>NC_133133.1:2269753-2581676 GCF_048418815.1 Hemitrygon akajei
GTATTCCAGCTCATCGAAGGGCGCTGACACACATTAGTTCCTTAGTATTCCAGCTCATCGAAGGTCGCTGTCCCACATTAGTTCCTTAGTATTCCAGCTCATCGAAGGTCGCTGTCACACATTAGTTCCACAGTATTCCAGCTCATCGAAGGGTGCTGTCACACATTAGTTCCATGGTATTCCAGCTCATCGAAGGGTGCTGACACACATTAGTTCCATAGTATTCCAGCTCATCGAAGGGTGCTGTCACACATTAGTTCCTTAGTATTCCAGCTCATCGAATGGTGCTGTCACACATTAGTTCCATAGTATTCCAGCTCATCGAAGGGCGCTGACACACATTAGTTCCTTAGTATTCCAGCTCATCGAAGGTCGCTGTCCCACATTAGTTCCTTAGTATTCCAGCTCATCGAAGGTCGCTGTCACACATTAGTTCCGTAGTATTCCAGCTCATCGAAGGGTGCTGTCACACATTAGTTCCTTAGTATTCCAGCTCATCGAAGGGTGCTGTCACACATTAGTTCCATGGTATTCCAGCTCATCGAAGGGTGCTGACACACATTAGTTCCATAGTATTCCAGCTCATTGAATGGTGCTGACACACATTAGTTTCATAGTATTCCAGCTCATTGAATGGTGCTGTCAAACATTAGTTCCATAGTATTCCAGCTCATCGAAGGGTGCTGACACACTTTAGTTCCTTAGTATTCCAGCTCATCGAAGGTCGCTGTCACACATTAGTTCCTTAGTATTCCAGCTCATCGAAGGGTGCTGTCACACATTACTTCCTTAGTATTCCAGCTCATCGAAGGTCGCTGTCACACATTAGTTCCTTAGTATTCCAGCTCATCGAAGGTCGCTGTCACACATTAGTTCCTTAGTATTCCAGCTCATCGAAGGTCGCTGTCCCACATTAGTTCCTTAGTATTCCAGCTCATCGAAGGTCGCTGTCACACATTAGTTCCATAGTATTCCAGCTCATCGAAGGGTGCTGTCACACTTTAGTTCCTTAGTATTCCAGCTCATCGAAGGGTGCTGTCACACATTAGTTCCATAGTATTCCAGCTCATCGAATGGTGCTGTCACACATTAGTTCCATAGTATTCCAGCTCATCGAAGGTCGCTGTCACACATTAGTTCCTTAGTATTCCAGCTCATCGAAGGTCGCTGTCCCACATTAGTTCCTTAGTATTCCAGCTCATCGAAGGTCGCTGTCACACATTAGTTCCTTAGTATTCCAGCTCATCGAAGGGTGCTGTCACACATTAGTTCCATGGTATACCAGCTCATCGAAGGGTGCTGTCACACATTAGTTCCATGGTATTCCAGCTCATCGAAGGGTGCTGACACACATTAGTTCCATAGTATTCCAGCTCATTGAATGGTGCTGACACACATTAGTTCCTTAGTATTCCAGCTCATCGAAGGGTGCTGTCACACATTAGTTCCATGGTATTCCAGCTCATCGAACGGTGCTGACACACATTAGTTCCATAGTATTCCAGCTCATTGAATGGTGCTGACACACATTAGTTCCATAGTATTCCAGCTCATCGAAGGGTGATGTCACACATTAGTTCCATAATATTCCAGCTCATCGAAGGGTGATGTCACACATTAGTTCCATAGTATTCCAGCTCATGGAATGGTGCTGTCACACATTAGTTCCATAGTATTCCAGCTCATCGAAGGGTGATGTCACACATTAGTTCCATAGTATTCCAGCTCATCGAAGGGTGCTGTCACACATTAGTTCCATAGTATTCCAGCTCATCGAAGGGTGCTGTCACACATTACTTCCTTAGTATTCCAGCTCATCGAAGGTCGCTGTCACACATTAGTTCCTTAGTATTCCAGCTCATCGAAGGGTGCTGTCACACGTTAGTTCCATAGTATTCCAGCTCATCGAAGGGTGCTGTCTCACATTAGTTCCATAGTATTCCAGCTCATCGAAGGGTGCTGTCGCACATTACTTCCTTAGTATTCCAGCTCATCGAAGGTCGCTGTCACACATTAGTTCCTTAGTATTCCAGCTCATCGAATGGTGCTGTCACACATTAGTTCCATAGTATTCCAGCTCATCGAAGGGCGCTGACACACATTAGTTCCTTAGTATTCCAGCTCATCGAAGGTCGCTGTCCCACATTAGTTCCTTAGTATTCCAGCTCATCGAAGGTCGCTGTCACACATTAGTTCCACAGTATTCCAGCTCATCGAAGGGTGCTGTCACACATTAGTTCCATGGTATTCCAGCTCATCGAAGGGTGCTGACACACATTAGTTCCATAGTATTCCAGCTCATCGAAGGGTGCTGTCTCACATTAGTTCCATAGTATTCCAGCTCATCGAAGGGTGCTGTCGCACATTACTTCCTTAGTATTCCAGCTCATCGAAGGTCGCTGTCACACATTAGTTCCTTAGTATTCCAGCTCATCGAATGGTGCTGTCACACATTAGTTCCATAGTATTCCAGCTCATCGAAGGGCGCTGACACACATTAGTTCCTTAGTATTCCAGCTCATCGAAGGTCGCTGTCCCACATTAGTTCCTTAGTATTCCAGCTCATCGAAGGTCGCTGTCACACATTAGTTCCGTAGTATTCCAGCTCATCGAAGGGTGCTGTCACACATTAGTTCCATGGTATTCCAGCTCATCGAAGGGTGCTGACACACATTAGTTCCATAGTATTCCAGCTCATTGAATGGTGCTGACACACATTAGTTTCATAGTATTCCAGCTCATCGAAGGGTGCTGACACACTTTAGTTCCTTATTATTCCAGCTCATCGAAGGTCGCTGTCACACATTAGTTCCTTAGTATTCCAGCTCATCGAAGGGTGCTGTCACACATTACTTCCTTAGTATTCCAGCTCATCGAAGGTCGCTGTCACACATTAGTTCCTTAGTATTCCAGCTCATCGAATGGTGCTGTCACACATTACTTCCTTAGTATTCCAGCTCATCGAAGGGTGCTGTCACACATTAGTTCCATAGTATTCCAGCTCATCGAAGGGTGCTGTCACACATTAGTTCCAGAGCATTCCAGCTCATCGATGGGTGCTGTCACACATTAGTTCCATAGTATTCCAGCTCATCGAAGGGTGCTGTCACACATTAGTTCCAGAGCATTCCAGCTCATCGAAGGGTGCTGTCACACATTAGTTCCTTAGTATTCCAGCTCATCGAATGGTGCTGTCACACATTAGTTCCTTAGTATTCCAGCTCATCGAAGGGTGCTGTCACACATTAGTTCCATAGTATTCCAGCTCATCGAAGGGTGCTGTCACACATTAGTTCCAGAGCATTCCAGCTCATCGATGGGTGCTGTCACACATTAGTTCCATAGTATTCCAGCTCATCGAAGGTCGCTGTCACACATTAGTTCCTTAGTATTCCAGCTCATCGAAGGTCGCTGTCCCACATTAGTTCCTTAGTATTCCAGCTCATCGAAGGGTGCTGTCACACATTAGTTCCATGGTATTCCAGCTCATCGAAGGTCGCTGTCCCACATTAGTTCCTTAGTATTCCAGCTCATCGAAGGTCGCTGTCCCACATTAGTTCCTTAGTATTCCAGCTCATCGAAGGGTGCTGTCACACATTAGTTCCACAGTATTCCAGCTCATCGAAGGGTGCTGTCACACATTAGTTCCGTAGTATTCCAGCTCATCGAAGGGTGCTGTCACACATTAGTTCCATGGTATTCCAGCTCATCGAAGGGTGCTGACACACATTAGTTCCATAGTATTCCAGCTCATTGAATGGTGCTGACACACATTAGTTTCATAGTATTCCAGCTCATCGAAGGGTGCTGACACACTTTAGTTCCTTAGTATTCCAGCTCATCGAAGGTCGCTGTCACACATTAGTTCCTTAGTATTCCAGCTCATCGAAGGGTGCTGTCACACATTAGTTCCTTAGTATTCCAGCTCATCGAATGGTGCTGTCACACATTACTTCCTTAGTATTCCAGCTCATCGAAGGGTGCTGTCACACATTAGTTCCATAGTATTCCAGCTCATCGAAGGGTGCTGTCACACATTAGTTCCAGAGCATTCCAGCTCATCGATGGGTGCTGTCACACATTAGTTCCATAGTATTCCAGCTCATCGAAGGGTGCTGTCACACATTAGTTCCAGAGCATTCCAGCTCATCGAAGGGTGCTGTCACACATTAGTTCCTTAGTATTCCAGCTCATCGAATGGTGCTGTCACACATTAGTTCCTTAGTATTCCAGCTCATCGAAGGGTGCTGTCACACATTAGTTCCATAGTATTCCATCTCATCGAAGGGTGCTGTCACACATTAGTTCCAGAGCATTCCAGCTCATCGATGGGTGCTGTCACACATTAGTTCCATAGTATTCCAGCTCATCGAAGGTCGCTGTCACACATTAGTTCCTTAGTATTCCAGCTCATCGAAGGTCGCTGTCACACATTAGTTCCTTAGTATTCCAGCTCATCGAAGGGTGCTGTCACACATTAGTTCCATGGTATTCCAGCTCATCGAAGGGTGCTGTCACACATTATTTCCATGGTATTCCAGCTCATCGAAGGGTGCTGACACACATTAGTTCCATAGTATTCCAGCTCATTGAATGGTGCTGACACACATTAGTTCCTTAATATTCCAGCTCATCGAAGGGTGCTGTCACACATTAGTTCCATGGTATTCCAGCTCATCGAAGGGTGCTGACACACATTAGTTCCATAGTATTCCAGCTCATTGAATGGTGCTGACACACATTAGTTCCATAGTATTCCAGCTCATCGAAGGGTGATGTCACACATTAGTTCCATAATATTCCAGCTCATCGAAGGGTGATGTCACACATTAGTTCCATAGTATTCCAGCTCATTGAATGGTGCTGTCACACATTAGTTCCATAGTATTCCAGCTCATCGAAGGGTGATGTCACACATTAGTTCCATAGTATTCCAGCTCATCGAAGGGTGCTGTCACACATTAGTTCCATAGTATTCCAGCTCATCGAAGGGTGCTGTCACACATTACTTCCTTAGTATTCCAGCTCATCGAAGGTCGCTGTCACACATTAGTTCCTTAGTATTCCAGCTCATCGAAGGGTGCTGTCACACATTAGTTCCATAGTATTCCAGCTCATCGAAGGGTGCTGTCTCACATTAGTTCCATAGTATTCCAGCTCATCGAAGGGTGCTGTCGCACATTACTTCCTTAGTATTCCAGCTCATCGAAGGTCGCTGTCACACATTAGTTCCTTAGTATTCCAGCTCATCGAATGGTGCTGTCACACATTAGTTCCATAGTATTCCAGCTCATCGAAGGGCGCTGACACACATTAGTTCCTTAGTATTCCAGCTCATCGAAGGTCGCTGTCCCACATTAGTTCCTTAGTATTCCAGCTCATCGAAGGTCGCTGTCACACATTAGTTCCACAGTATTCCAGCTCATCGAAAGGTGCTGTCACACATTAGTTACATAGTATTCCAGCTCATCGAAGGGTGATGTCACACATTAGTTCCATAGTATTCCAGCTCATCGAAGGGTGCTGTCACACATTAGTTCCATAGTATTCCAGCTCATCGAAGGGTGCTGTTACACATTAGTTCCTTAGTATTCCAGCTCATCGAAGGTCGCTGTCACACATTAGTTCCTTAGTATTCCAGCTCATCGAAGGGTGCTGTCACACATTAGTTCCATAGTATTCCAGCTCATCGAAGGGTGCTGTCACACATTAGTTCCACAGTATTCCAGCTCATCGAAGGGTGCTGTCACACATTAGTTCCATAGTATTCCAGCTCATCGAAGGGTGCTGTCACACATTACTTCCTTAGTATTCCAGCTCATCGAAGGTCGCTGTCACACATTAGTTCCTTAGTATTCCAGCTCATCGAAGGGTGCTGTCACACATTAGTTCCACAGTATTCCAGCTCATCGAAGGGTGCTGTCACACATTAGTTCCATAGTATTCCAGCTCATCGAAGGGTGCTGTCACACATTACTTCCTTAGTATTCCAGCTCATCGAAGGTCGCTGTCACACATTAGTTCCTTAGTATTCCAGCTCATCGAAGGGTGCTGTCACACATTAGTTCCATAGTATTCCAGCTCATCGAAGGGTGCTGTCTCACATTAGTTCCATAGTATCCAGCTCATCGAAGGGTGCTGTCGCACATTACTTCCTTAGTATTCCAGCTCATCGAAGGTCGCTGTCACACATTAGTTCCTTAGTATTCCAGCTCATCGAATGGTGCTGTCACACATTAGTTCCATAGTATTCCAGCTCATCGAAGGGCGCTGACACACATTAGTTCCTTAGTATTCCAGCTCATCGAAGGTCGCTGTCCCACATTAGTTCCTTAGTATTCCAGCTCATCGAAGGTCGCTGTCACACATTAGTTCCACAGTATTCCAGCTCATCGAAGGGTGCTGTCACACATTAGTTCCATGGTATTCCAGCTCATCGAAGGGTGCTGACACACATTAGTTCCATAGTATTCCAGCTCATCGAAGGGTGCTGTCACACATTAGTTCCTTAGTATTCCAGCTCATCGAATGGTGCTGTCACACATTAGTTCCATAGTATTCCAGCTCATCGAAGGGCGCTGACACACATTAGTTCCTTAGTATTCCAGCTCATCGAAGGTCGCTGTCCCACATTAGTTCCTTAGTATTCCAGCTCATCGAAGGTCGCTGTCACACATTAGTTCCGTAGTATTCCAGCTCATCGAAGGGTGCTGTCACACATTAGTTCCTTAGTATTCCAGCTCATCGAAGGGTGCTGTCACACATTAGTTCCATGGTATTCCAGCTCATCGAAGGGTGCTGACACACATTAGTTCCATAGTATTCCAGCTCATTGAATGGTGCTGACACACATTAGTTTCATAGTATTCCAGCTCATTGAATGGTGCTGTCAAACATTAGTTCCATAGTATTCCAGCTCATCGAAGGGTGCTGACACACTTTAGTTCCTTAGTATTCCAGCTCATCGAAGGTCGCTGTCACACATTAGTTCCTTAGTATTCCAGCTCATCGAAGGGTGCTGTCACACATTACTTCCTTAGTATTCCAGCTCATCGAAGGTCGCTGTCACACATTAGTTCCTTAGTATTCCAGCTCATCGAAGGTCGCTGTCACACATTAGTTCCTTAGTATTCCAGCTCATCGAAGGTCGCTGTCCCACATTAGTTCCTTAGTATTCCAGCTCATCGAAGGTCGCTGTCACACATTAGTTCCATAGTATTCCAGCTCATCGAAGGGTGCTGTCACACTTTAGTTCCTTAGTATTCCAGCTCATCGAAGGGTGCTGTCACACATTAGTTCCATAGTATTCCAGCTCATCGAATGGTGCTGTCACACATTAGTTCCATAGTATTCCAGCTCATCGAAGGTCGCTGTCACACATTAGTTCCTTAGTATTCCAGCTCATCGAAGGTCGCTGTCCCACATTAGTTCCTTAGTATTCCAGCTCATCGAAGGTCGCTGTCACACATTAGTTCCTTAGTATTCCAGCTCATCGAAGGGTGCTGTCACACATTAGTTCCATGGTATACCAGCTCATCGAAGGGTGCTGTCACACATTAGTTCCATGGTATTCCAGCTCATCGAAGGGTGCTGACACACATTAGTTCCATAGTATTCCAGCTCATTGAATGGTGCTGACACACATTAGTTCCTTAGTATTCCAGCTCATCGAAGGGTGCTGTCACACATTAGTTCCATGGTATTCCAGCTCATCGAACGGTGCTGACACACATTAGTTCCATAGTATTCCAGCTCATTGAATGGTGCTGACACACATTAGTTCCATAGTATTCCAGCTCATCGAAGGGTGATGTCACACATTAGTTCCATAATATTCCAGCTCATCGAAGGGTGATGTCACACATTAGTTCCATAGTATTCCAGCTCATGGAATGGTGCTGTCACACATTAGTTCCATAGTATTCCAGCTCATCGAAGGGTGATGTCACACATTAGTTCCATAGTATTCCAGCTCATCGAAGGGTGCTGTCACACATTAGTTCCATAGTATTCCAGCTCATCGAAGGGTGCTGTCACACATTACTTCCTTAGTATTCCAGCTCATCGAAGGTCGCTGTCACACATTAGTTCCTTAGTATTCCAGCTCATCGAAGGGTGCTGTCACACGTTAGTTCCATAGTATTCCAGCTCATCGAAGGGTGCTGTCTCACATTAGTTCCATAGTATTCCAGCTCATCGAAGGGTGCTGTCGCACATTACTTCCTTAGTATTCCAGCTCATCGAAGGTCGCTGTCACACATTAGTTCCTTAGTATTCCAGCTCATCGAATGGTGCTGTCACACATTAGTTCCATAGTATTCCAGCTCATCGAAGGGCGCTGACACACATTAGTTCCTTAGTATTCCAGCTCATCGAAGGTCGCTGTCCCACATTAGTTCCTTAGTATTCCAGCTCATCGAAGGTCGCTGTCACACATTAGTTCCACAGTATTCCAGCTCATCGAAGGGTGCTGTCACACATTAGTTCCATGGTATTCCAGCTCATCGAAGGGTGCTGACACACATTAGTTCCATAGTATTCCAGCTCATCGAAGGGTGCTGTCTCACATTAGTTCCATAGTATTCCAGCTCATCGAAGGGTGCTGTCGCACATTACTTCCTTAGTATTCCAGCTCATCGAAGGTCGCTGTCACACATTAGTTCCTTAGTATTCCAGCTCATCGAATGGTGCTGTCACACATTAGTTCCATAGTATTCCAGCTCATCGAAGGGCGCTGACACACATTAGTTCCTTAGTATTCCAGCTCATCGAAGGTCGCTGTCCCACATTAGTTCCTTAGTATTCCAGCTCATCGAAGGTCGCTGTCACACATTAGTTCCGTAGTATTCCAGCTCATCGAAGGGTGCTGTCACACATTAGTTCCATGGTATTCCAGCTCATCGAAGGGTGCTGACACACATTAGTTCCATAGTATTCCAGCTCATTGAATGGTGCTGACACACATTAGTTTCATAGTATTCCAGCTCATCGAAGGGTGCTGACACACTTTAGTTCCTTATTATTCCAGCTCATCGAAGGTCGCTGTCACACATTAGTTCCTTAGTATTCCAGCTCATCGAAGGGTGCTGTCACACATTACTTCCTTAGTATTCCAGCTCATCGAAGGTCGCTGTCACACATTAGTTCCTTAGTATTCCAGCTCATCGAATGGTGCTGTCACACATTACTTCCTTAGTATTCCAGCTCATCGAAGGGTGCTGTCACACATTAGTTCCATAGTATTCCAGCTCATCGAAGGGTGCTGTCACACATTAGTTCCAGAGCATTCCAGCTCATCGATGGGTGCTGTCACACATTAGTTCCATAGTATTCCAGCTCATCGAAGGGTGCTGTCACACATTAGTTCCAGAGCATTCCAGCTCATCGAAGGGTGCTGTCACACATTAGTTCCTTAGTATTCCAGCTCATCGAATGGTGCTGTCACACATTAGTTCCTTAGTATTCCAGCTCATCGAAGGGTGCTGTCACACATTAGTTCCATAGTATTCCAGCTCATCGAAGGGTGCTGTCACACATTAGTTCCAGAGCATTCCAGCTCATCGATGGGTGCTGTCACACATTAGTTCCATAGTATTCCAGCTCATCGAAGGTCGCTGTCACACATTAGTTCCTTAGTATTCCAGCTCATCGAAGGTCGCTGTCCCACATTAGTTCCTTAGTATTCCAGCTCATCGAAGGGTGCTGTCAGACATTAGTTCCATGGTATTCCAGCTCATCGAAGGTCGCTGTCCCACATTAGTTCCTTAGTATTCCAGCTCATCGAAGGTCGCTGTCCCACATTAGTTCCTTAGTATTCCAGCTCATCGAAGGGTGCTGTCACACATTAGTTCCACAGTATTCCAGCTCATCGAAGGGTGCTGTCACACATTAGTTCCGTAGTATTCCAGCTCATCGAAGGGTGCTGTCACACATTAGTTCCATGGTATTCCAGCTCATCGAAGGGTGCTGACACACATTAGTTCCATAGTATTCCAGCTCATTGAATGGTGCTGACACACATTAGTTTCATAGTATTCCAGCTCATCGAAGGGTGCTGACACACTTTAGTTCCTTAGTATTCCAGCTCATCGAAGGTCGCTGTCACACATTAGTTCCTTAGTATTCCAGCTCATCGAAGGGTGCTGTCACACATTAGTTCCTTAGTATTCCAGCTCATCGAATGGTGCTGTCACACATTACTTCCTTAGTATTCCAGCTCATCGAAGGGTGCTGTCACACATTAGTTCCATAGTATTCCAGCTCATCGAAGGGTGCTGTCACACATTAGTTCCAGAGCATTCCAGCTCATCGATGGGTGCTGTCACACATTAGTTCCATAGTATTCCAGCTCATCGAAGGGTGCTGTCACACATTAGTTCCAGAGCATTCCAGCTCATCGAAGGGTGCTGTCACACATTAGTTCCTTAGTATTCCAGCTCATCGAATGGTGCTGTCACACATTAGTTCCTTAGTATTCCAGCTCATCGAAGGGTGCTGTCACACATTAGTTCCATAGTATTCCATCTCATCGAAGGGTGCTGTCACACATTAGTTCCAGAGCATTCCAGCTCATCGATGGGTGCTGTCACACATTAGTTCCATAGTATTCCAGCTCATCGAAGGTCGCTGTCACACATTAGTTCCTTAGTATTCCAGCTCATCGAAGGTCGCTGTCACACATTAGTTCCTTAGTATTCCAGCTCATCGAAGGGTGCTGTCACACATTAGTTCCATGGTATTCCAGCTCATCGAAGGGTGCTGTCACACATTATTTCCATGGTATTCCAGCTCATCGAAGGGTGCTGACACACATTAGTTCCATAGTATTCCAGCTCATTGAATGGTGCTGACACACATTAGTTCCTTAATATTCCAGCTCATCGAAGGGTGCTGTCACACATTAGTTCCATGGTATTCCAGCTCATCGAAGGGTGCTGACACACATTAGTTCCATAGTATTCCAGCTCATTGAATGGTGCTGACACACATTAGTTCCATAGTATTCCAGCTCATCGAAGGGTGATGTCACACATTAGTTCCATAATATTCCAGCTCATCGAAGGGTGATGTCACACATTAGTTCCATAGTATTCCAGCTCATTGAATGGTGCTGTCACACATTAGTTCCATAGCATTCCAGCTCATCGAAGGGTGATGTCACACATTAGTTCCATAGTATTCCAGCTCATCGAAGGGTGCTGTCACACATTAGTTCCATAGTATTCCAGCTCATCGAAGGGTGCTGTCACACATTACTTCCTTAGTATTCCAGCTCATCGAAGGTCGCTGTCACACATTAGTTCCTTAGTATTCCAGCTCATCGAAGGGTGCTGTCACACATTAGTTCCATAGTATTCCAGCTCATCGAAGGGTGCTGTCTCACATTAGTTCCATAGTATTCCAGCTCATCGAAGGGTGCTGTCGCACATTACTTCCTTAGTATTCCAGCTCATCGAAGGTCGCTGTCACACATTAGTTCCTTAGTATTCCAGCTCATCGAATGGTGCTGTCACACATTAGTTCCATAGTATTCCAGCTCATCGAAGGGCGCTGACACACATTAGTTCCTTAGTATTCCAGCTCATCGAAGGTCGCTGTCCCACATTAGTTCCTTAGTATTCCAGCTCATCGAAGGTCGCTGTCACACATTAGTTCCACAGTATTCCAGCTCATCGAAAGGTGCTGTCACACATTAGTTACATAGTATTCCAGCTCATCGAAGGGTGATGTCACACATTAGTTCCATAGTATTCCAGCTCATCGAAGGGTGCTGTCACACATTAGTTCCATAGTATTCCAGCTCATCGAAGGGTGCTGTTACACATTAGTTCCTTAGTATTCCAGCTCATCGAAGGTCGCTGTCACACATTAGTTCCTTAGTATTCCAGCTCATCGAAGGGTGCTGTCACACATTAGTTCCATAGTATTCCAGCTCATCGAAGGGTGCTGTCACACATTAGTTCCACAGTATTCCAGCTCATCGAAGGGTGCTGTCACACATTAGTTCCATAGTATTCCAGCTCATCGAAGGGTGCTGTCACACATTACTTCCTTAGTATTCCAGCTCATCGAAGGTCGCTGTCACACATTAGTTCCTTAGTATTCCAGCTCATCGAAGGGTGCTGTCACACATTAGTTCCACAGTATTCCAGCTCATCGAAGGGTGCTGTCACACATTAGTTCCATAGTATTCCAGCTCATCGAAGGGTGCTGTCACACATTACTTCCTTAGTATTCCAGCTCATCGAAGGTCGCTGTCACACATTAGTTCCTTAGTATTCCAGCTCATCGAAGGGTGCTGTCACACATTAGTTCCATAGTATTCCAGCTCATCGAAGGGTGCTGTCTCACATTAGTTCCATAGTATTCCAGCTCATCGAAGGTCGCTGTCACACATTAGTTCCTTAGTATTCCAGCTCATCGAATGGTGCTGTCACACATTAGTTCCATAGTATTCCAGCTCATCGAAGGGCGCTGTCCCACATTAGTTCCTTAGTATTCCAGCTCATCGAAGGTCGCTGTCACACATTAGTTCCTTAGTATTCCAGCTCATCGAAGGGTGCTGTCACACATTAGTTCCATAGTATTCCAGCTCATCGAAGGGTGCTGTCACACATTAGTTCCAGAGCATTCCAGCTCATCGATAGGTGCTGTCACACATTAGTTCCATAGTATTCCAGCTCATCGAAGGGTGCTGTCACACATTAGTTCCAGAGCATTCCAGCTCATCGAAGGGTGCTGTCACACATTAGTTCCTTAGTATTCCAGCTCATCGAATGGTGCTGTCACACATTAGTTCCTTAGTATTCCAGCTCATCGAAGGGTGCTGTCACACATTAGTTCCTTAGTATTCCAGCTCATCGAATGGTGCTGTCACACATTAGTTCCATAGTATTCCAGCTCATCGAAGTGTGCTGTCACACATTAGTTCCTTAGTATTCCAGCTCATCGAAGGTCGCTGTCCCACATTAGTTCCTTAGTATTCCAGCTCATCGAAGGTCGCTGTCACACATTAGTTCCACAGTATTCCAGCTCATCGAAGGGTGCTGTCACACATTAGTTCCGTAGTATTCCAGCTCATCGAAGGGTGCTGTCACACATTAGTTCCATAGTATTCCAGCTCATCGAAGGGTGCTGTCACACATTAGTTCCATAGTATTCCAGCTCATCGAAGGGTGCTGTTACACATTAGTTCCTTAGTATTCCAGCTCATCGAAGGTCGCTGTCACACATTAGTTCCTTAGTATTCCAGCTCATCGAAGGGTGCTGTCACACATTAGTTCCATAGTATTCCAGCTCATCGAAGGGTGCTGTCACACATTAGTTCCACAGTATTCCAGCTCATCGAAGGGTGCTGTCACACATTAGTTCCATAGTATTCCAGCTCATCGAAGGGTGCTGTCACACATTACTTCCTTAGTATTCCAGCTCATCGAAGGTCGCTGTCACACATTAGTTCCTTAGTATTCCAGCTCATCGAAGGGTGCTGTCACACATTAGTTCCACAGTATTCCAGCTCATCGAAGGGTGCTGTCACACATTAGTTCCATAGTATTCCAGCTCATCGAAGGGTGCTGTCACACATTACTTCCTTAGTATTCCAGCTCATCGAAGGTCGCTGTCACACATTAGTTCCTTAGTATTCCAGCTCATCGAAGGGTGCTGTCACACATTAGTTCCATAGTATTCCAGCTCATCGAAGGGTGCTGTCTCACATTAGTTCCATAGTATTCCAGCTCATCGAAGGTCGCTGTCACACATTAGTTCCTTAGTATTCCAGCTCATCGAATGGTGCTGTCACACATTAGTTCCATAGTATTCCAGCTCATCGAAGGGCGCTGTCCCACATTAGTTCCTTAGTATTCCAGCTCATCGAAGGTCGCTGTCACACATTAGTTCCTTAGTATTCCAGCTCATCGAAGGGTGCTGTCACACATTAGTTCCATAGTATTCCAGCTCATCGAAGGGTGCTGTCACACATTAGTTCCAGAGCATTCCAGCTCATCGATAGGTGCTGTCACACATTAGTTCCATAGTATTCCAGCTCATCGAAGGGTGCTGTCACACATTAGTTCCAGAGCATTCCAGCTCATCGAAGGGTGCTGTCACACATTAGTTCCTTAGTATTCCAGCTCATCGAATGGTGCTGTCACACATTAGTTCCTTAGTATTCCAGCTCATCGAAGGGTGCTGTCACACATTAGTTCCTTAGTATTCCAGCTCATCGAATGGTGCTGTCACACATTAGTTGCATAGTATTCCAGCTCATCGAAGTGTGCTGTCACACATTAGTTCCTTAGTATTCCAGCTCATCGAAGGTCGCTGTCCCACATTAGTTCCTTAGTATTCCAGCTCATCGAAGGTCGCTGTCACACATTAGTTCCACAGTATTCCAGCTCATCGAAGGGTGCTGTCACACATTAGTTCCGTAGTATTCCAGCTCATCGAAGGGTGCTGTCACACATTAGTTCCATGGTATTCCAGCTCATCGAAGGGTGCTGACACACATTAGTTCCATAGTATTCCAGCTCATTGAATGGTGCTGACACACATTAGTTTCATAGTATTCCAGCTCATCGAAGGGTGCTGACACACTTTAGTTCCTTAGTATTCCAGCTCATCGAAGGTCGCTGTCACACATTAGTTCCTTAGTATTCCAGCTCATCGAAGGGTGCTGTCACACATTAGTTCCATAGTATTCCAGCTCATCGAAGGGTGCTGACACACATTAGTTCCATAGTATTCCAGCTCATTGAATGGTGCTGACACACATTAGTTTCATAGTATTCCAGCTCATCGAAGGGTGCTGACACACTTTAGTTCCTTAGTATTCCAGCTCATCGAAGGTCGCTGTCACACATTAGTTCCTTAGTATTCCAGCTCATCGAATGGTGCTGTCACACATTAGTTCCATAGTATTCCAGCTCATCGAAGGGCGCTGTCCCACATTAGTTCCTTAGTATTCCAGCTCATCGAAGGTCGCTGTCACACATTAGTTCCTTAGTATTCCAGCTCATCGAAGGGTGCTGTCACACATTAGTTCCTTAGTATTCCAGCTCATCGAAGGGTGCTGTCACACATTAGTTCCATGGTATTCCAGCTCATCGAAGGGTGCTGACACACATTAGTTCCATAGTATTCCAGCTCATTGAATGGTGCTGACACACATTAGTTTCATAGTATTCCAGCTCATCGAAGGGTGCTGACACACTTTAGTTCCTTAGTATTCCAGCTCATCGAAGGTCGCTGTCACACATTAGTTCCTTAGTATTCCAGCTCATCGAAGGGTGCTGTCACACATTACTTCCTTAGTATTCCAGCTCATCGAAGGTCGCTGTCACACATTAGTTCCTTAGTATTCCAGCTCATCGAAGGTCGCTGTCCCACAATAGTTCCATAGTATTCCAGCTCATCGAAGGGTGCTGTCACACATTAGTTCCATGGTATTCCAGCTCATCGAAGGGTGCTGACACACATTAGTTCCATAGTATTCCAGCTCATTGAATGGTGCTGACACACATTAGTTCCTTAGTATTCCAGCTCATTGAATGGTGCTGACACACATTAGTTCCTTAGTATTCCAGCTCATCGAAGGGTGCTGTCACACATTAGTTCTATAGTATTCCAGCTCATCGAAGGGTGCTGTCACACATTAGTTCCATAGTATTCCAGCTCATCGAAGGGTGCTGTCACACATTAGTTCCACAGTATTCCAGCTCATCGAAGGGTGCTGTCACACATTAGTTCCATGGTATTCCAGCTCATCGAAGGGTGCTGTCACACATTAGTTCCATAGTATTCCAGCTCATCGAAGGGTGCTGTCACACATTAGTTCCATAGTATTCCAGCTCATCGAAGGGTGCTGTCACACATTAGTTCCATAGTATTCCAGCTCATCGAAGGGTGCTGTCACACATTAGTTCCATAGTATTCCAGGTCATCGATGGGTGCTGTCACACATTAGTTCCATGGTATTCCAGCTCATCGAAGGGTGCTGTCACACATTAGTTCCATGGTATTCCAGCTCATCGAAGGGTGCTGACACACATTAGTTCCATAGTATTCCAGCTCATTGAATGGTGCTGTCACACATTAGTTCCATAGTATTCCAGCTCATCGAAGGGTGCTGACACACTTTAGTTCCTTAGTATTCCAGCTCATCGAAGGTCGCTGTCACACATTAGTTCCTTAGTATTCCAGCTCATCGAAGGTCGCTGTCCCACATTAGTTCCTTAGTATTCCAGCTCATCGAAGGTCGCTGTCACACATTAGTTCCTTAGTATTCCAGCTCATCGAAGGTCGCTGTCACACATTAGTTCCTTAGTATTCCAGCTCATCGAATGGTGCTGTCACACATTATTTCCATAGTATTCCAGCTCATCGAAGGTCGCTGTCACACATTAGTTCCTTAGTATTCCAGCTCATCGAAGGTCGCTGTCCCACATTAGTTCCTTAGTATTCCAGCTCATCGAAGGTCGCTGTCACACATTACTTCCTTAGTATTCCAGCTCATCGAAGGTCGCTGTCACACATTAGTTCCTTAGTATTCCAGCTCATCGATGGTCGCTGTCACACATTAGTTCCTTAGTATTCCAGCTCATCGAAGGTCGCTGTCCCACATTAGTTCCTTAGTATTCCAGCTCATCGAAGGTCGCTGTCACACATTAGTTCCATAGTATTCCAGCTCATCGAAGGGTGCTGTCACACATTACTTCCTTAGTATTCCAGCTCATCGAAGGTCGCTGTCACACATTAGTTCCATGGTATTCCAGCTCATCGAAGGGTGCTGACACACATTAGTTCCTTAGTATTCCAGCTCATCGAATGGTGCTGTCACACATTATTTCCATAGTATTCCAACTCATCGAAGGTCGCTGTCACACATTAGTTGCTTAGTATTCCAGCTCATCGAAGGTCGCTGTCCCACATTAGTTCCTTAGTATTCCAGCTCATCGAAGGTCGCTGTCACACATTAGTTCCTTAGTATTCCAGCTCATCGAAGGGTGCTGTCACACATTAGTTCCATGGTATTCCAGCTCATCGAAGGGTGCTGACACACATTAGTTCCATAGTATTCCAGCTCATTGAATGGTGCTGACACACATTAGTTCCTTAGTATTCCAGCTCATCGAAGGGTGCTGTCACACATTAGTTCCATGGTATTCCAGCTCATCGAAGAGTGCTGTCACACATTAGTTCCATGGTATTCCAGCTCATCGAAGGGTGCTGTCACACATTAGTTCCTTAGTATTCCAGCTCATCGAAGGGTGCTGTCACACATTAGTTCCATGGTATTCCAGCTCATCGAAGGGTGCTGACACACATTAGTTCAATAGTATTCCAGCTCATTGAATGGTGCTGACACACATTAGTTTCATAGTATTCCAGCTCATCGAAGGGTGCTGACACACTTTAGTTCCTTAGTATTCCAGCTCATCGAAGGGTGCTGTCACACATTAGTTCCATAGTATTCCAGCTCATTGAATGGTGCTGACACACATTAGTTTCATAGTATTCCAGCTCATCGAAGGGTGCTGACACACTTTAGTTCCTTAGTATTCCAGCTCATCGAAGGGTGCTGTCACACATTAGTTCCATAGTATTCCAGCTCATCGAAGGTCGCTGTCACACATTAGTTCCATAGTATTCCAGCTCATCGAAGGGTGCTGTCACACATTAGTTCCATAGTATTCCAGCTCATCGAAGGGTGCTGTCACACATTAGTTCCTTAGTATTCCAGCTCATCGAAGGTCGCTGTCACACATTAGTTCCATAGCATTCCAGCTCATCGAAGGGTGCTGTCACACATTAGTTCCATAGTATTCCAGCTCATCGAAGGGTGCTGTCACACATTAGTTCCATAGTATTCCAGCTCATCGAAGGGTGCTGTCACACATTAGTTCCATAGTATTCCAGCTCATCGAAGGTCGCTGTCACACATTAGTTCCATAGTATTCCAGCTCATCGAAGGGTGCTGTCACACATTAGTTCCTTAGTATTCCAGCTCATCGAAGGGTGCTGTCACACATTAGTTCCATAGTATTCCAGCTCATCGAAGGGTGCTGTCACACATTAGTTCCATAGTATTCCAGCTCATCGAAGGTCGCTGTCACACATTAGTTCCTTAGTATTCCAGCTCATCGAATGGTGCTGTCACACATTAGTTCCATAGTATTCCAGCTCATCGAAGGTCGCTGTCACACATTAGTTCCTTAGTATTCCAGCTCATCGAAGGTCGCTGTCCCACATTAGTTCCTTAGTATTCCAGCTCATCGAAGGTCGCTGTCACACATTAGTTACTTAGTATTCCAGCTCATCGAAGGGTGCTGTCACACATTAGTTCCTTAGTATTCCAGCTCATTGAAGGTCGCTGTCACACATTACTTCCTTAGTATTCCAGCTCATCGAAGGTCGCTGTCACACATTAGTTCCATAGTATTCCAGCTCATCGAAGGTCGCTGTCACACATTACTTCCTTAGTATTCCAGCTCATCGAAGGTCGCTGTCACACATTAGTTCCTTAGTATTCCAGCTCATCGAAGGGTGCTGTCACACATTAGTTCCATAGTATTCCAGCTCATCGAAGGGTGCTGTCACACATTAGTTCCTTAGTATTCCAGCTCATCGAAGGTCGCTGTCACACATTAGTTCCTTAGTATTCCAGCTCATCGAAGGGTGCTGTCACACATTAGTTCCTTAGTATTCCAGCTCATCGAAGGGTGCTGTCACACATTAGTTCCTTAGTATTCCAGCTCATCGAAGGGTGCTGTCACACATTAGTTCCATAGTATTCCAGCTCATCGAAGGTCGCTGTCACACATTAGTTCCATAATATTCCAGCTCATCGAAGGGTGCTGTTACACATTAGTTCCTTAGTATTCCAGCTCATCGAAGGGTGCTGTCACACATTAGTTCCTTAGTATTCCAGCTCATCGAAGGTCGCTGTCACACATTAGTTCCATAATATTCCAGCTCATCGAAGGTCGCTGTCACACATTAGTTCCATAATATTCCAGCTCATCGAAGGGTGCTGTCACACATTAGTTCCATAGTATTCCAGCTCATCGAAGGTCGCTGTCACACATTAGTTCCATAATATTCCAGCTCATCGAAGGGTGCTGTTACACATTAGTTCCTTAGTATTCCAGCTCATCGAAGGGTGCTGTCACACATTAGTTCCTTAGTATTCCAACTCATCGAAGGGTGCTGTCACACATTAGTTCCTTAGTATTCCAGCTCATCGAAGGTCGCTGTCACACATTAGTTCCTTAGTATTCCAGCTCATCGAAGGGTGCTGTCACACATTAGTTCCATGGTATTCCAGCTCATCGAAGGGTGCTGTCACACATTAGTTCCATAGTATTCCAGCTCATCGAAGGGTGCTGTCACACATTAGTTCCTTAGTATTCCAGCTCATCGAAGGGTGCTGTCACACATTAGTTCCTTAGTATTCCAGCTCATCGAAGGGTGCTGTCACACATTAGTTCCATAGTATTCCAGCTCATCGAAGGGTGCTGTCACACATTAGTTCCTTAGTATTCCAGCTCATCGAAGGGTGCTGTCACACATTAGTTCCTTAGTATTCCAGCTCATCGAAGGGTGCTGTCACACATTAGTTCCTTATTATTCCAGCTCATCGAAGGGTGCTGTCACACATTAGTTCCATGGTATTCCAGCTCATCGAAGGGTGCTGTCACACATTAGTTCCATAGTATTCCAGCTCATCGAAGGGTGCTGTCACACATTAGTTCCTTAGTATTCCAGCTCATCGAATGTCGCTGTCACACATTAGTTCCTTAGTATTCCAGCTCATCGAAGGGTGCTGTCACACATTAGTTCCATGGTATTCCAGCTCATCGAAGGGTGCTGTCACACATTAGTTCCATAGTATTCCAGCTAATCGAAGGGTGCTGTCACACATTAGTTCCTTAGTATTCCAGCTCATCGAAGGGTGCTGTCACACATTAGTTCCATGGTATTCCAGCTCATCGAAGGGTGCTGACACACATTAGTTCCATAGTATTCCAGCTCATTGAATGGTGCTGACACACATTAGTTTCATAGTATTCCAGCTCATGGAATGGTGCTGTCACACATTAGTTCAATAGTATTCCAGCTCATCGAAGGGTGCTGTCACACTTTAGTTCCTTAGTATTCCAGCTCATCGAAGGTCGCTGTCACACATTAGTTCCTTAGTATTCCAGCTCATCGAAGGGTGCTGTCACACATTACTTCCTTAGTATTCCAGCTCATCGAAGGTCGCTGTCACACATTAGTTCCTTAGTATTCCAGCTCATCGAAGGTCGCTGTCACACATTAGTTCCTTAGTATTCCAGCTCATCGAAGGTCGCTGTCCCACATTAGTTCCTTAGTATTCCAGCTCATCGAAGGTCGCTGTCACACATTAGTTCCATAGTATTCCAGCTCATCGAAGGGTGCTGTCACACATTACTTCCTTAGTATTCCAGCTCATCGAAGGTCGCTGTCACACATTAGTTCCTTAGTATTCCAGCTCATCGAAGGTCGCTGTCACACATTAGTTCCTTAGTATTCCAGCTCATCGAAGGTCGCTGTCCCACATTAGTTCCTTAGTATTCCAGCTCATCGAAGTTCGCTGTCACACATTAGTTCCTTAGTATTCCAGCTCATCGAAAGTCGCTGTCACACATTAGTTCCATAGTATTCCAGCTCATCGAAGGTCGCTGTCACACATTAGTTCCATGGTATTCCAGCTCATCGAAGGGTGCTGTCACACATTAGTTCCATAGTATTCCAGCTCATCGAAGGGTGCTGTCACACATTAGTTCCATAGTATTCCAGCTCATCGAATGGTGCTGTCACACATTATTTCCATAGTATTCCAGCTCATCGAAGGTCGCTGTCACACATTAGTTCCTTAGTATTCCAGCTCATCGAAGGTCGCTGTCCCACATTATTTCCTTAGTATTCCAGCTCATCGAAGGTCGCTGTCACACATTAGTTCCTTAGTATTCCAGCTCATCGAAGGGTGCTGTCACACATTAGTTCCATGGTATTCCAGCTCATCGAAGGGTGCTGTCACACATTAGTTCCATGGTATTCCAGCTCATCGAAGGGTGCTGACACACATTAGTTCCATAGTATTCCAGCTCATTGAATGGTGCTGACACACATTAGTTCCTTAGTATTCCAGCTCATCGAAGGGTGCTGTCACACATTAGTTCCATAGTATTCCAGCTCATTGAATGGTGCTGACACACATTAGTTCCATAGTATTCCAGCTCATCGAAGGGTGATGTCACACATTAGTTCCATAATATTCCAGCTCATCGAAGGGTGATGTCACACATTAGTTCCATAGTATTCCAGCTCATTGAATGGTGCTGTCACACATTAGTTCCATAGTATTCCAGCTCATCGAAGGGTGATGTCACACATTAGTTCCATAGTATTCCAGCTCATCGAAGGGTGCTGTCACACATTAGTTCCATAGTATTCCAGCTCATCGAAGGGTGCTGTCACACATTAGTTCCTTAGTATTCCAGCTCATCGAAGGGTGCTGTCACACATTAGTTCCATAGTATTCCAGCTCATCGAAGGGTGCTGTCTCACATTAGTTCCATAGTATTCCAGCTCATCGAAGGGTGCTGTCGCACATTACTTCCTTAGTATTCCAGCTCATCGAAGGTCGCTGTCACACATTAGTTCCTTAGTATTCCAGCTCATCGAATGGTGCTGTCACACATTAGTTCCATAGTATTCCAGCTCATCGAAGGGCGCTGACACACATTAGTTCCTTAGTATTCCAGCTCATTGAAGGTCGCTGTCCCACATTAGTTCCTTAGTATTCCAGCTCATCGAAGGTCGCTGTCACACATTAGTTCCACAGTATTCCAGCTCATCGAAGGGTGCTTTCACACATTAGTTCCGTAGTATTCCAGCTCATCGAAGGGTGCTGTCACACATTAGTTCCATGGTATTCCAGCTCATCGAAGGGTGCTGACACACATTAGTTCCATAGTATTCCAGCTCATTGAATGGTGCTGACACACATTAGTTTCATAGTATTCCAGCTCATCGAAGGGTGCTGACACACTTTAGTTCCTTAGTATTCCAGCTCATCGAAGGTCGCTGTCACACATTAGTTCCTTAGTATTCCAGCTCATCGAAGGGTGCTGTCACACATTACTTCCTTAGTATTCCAGCTCATCGAAGGTCGCTGTCACACATTAGTTCCTTAGTATTCCAGCTCATCGAATGGTGCTGTCACACATTAGTTCCATAGTATTCCAGCTCATCGAAGGTCGCTGTCACACATTAGTTCCTTAGTATTCCAGCTCATCGAAGGTCGCTGTCCCACATTAGTTCCATAGTATTCCAGCTCATCGAAGGGTGCTGTCACACATTAGTTCCATAGTATTCCAGCTCATCGAAGGGTGCTGTCACACATTAGTTCCATGGTATTCCAGCTCATCGAAGGGTGCTGACACACATTAGTTCCATAGTATTCCAGCTCATTGAATGGTGCTGACACACATTAGTTCCTTAGTATTCCAGCTCATTGAATGGTGCTGTCACACATTAGTTCCATAGTATTCCAGCTCATCGAAGGGTGCTGACACACATTAGTTCCATAGTATTCCAGCTCATTGAATGGTGCTGACACACATTAGTTCCTTAGTATTCCAGCTCATCGAAGGGTGCTGACACACATTAGTTCCATAGTATTCCAGCTCATTGAATGGTGCTGACACACATTAGTTCCTTAGTATTCCAGCTCATCGAAGGGTGCTGTCACACATTAGTTCCATGGTATTCCAGCTCATCGAAGGGTGCTGTCACACATTAGTTCCATGGTATTCCAGCTCATCGAAGGGTGCTGTCACACATTAGTTCCATAGTATTCCAGCTCATCGAAGGGTGCTGTCACACATTAGTTCCATGGTATTCCAGCTCATCGAAGGGTGCTGTCACACATTAGTTCCTTAGTATTCCAGCTCATCGAATGGTGCTGTCACACATTAGTTCCATGGTATTCCAGCTCATCGAAGGGTGCTGTCACACATTAGTTCCATAGTATTCCAGCTCATCGAAGGGTGCTGTCACACATTAGTTCCATAGTATTCCAGCTCATCGAAGGGTGCTGTCACACATTAGTTCCATAGTATTCCAGCTCATCGAAGGGTGCTGTCACACATTAGTTCCATAGTATTCCAGCTCATCGAAGGGTGCTGTCACACATTAGTTCCATAGTATTCCAGCTCATCGACGGGTGCTGTCACACATTAGTTCCTTAGTATTCCAGCTCATCGAATGGTGCTGTCACACATTAGTTCCATGGTATTCCAGCTCATCGAAGGGTGCTGTCACACATTAGTTCCATGGTATTCCAGCTCATCGAAGGGTGCTGTCACACATTAGTTCCATAGTATTCCAGCTCATCGAAGGGTGCTGTCACACATTAGTTCCATGGTATTCCAGCTCATCGAAGGGTGCTGTCACACATTAGTTCCATAGTATTCCAGCTCATTGAATGGTGCTGACACACATTAGTTTCATAGTATTCCAGCTCATCGAAGGGTGCTTACACACTTTAGTTCCTTAGTATTCCAGCTCATGGAAGGTCGCTGTCACACATTAGTTCCTTAGTATTCCAGCTCATCGAAGGTCGCTGTCACACATTAGTTCCTTAGTATTCCAGCTCATCGAAGGTCGCTGTCACACATTAGTTCCTTAGTATTCCAGCTCATCGAAGGTCGCTGTCCCACATTAGTTCCTTAGTATTCCAGCTCATCGAAGGTCGCTGTCACACATTAGTTCCATAGTATTCCAGCTCATCGAAGGGTGCTGTCACACATTACTTCCTTAGTATTCCAGCTCATCGAAGGTCGCTGTCACACATTAGTTCCTTAGTATTCCAGCTCATCGAATGGTGCTGTCACACATTATTTCCATAGTATTCCAGCTCATCGAAGGTCGCTGTCACACATTAGTTCCTTAGTATTCCAGCTCATCGAAGGTCGCTGTCCCACATTAGTTCCTTAGTATTCCAGCTCATCGAAGGTCGCTGTCACACATTAGTTCCTTAGTATTCCAGCTCATCGAAGGTCGCTGTCACACATTAGTTCCTTAGTATTCCAGCTCATCGAAGGGTGCTGTCACACATTAGTTCCATAGTATTCCAGCTCATCGAAGGTCGCTGTCACACATTACTTCCTTAGTATTCCAGCTCATCGAAGGTCGCTGTCACACATTAGTTCCTTAGTATTCCAGCTCATCGAAGGTCGCTGTCACACATTAGTTCCTTAGTATTCCAGCTCATCGAAGGTCGCTGTCCCACATTAGTTCCTTAGTATTCCAGCTCATCGAAGGTCGCTGTCACACATTAGTTCCATAGTATTCCAGCTCATCGAAGGGTGCTGTCACACATTACTTCCTTAGTATTCCAGCTCATCGAAGGTCGCTGTCACACATTAGTTCCTTAGTATTCCAGCTCATCGAATGGTGCTGTCACACATTATTTCCATAGTATTCCAGCTCATCGAAGGTCGCTGTCACACATTAGTTCCTTAGTATTCCAGCTCATCGAAGGTCGCTGTCACACATTAGTTCCTTAGTATTCCAGCTCATCGAAGGGTGCTGACACACATTAGTTCCATAGTATTCCAGCTCATTGAATGGTGCTGTCACACATTAGTTCATTAGTATTCCAGCTCATCGAAGGGTGCTGTCACACATTAGTTCCATAGTATTCCAGCTCATCGAAGGGTGCTGTCACACATTAGTTCCATAGTATTCCAGCTCATCGAAGGGTGCTGTCACACATTAGTTCCATAGTATTCCAGCTCATTGAATGGTGCTGACACACATTAGTTCCTTCGTATTCCAGCTCATCGAAGGGTGCTGTCACACATTAGTTCCATAGTATTCCAGCTCATCGAAGGGTGCTGTCACACATTAGTTCCATGGTATTCCAGCTCATCGAAGGGTGCTGTCACACATTAGTTCCTTAGTATTCCAGCTCATCGAAGGGTGCTGTCACACATTAGTTCCTTAGTATTCCAGCTCATCGAAGGGTGCTGTCACACATTAGTTCCTTAGTATTCCAGCTCATCGAAGGGTGCTGTCACACATTAGTTCCTTAGTATTCCAGCTCATCGAAGGGTGCTGTCACACATTAGTTCCTTAGTATTCCAGCTCATCGAAGGGTGCTGTCACACATTAGTTCCATGGTATTCCAGCTCATCGAAGGGTGCTGACACACATTAGTTCCATAGTATTCCAGCTCATTGAATGGTGCTGACACACATTAGTTTCATAGTATTCCAGCTCATCGAAGGGTGCTGACACACTTTAGTTCCTTAGTATTCCAGCTCATCGAAGGTCGCTGTCACACATTAGTTCCATAGTATTCCAGCTCATCGAAGGGTGCTGTCACACATTAGTTCCTTAGTATTCCAGCTCATCGAAGGTCGCTGTCACACATTAGTTCCATAGTATTCCAGCTCATCGAAGGGTGCTGTCACACATTAGTTCCATAGTATTCCAGCTCATCGAAGGGTGCTGTCACACATTAGTTCCATAGTATTCCAGCTCATCGAAGGGTGCTGTCACACATTAGTTCCATAGTATTCCAGCTCATCGAAGGGTGCTGTCACACATTAGTTCCATAGTATTCCAGCTCATCGAAGGGTGCTGTCACACATTAGTTCCATAGTATTCCAGCTCATCGAAGGGTGCTGTCACACATTAGTTCCATAGTATTCCAGCTCATCGAAGGTCGCTGTCACACATTAGTTCCATAGTATTCCAGCTCATCGAAGGGTGCTGTCACACATTAGTTCCATAGTATTCCAGCTCATCGAAGGGTGCTGTCACACATTAGTTCCATAGTATTCCAGCTCATCGAAGGGTGCTGTCACACATTAGTTCCATAGTATTCCAGCTCATCGAAGGGTGCTGTCACACATTAGTTCCATAGTATTCCAGCTCATCGAAGGTCGCTGTCACACATTAGTTCCATAGTATTCCAGCTCATCAAAGGGTGCTGTCACACATTAGTTCCATAGTATTCCATCTCATCGAAGGGTGCTGTCACACATTAGTTCCTTAGTATTCCAGCTCATCGAAGGGTGCTGACACACATTAGTTCCTTAGTATTCCATCTCATCGAAGGGTGCTGTCACACATTAGTTCCTTAGTATTCCAGCTCATCGAAGGGTGCTGACACACATTAGTTCCATAGTATTCCATCTCATCGAAGGGTGCTGTCACACATTAGTTCCTTAGTATTCCATCTCATCGAAGGGTGCTGTCACACATTAGTTCCTTAGTATTCCAGCTCATTGAAGGGTGCTGTCACACATTAGTTCCTTAGTATTCCAGCTCATCGAAGGGTGCTGACACACATTAGTTCCATAGTATTCCATCTCATCGAAGGGTGCTGTCACACATTAGTTCCTTAGTATTCCATCTCATCGAAGGGTGCTGTCACACATTAGTTCCTTAGTATTCCAGCTCATCGAAGGGTGCTGACACACATTAGTTCCTTAGTATTCCATCTCATCGAAGGGTGCTGTCACACATTAGTTCCTTAGTATTCCATCTCATCGAAGGGTGCTGTCACACATTAGTTCCTTAGTATTCCATCTGATCGAAGGGTGCTGTTACACATTAGTTCCATAGTATTCCAGCTCATCGAAGGGTGCTGTCACACATTAGTTCCATAGTATACCAGCTCATCGAAGGGTGCTGTCACACATTAGTTCCATAGTATTCCAGCTCATCGAAGGGTGCTGTCACACATTAGTTCCATAGTATTCCAGCTCATCGAAGGTCGCTGTCACACATTAGTTCCTTAGTATTCCAGCTCATCAAATGGTGCTGTCACGCATTAGTTCCATAGTATTCCAGCTCATCGAAGGTCGCTGTCACACATTAGTTCCTTAGTATTCCAGCTCATCGAAGGTAGCTGTCCCACATCAGTTCCTTAGTATTCCAGCTCATCGAAGGTCGCTGTCACACATTAGTTCCTTAGTATTCCAGCTCATCGAAGGGTGCTGTCACACATTAGTTCCTTAGTATTCCAGCTCATTGAAGGTCGCTGTCACACATTACTTCCTTAGTATTCCAGCTCATCGAAGGTCGCTGTCACACATTAGTTCCATAGTATTCCAGCTCATCTAAGGTCGCTGTCACACATTACTTCCTTAGTATTCCAGCTCATCGAAGGGTGCTGTCACACATTAGTTCCATAGTATTCCAGCTCATCGAAGGGTGCTGTCACACATTAGTTCCATAGTATTCCAGCTCATCGAAGGTCGCTGTCACACATTAGTTCCTTAGTATTCCAGCTCATCGAAGGTCGCTGTCACACATTAGTTCCTTAGTATTCCAGCTCATCGAAGGGTGCTGTCACACATTAGTTCCACAGTATTCCAGCTCATCGAAGGGTGCTGTCACACATTAGTTCCATAGTATTCCAGCTCATCGAAGGTCGCTGTCACACATTAGTTCCTTAGTATTCCAGCTCATCGAAGGTCGCTGTCACACATTAGTTCCTTAGTATTCCAGCTCATCGAAGGGTGCTGTCACACATTAGTTCCACAGTATTCCAGCTCATCGAAGGGTGCTGTCACACATTAGTTCCGTAGTATTCCAGCTCATCGAAGGGTGCTGTCACACATTAGTTCCATGGTATTCCAGCTCATCGAAGGGTGCTGACACACATTAGTTCCATAGTATTCCAGCTCATCGAAGGGTGCTGTCACACATTAGTTCCATGGTATTCCAGCTCATCGAAGGGTGCTGACACACATTAGTTCCATAGTATTCCAGCTCATCGAAGGGTGCTGTCACACATTAGTTCCATAGTATTCCAGCTCATCGAAGGGTGCTGTCACACATTAGTTCCATAGTATTCCAGCTCATCGAAGGGTGCTGTCACACATTAGTTCCATAGTATTCCAGCTCATCGAAGGGTGCTGTCACACATTAGTTCCATAGTATTCCAGCTCATCGAAGGGTGCTGTCTCACATTAGTTCCATAGTATTCCAGCTCATCGAAGGGTGCTGTCACACATTAGTTCCATAGTATTCCAGCTCATCGAAGGGTGCTGACACACATTAGTTCCATAGTATTCCAGCTCATCGAAGGGTGCTGTCACACATTAGTTCCATAGTATTCCAGCTCATCGAAGGGTGCTGTCACACATTAGTTCCATAGTATTCCAGCTCATCGAAGGGTGCTGACACACATTAGTTCCATAGTATTCCAGCTCATCGAAGGGTGCTGTCACACATTAGTTCCACAGTATTCCAGCTCATCGAAGGTCGCTGTCACACATTAGTTCCTTAGTATTCCAGCTCATCGAAGGGTGCTGTCACACATTAGTTCCATGGTATTCCAGCTCATCGAAGGGTGCTGTCACACATTAGTTCCATGGTATTCCAGCTCATCGAAGGGTGCTGACACACTTTAGTTCCTTAGTATTCCAGCTCATCGAAGGTCGCTGTCACACATTAGTTCCATAGTATTCCAGCTCATCGAATGGTGCTGTCACACATTAGTTCCTTAGTATTCCAGCTCATCGAAGGTCGCTGTCACACATTAGTTCCTTAGTATTCCAGCTCATCGAAGGTCGCTGTCACACATTAGTTCCATGGTATTCCAGCTCATCGAAGGTCGCTGTCACACATTAGTTCCATATATTCCAGCTCATCGAAGGGTGCTGTCCCACATTAGTTCCTTAGTATTCCAGCTCATCGAAGGTCGCTGTCACACATTAGTTCCATGGTATTCCAGCTCATCGAAGGTCGCTGTCACACATTAGTTCCATATATTCCAGCTCATCGAAGGGTGCTGTCCCACATTAGTTCCATATATTCCAGCTCATCGAAGGTCGCTGTCACACATTAGTTCCTTAGTATTCCAGCTCATCGAAGGGTGCTGTCCCACATTAGTTCCATATATTCCAGCTCATCGAAGGGTGCTGACACACATTAGTTCCTTAGTATTCCAGCTCATCGAAGGGTGCTGTCACACATTAGTTCCACAGTATTCCAGCTCATCGAAGGGTGCTGTCACACATTAGTTCCGTAGTATTCCAGCTCATCGAAGGGTGCTGTCACACATTAGTTCCATAGTATTCCAGCTCATCGAAGGGTGTTGTCACACATTAGTTCCGTAGTATTCCAGCTCATCGAAGGGTGCTGTCACACATTAGTTCCACAGTATTCCAGCTCATCGAAGGGTGCTGTCACACATTAGTTCCATAGTATTCCAGCTCATCGAAGGGTGCCGTCACAAATTAGTTCCACAGTATTCCAGCTCATCGAAGGTCGCTGTCACACATTAGTTCCTTAGTATTCCAGCTCATCGAAGGGTGCTGTCACACATTAGTTCCATAGTATTCCAGCTCATCGAAGGGTGCTGTCACACATTAGTTCCATAGTATTCCAGCTCATCGAAGGGTGCTGTCACACATTAGTTCCATAGTATTCCAGCTCATCGAAGGGTGCTGTCACACATTAGTTCCATAGTATTCCAGCTCATCGAAGGGTGCTGTCACACATTAGTTCCATAGTATTCCAGCTCATCGAAGGGTGCTGTCACACATTAGTTCCATAGTATTCCAGCTCATCGAAGGGTGCTGTCACACATTAGTTCCATAGTATTCCAGCTCATCGAAGGGTGCTGTCACACATTAGTTCCATAGTATTCCAGCTCATCGAAGGGTGCTGTCACACATTAGTTCCATAGTATTCCAGCTCATCGAAGGTCGCTGTCACACATTAGTTCCATAGTATTCCAGCTCATCGAAGGGTGCTGTCACACATTAGTTCCATAGTATTCCAGCTCATCGAAGGGTGCTGTCACACATTAGTTCCATAGTATTCCAGCTCATCGAAGGGTGCTGTCACACATTAGTTCCATAGTATTCCAGCTCATCGAAGGGTGCTGTCACACATTAGTTCCATAGTATTCCAGCTCATCGAAGGTCGCTGTCACACATTAGTTCCATAGTATTCCAGCTCATCAAAGGGTGCTGTCACACATTAGTTCCATAGTATTCCATCTCATCGAAGGGTGCTGTCACACATTAGTTCCTTAGTATTCCAGCTCATCGAAGGGTGCTGACACACATTAGTTCCTTAGTATTCCATCTCATCGAAGGGTGCTGTCACACATTAGTTCCTTAGTATTCCATCTCATCGAAGGGTGCTGTCACACATTAGTTCCTTAGTATTCCATCTCATCGAAGGGTGCTGTCACACATTAGTTCCTTAGTATTCCATCTCATCGAAGGGTGCTGTCACACATTAGTTCCTTAGTATTCCAGCTCATTGAAGGGTGCTGTCACACATTAGTTCCTTAGTATTCCAGCTCATCGAAGGGTGCTGACACACATTAGTTCCATAGTATTCCATCTCATCGAAGGGTGCTGTCACACATTAGTTCCTTAGTATTCCATCTCATCGAAGGGTGCTGTCACACATTAGTTCCTTAGTATTCCAGCTCATCGAAGGGTGCTGACACACATTAGTTCCTTAGTATTCCATCTCATCGAAGGGTGCTGTCACACATTAGTTCCTTAGTATTCCATCTCATCGAAGGGTGCTGTCACACATTAGTTCCTTAGTATTCCATCTCATCGAAGGGTGCTGTCACACATTAGTTCCATAGTATTCCAGCTCATCGAAGGGTGCTGTCACACATTAGTTCCATAGTATTCCAGCTCATCGAAGGGTGCTGTCACACATTAGTTCCATAGTATTCCAGCTCATCGAAGGGTGCTGTCACACATTAGTTCCATAGTATTCCAGCTCATCGAAGGGTGCTGTCACACATTAGTTCCATAGTATTCCAGCTCATCGAAGGTCGCTGTCACACATTAGTTCCATAGTATTCCAGCTCATCAAATGGTGCTGTCACGCATTAGTTCCATAGTATTCCAGCTCATCGAAGGTCGCTGTCACACATTAGTTCCTTAGTATTCCAGCTCATCGAAGGTAGCTGTCCCACATCAGTTCCTTAGTATTCCAGCTCATCGAAGGTCGCTGTCACACATTAGTTCCTTAGTATTCCAGCTCATCGAAGGGTGCTGTCACACATTAGTTCCTTAGTATTCCAGCTCATTGAAGGTCGCTGTCACACATTACTTCCTTAGTATTCCAGCTCATCGAAGGTCGCTGTCACACATTAGTTCCATAGTATTCCAGCTCATCTAAGGTCGCTGTCACACATTACTTCCTTAGTATTCCAGCTCATCGAAGGTCGCTGTCACACATTAGTTCCTTAGTATTCCAGCTCATCGAAGGGTGCTGTCACACATTAGTTCCTTAGTATTCCAGCTCATTGAAGGTCGCTGTCACACATTACTTCCTTAGTATTCCAGCTCATCGAAGGGTGCTGTCTCACATTAGTTCCATAGTATTCCAGCTCATCGAAGGGTGCTGTCACACATTAGTTCCATAGTATTCCAGCTCATCGAAGGTCGCTGTCACACATTAGTTCCTTAGTATTCCAGCTCATCGAAGGGTGCTGTCACACATTAGTTCCACAGTATTCCAGCTCATCGAAGGGTGCTGTCACACATTAGTTCCATAGTATTCCAGCTCATCGAAGGTCGCTGTCACACATTAGTTCCTTAGTATTCCAGCTCATCGAAGGTCGCTGTCACACATTAGTTCCTTAGTATTCCAGCTCATCGAAGGGTGCTGTCACACATTAGTTCCACAGTATTCCAGCTCATCGAAGGGTGCTGTCACACATTAGTTCCGTAGTATTCCAGCTCATCGAAGGGTGCTGTCACACATTAGTTCCATGGTATTCCAGCTCATCGAAGGGTGCTGACACACATTAGTTCCATAGTATTCCAGCTCATCGAAGGGTGCTGTCACACATTAGTTCCATGGTATTCCAGCTCATCGAAGGGTGCTGACACACATTAGTTCCATAGTATTCCAGCTCATCGAAGGGTGCTGTCACACATTAGTTCCATAGTATTCCAGCTCATCGAAGGGTGCTGTCACACATTAGTTCCATAGTATTCCAGCTCATCGAAGGGTGCTGTCACACATTAGTTCCATAGTATTCCAGCTCATCGAAGGGTGCTGTCACACATTAGTTCCATAGTATTCCAGCTCATCGAAGGGTGCTGTCTCACATTAGTTCCATAGTATTCCAGCTCATCGAAGGGTGCTGTCACACATTAGTTCCATAGTATTCCAGCTCATCGAAGGGTGCTGTCCCACATTAGTTCCATATATTCCAGCTCATCGAAGGGTGCTGACACACATTAGTTCCTTAGTATTCCAGCTCATCGAAGGGTGCTGTCACACATTAGTTCCACAGTATTCCAGCTCATCGAAGGGTGCTGTCACACATTAGTTCCGTAGTATTCCAGCTCATCGAAGGGTGCTGTCACACATTAGTTCCATAGTATTCCAGCTCATCGAAGGGTGTTGTCACACATTAGTTCCGTAGTATTCCAGCTCATCGAAGGGTGCTGTCACACATTAGTTCCACAGTATTCCAGCTCATCGAAGGGTGCTGTCACACATTAGTTCCATAGTATTCCAGCTCATCGAAGGGTGCCGTCACAAATTAGTTCCACAGTATTCCAGCTCATCGAAGGGTGCTGTCACACACTAGTTCCTTAGTATTCCAGCTCATCGAAGGGTGCTGTCACACATTAGTTCCATAGTATTCCAGCTCATTGAATGGTGCTGTCACACATTAGTTCCATAGTATTCCAGCTCATTGAATGGTGCTGTCACACATTAGTTCCATAGTATTCCAGCTCATTGAATGGTGCTGTCACACATTAGTTCCATAGTATTCCAGCTCATCGAAGGGCGCTGTCACACACTAGTTCCATAGTATTCCAGCTCATCGAAGGGTGCTGTCACACATTAGTTCCATGGTATTCCATCTCATCGAAGGGTGCTGTCACACATTAGTTCCTTAGTATTCCAGCTCATTGAAGGGTGCTGTCACACATTAGTTCCTTAGTATTCCAGCTCATCGAAGGGTGCTGACACACATTAGTTCCATAGTATTCCATCTCATCGAAGGGTGCTGTCACACATTAGTTCCTTAGTATTCCATCTCATCGAAGGGTGCTGTCACACATTAGTTCCTTAGTATTCCAGCTCATCGAAGGGTGCTGACACACATTAGTTCCTTAGTATTCCATCTCATCGAAGGGTGCTGTCACACATTAGTTCCTTAGTATTCCATCTCATCGAAGGGTGCTGTCACACATTAGTTCCTTAGTATTCCATCTCATCGAAGGGTGCTGTCACACATTAGTTCCATAGTATTCCAGCTCATCGAAGGGTGCTGTCACACATTAGTTCCATAGTATTCCAGCTCATCGAAGGGTGCTGTCACACATTAGTTCCATAGTATTCCAGCTCATCGAAGGGTGCTGTCACACATTAGTTCCATAGTATTCCAGCTCATCGAAGGGTGCTGTCACACATTAGTTCCATAGTATTCCAGCTCATCGAAGGTCGCTGTCACACATTAGTTCCATAGTATTCCAGCTCATCAAATGGTGCTGTCACGCATTAGTTCCATAGTATTCCAGCTCATCGAAGGTCGCTGTCACACATTAGTTCCTTAGTATTCCAGCTCATCGAAGGTAGCTGTCCCACATCAGTTCCTTAGTATTCCAGCTCATCGAAGGTCGCTGTCACACATTAGTTCCTTAGTATTCCAGCTCATCGAAGGGTGCTGTCACACATTAGTTCCTTAGTATTCCAGCTCATTGAAGGTCGCTGTCACACATTAGTTCCATAGTATTCCAGCTCATCTAAGGTCGCTGTCACACATTACTTCCTTAGTATTCCAGCTCATCGAAGGTCGCTGTCACACATTAGTTCCTTAGTATTCCAGCTCATCGAAGGGTGCTGTCACACATTAGTTCCTTAGTATTCCAGCTCATTGAAGGTCGCTGTCACACATTACTTCCTTAGTATTCCAGCTCATCGAAGGGTGCTGTCTCACATTAGTTCCATAGTATTCCAGCTCATCGAAGGGTGCTGTCACACATTAGTTCCATAGTATTCCAGCTCATCGAAGGTCGCTGTCACACATTAGTTCCTTAGTATTCCAGCTCATCGAAGGGTGCTGTCACACATTAGTTCCACAGTATTCCAGCTCATCGAAGGGTGCTGTCACACATTAGTTCCATAGTATTCCAGCTCATCGAAGGTCGCTGTCACACATTAGTTCCTTAGTATTCCAGCTCATCGAAGGTCGCTGTCACACATTAGTTCCTTAGTATTCCAGCTCATCGAAGGGTGCTGTCACACATTAGTTCCACAGTATTCCAGCTCATCGAAGGGTGCTGTCACACATTAGTTCCGTAGTATTCCAGCTCATCGAAGGGTGCTGTCACACATTAGTTCCATGGTATTCCAGCTCATCGAAGGGTGCTGACACACATTAGTTCCATAGTATTCCAGCTCATCGAAGGGTGCTGTCACACATTAGTTCCATGGTATTCCAGCTCATCGAAGGGTGCTGACACACATTAGTTCCATAGTATTCCAGCTCATCGAAGGGTGCTGTCACACATTAGTTCCATAGTATTCCAGCTCATCGAAGGGTGCTGTCACACATTAGTTCCATAGTATTCCAGCTCATCGAAGGGTGCTGTCACACATTAGTTCCATAGTATTCCAGCTCATCGAAGGGTGCTGTCACACATTAGTTCCATAGTATTCCAGCTCATCGAAGGGTGCTGTCTCACATTAGTTCCATAGTATTCCAGCTCATCGAAGGGTGCTGTCACACATTAGTTCCATAGTATTCCAGCTCATCGAAGGGTGCTGTCCCACATTAGTTCCATATATTCCAGCTCATCGAAGGGTGCTGACACACATTAGTTCCTTAGTATTCCAGCTCATCGAAGGGTGCTGTCACACATTAGTTCCACAGTATTCCAGCTCATCGAAGGGTGCTGTCACACATTAGTTCCGTAGTATTCCAGCTCATCGAAGGGTGCTGTCACACATTAGTTCCATAGTATTCCAGCTCATCGAAGGGTGTTGTCACACATTAGTTCCGTAGTATTCCAGCTCATCGAAGGGTGCTGTCACACATTAGTTCCACAGTATTCCAGCTCATCGAAGGGTGCTGTCACACATTAGTTCCATAGTATTCCAGCTCATCGAAGGGTGCCGTCACAAATTAGTTCCACAGTATTCCAGCTCATCGAAGGGTGCTGTCACACACTAGTTCCTTAGTATTCCAGCTCATCGAAGGGTGCTGTCACACATTAGTTCCATAGTATTCCAGCTCATTGAATGGTGCTGTCACACATTAGTTCCATAGTATTCCAGCTCATTGAATGGTGCTGTCACACATTAGTTCCATAGTATTCCAGCTCATTGAATGGTGCTGTCACACATTAGTTCCATAGTATTCCAGCTCATCGAAGGGCGCTGTCACACACTAGTTCCATAGTATTCCAGCTCATCGAAGGGTGCTGTCACACATTAGTTCCATAGTATTCCAGCTCATTGAATGGTGCTGTCACACATTAGTTCCATAGTATTCCAGCTCATTGAATGGTGCTGTCACACATTAGTTCCATAGTATTCCAGCTCATCGAAGGGCGCTGTCACACACTAGTTCCATAGTATTCCAGCTCATCGAAGGGTGCTGTCACACATTAGTTCCATAGTATTCCAGCTCATTGAATGGTGCTGTCACACATTAGTTCCATAGTATTCCAGCTCATTGAATGGTGCTGTCACACATTAGTTCCATAGTATTCCAGCTCATCGAAGGGCGCTGTCACACTCTAGTTCCATAGTATTCCAGCTCATCGAAGGGTGCTGTCACACATTAGTTCCATAGTATTCCAGCTCATTGAATGGTGCTGTCACACATTAGTTCCATAGTATTCCAGCTCATCGAAGGGTGCTGTCACACATTAGTTCCATAGTATTCCAGCTCATCGATGGGTGCTGACACACATTAGTTCCATAGTATTCCAGCTCAACGAAAGGTGCTGTCACACATTAGTTCCATAGTATTCCAGCTCATTGAATGGTGCTGTCACACATTAGTTCCACAGTATTCCAGCTCATCGAAGGGTGCTGTCACACATTAGTTCCATAGTATTCCAGCTCATTGAATGGTGCTGTCACACATTAGTTCCATAGTATTCCAGCTCATCAATGGGTGCTGACACACATTAGTTCCATAGTATTCCAGCTCAACGAAAGGTGCTGTCACACATTAGTTCCATAGTATTCCAGCTCATCGAAGGGTGCTGTCACACATTAGTTCCATAGTATTCCAGCTCATCGAAGGGTGCTGTCACACTTTAGTTCCTTAGTATTCCAGCTCATCGAAGGGTGCTGTCACACATTACTTCCTTAGTATTCCAGCTCATCGAAGGGTGCTGTCACACATTAGTTCCATAGTATTCCAGCTCATCGAAGGGTGCTGTCACACATTACTTCCTTAGTATTCCAGCTCATCGAAGGGTGCTGTCACACATTAGTTCCATAGTATTCCAGCTCATCGAAGGGTGCTGTCACACATTAGTTCCTTAGTATTCCAGCTCATCGAAGGGTGCTGTCACACATTAGTTCCTTAGTATTCCAGCTCATCGAAGGGTGCTGTCACACATTAGTTCCATAGTATTCCAGCTCATCGTTGGTGCTGTCACACATTACTTCCTTAGTATTCCAGCTCATCGAAGGGTGCTGTCACACATTAGTTCCTTAGTATTCCAGCTCATCGAAGGGTGCTGTCACACATTACTTCCTTAGTATTCCAGCTCATCGAAGGGTGCTGTCACACATTAGTTCCATAGTATTCCAGCTCATCGAAGGGTGCTGTCACACATTAGTTCCTTAGTATTCCAGCTCATCGAAGGGTGCTGTCACACATTAGTTCCTTAGTATTCCAGCTCATCGAAGGGTGCTGTCACACATTAGTTCCTTAGTATTCCAGCTCATCGAAGGGTGCTGTCACACATTACTTCCTTAGTATTCCAGCTCATCGAATGGTGCTGTGACACATTAGTTCCTTAGTATTCCAGCTCATCGAATGGTGCTGTCACACATTAGTTCCATAGTATTCCAGCTCATCGAAGGTCGCTGTCACACATTAGTTCCTTAGTATTCCAGCTCATCGAAGGTCGCTGTCACACATTAGTTCCTTAGTATTCCAGCTCATCGAAGGGTGCTGTCACACATTAGTTCCGTAGTATTCCAGCTTATCGAAGGGTGCTGTCACACATTAGTTCCATGGTATTCCAGCTCATCGAAGGGTGCTGACACACATTAGTTCCATAGTATTCCAGCTCATCGAAGGGTGCTGACACACATTAGTTTCATAGTATTCCAGCTCATCGATGGGTGCTGTCACACATTAGTTCCATAGTATTCCAGCTCATCGAAGGGTGCTGTCACACATTAGTTCCATAGTATTCCAGCTCATCGAAGGTCGCTGTCACACATTAGTTCCTTAGTATTCCAGCTCATCGAAGGTCGCTGTCACACATTAGTTCCTTAGTATTCCAGCTCATCGAAGGGTGCTGTCACACATTAGTTCCATAGTATTCCAGCTCATCGAAGGGTGCTGTCACACATTAGTTCCATAGTATTCCAGCTCATCGAAGGGTGCAGTCACACATTAGTTCCATAGTATTCCAGCTTATCGAAGGGTGCTGTCACACATTAGTTCCATGGTATTCCAGCTCATCGAAGGGTGCTGACACACATTAGTTCCATAGTATTCCAGCTCATCGAAGGGTGCTGACACACATTAGTTTCATAGTATTCCAGCTCATCGATGGGTGCTGTCACACATTAGTTCCATAGTATTCCAGCTCATCGAAGGGTGCTGTCACACATTAGTTCCATAGTATTCCAGCTCATCGAAGGGTGCTGTCACACATTAGTTCCATAGTATTCCAGCTCATCGAAGGGTGCAGTCACACATTAGTTTCATAGTATTCCAGCTCATCGAAGGGTGCTGTCACACATTAGTTCCATAGTATTCCAGCTCATCGAAGGGTGCTGTCACACATTAGTTCCATAGTATTCCAGCTCATCGAAGGGTGCAGTCACACATTAGTTCCATAGTATTCCAGCTCATCGAAGGGTGCTGTCACACATTAGTTCCATAGTATTCCAGCTCATCGAAGGGTGCTGTCACACATTAGTTCCATAGTATTCCAGCTCATCGAAGGGTGCTGTCACACATTAGTTCCATAGTATTCCAGCTCATCGATGGGTGCTGTCACACATTAGTTCCATAGTATTCCAGCTCATCGAAGGGTGCTGACACACATTAGTTCCTTAGTATTCCAGCTCATCGAATGGTGCTGTCACACACTAGTTCCATAGTATTCCAGCTCATCGAATGGTGCTGTCACACATTAGTTCCATAGTATTCCAGCTCATTGAATGGTGCTGTCACACATTAGTTCCATAGCATTCCAGCTCATCGAAGGGTGCTGTCACACATTAGTTCCATAGTATTCCAGCTCATCGAAGGGTGCTGTCACACATTAGTTCCATAGTATTCCAGCTCATCGAAGGGTGCTGTCACACATTAGTTCCATAGAATTCCAGCTCATCGAAGGGTGCTGTCACACATTAGTTCCATAGTATTCCAGCTCATCGAAGGGTGCTGACACACATTAGTTCCATAGTATTCCAGCTCATCGAAGGGTGCTGTCACACATTAGTTCCATAGTATTCCAGCTCATCGAAGGGTGCTGTCACACAATATTTACATAGTATTCCAGCTCATCGATGGGTGCTGACACACATTAGTTCCATAGTATTCCAGCTCATCGAAGGGTGCTGTCACACATTAGTTCCTTAGTATTCCAGCTCATCGAAGGGTGCTGTCACACATTAGTTCCTTAGTATTCCAGCTCATCGAAGGTCGCTGTCACACATTAGTTCCATAGTATTCCAGCTCATCGAAGGGTGCTGTTACACATTAGTTCCTTAGTATTCCAGCTCATCGAAGGTCGCTGTCACACATTAGTTCCATATATTCCAGCTCATCGAAGGTCGCTGTCACACATTAGTTCCATAGTATTCCAGCTCATCGAAGGGTGCTGTTACACATTAGTTCCTTAGTATTCCAGCTCATCGAAGGGTGCTGTCACACATTAGTTCCTTAGTATTCCAGCTCATCGAAGGTCGCTGTCACACATTAGTTCCTTAGTATTCCAGCTCATCGAAGGGTGCTGTCACACATTAGTTCCTTAGTATTCCAGCTCATCAAAGGGTGCTGTCACACATTAGTTCCATAGTATTCCAGCTCATCGAAGGGTGCTGTCACACATTATTTACATAGTATTCCAGCTCATCGATGGGTGCTGACACACATTAGTTCCTTAGTATTCCAGCTCATCGAAGTGTGCTGTCACACTTTAGTTCCTTTGTATTCCAGCTCATCGAAGGGTGCAGTCACACATTAGTTCCTTAGTATTCCAGCTCATCGAAGGTCGCTGTCACACATTAGTTCCATATTATTCCAGCTCATCGAAGGTCGCTGTCACACATTAGTTCCTTAGTATTCCAGCTCATCGAAGGGTGCTGTCACACATTAGTTCCTTAGTATTCCAGCTCATCGAAGGTCGCTGTCACACATTAGTTCCTTAGTATTCCAGCTCATCGAAGGTCGCTGTCACACATTAGTTCCATATATTCCAGCTCATCGAAGGTCGCTGTCACACATTAGTTCCATATATTCCAGCTCATCGAAGGGTGCTGTTACACATTAGTTCCTTAGTATTCCAGCTCATCGAAGGGTGCTGTCACACATTAGTTCCTTAGTATTCCAGCTCATCGAAGGTCGCTGTCACACATTAGTTCCTTAGTATTCCAGCTCATCGAAGGGTGCTGTTACACATTAGTTCCATAGTATTCCAGCTCATCGAAGGGTGCTGTCACACATTAGTTCCATAGTATTCCAGCTCATCGAAGGGTGCTGACACACATTAGTTCCATAGTATTCCAGCTCATTGAATGGTGCTGCCACACATTAGTTCCATAGTATTCCAGCTCATCGATGGGTGCTGACACACATTAGTTCCATAGTATTCCAGCTCATCGAAGGGTGCTGCCACACATTAGTTCCATAGTATTCCAGCTCATTGAATGGTGCTGACACACATTAGTTCCATGGTATTCCAGCTCATCGAAGGGTGCTGACACTCATTAGTTCCATAGTATTCCAGCTCATTGAATGGTGCTGTCACACATTAGTTCCTTAGTATTCCCGCTCATCGAAGGGTGCTGAAACACATTAGTTCCTTAGTATTCCAGCTCATCGAAGGGTGCTGACACACATTAGTTCCATAGTATTCCAGCTCATCGAAGGGTGCTGTCACACATTAGTTTCTTAGTATTCCAGCTCATCGAAGGGTGCTGTCACACATTAGTTCCATAGTATTCCAGCTCATCGATGGGTGCTGACACACATTAGTTCCATAGTATTCCAGCTCATTGAATGGTGCTGTCACACATTAGTTCCTTAGTATTCCCGCTCATCGAAGGGTGCTGAAACACATTAGTTCCTTAGTATTCCAGCTCATCGAAGGGTGCTGACACACATTAGTTCCATAGTATTCCAGCTCATCGAAGGGTGCTGTCACACATTAGTTCCATAGTATTCCAGCTCATCGAAGGGTGCTGTCACACATTAGTTCCATATTATTCCAGCTCATCGATGGGTGCTGTCACACATTAGTTCCATAGTATTCCAGCTCATCGATGGGTGCTGACACACATTAGTTCCATAGTATTCCAGCTCATCGAAGGGTGCTGTCACACATTAGTTCCATAGTATTCCAGCTCATCGAATGGTGCTGTCACACATTAGTTCCTTAGTATTCCAGCTCATCGAAGGGTGCTGTCACACATTAGTTCCATAGTATTCCAGCTCATCGAAGGGTGCTGACACACATTAGTTCCTTAGTATTCCAGCTCATTGAAGGTCGCTGTCACACATTAGTTCCATATATTCCAGCTCATCGAAGGTCGCTGTCACACATTAGTTCCTTAGTATTCCAGCTCATCGAAGGGTGCTGTTACACATTAGTCCCATAGTATTCCAGCTCATCGAAGGGTGCTGTCACACATTAGTTCCATGGTATTCCAGCTCATCGAAGGGTGCTGACACACATTAGTTCCATAGTATTCCAGCTCATTGAATGGTGCTGACACACATTAGTTCCATAGTATTCCAGCTCATCGAAGGGTGCTGTCACACATTAGTTCCATAGTATTCCAGCTCATCGAAGGGTGCTGTCACACTTTAGTTCCTTAGTATTCCAGCTCATCGAAGGGTGCTGTCACACATTACTTCCTTAGTATTCCAGCTCATCGAAGGGTGCTGTCACACATTAGTTCCATAGTATTCCAGCTCATCGAAGGGTGCTGTCACACATTACTTCCTTAGTATTCCAGCTCATCGAAGGGTGCTGTCACACATTAGTTCCATAGTATTCCAGCTCATCGAAGGGTGCTGTCACACATTAGTTCCTTAGTATTCCAGCTCATCGAAGGGTGCTGTCACACATTAGTTCCATAGTATTCCAGCTCATCGAAGGGTGCTGTCACACATTACTTCCTTAGTATTCCAGCTCATCGAAGGGTGCTGTCACACATTAGTTCCTTAGTATTCCAGCTCATCGAAGGGTGCTGTCACACATTACTTCCTTAGTATTCCAGCTCATCGAAGGGTGCTGTCACACATTAGTTCCATAGTATTCCAGCTCATCGAAGGGTGCTGTCACACATTAGTTCCTTAGTATTCCAGCTCATCGAAGGGTGCTGTCACACATTAGTTCCTTAGTATTCCAGCTCATCGAAGGGTGCTGTCACACATTAGTTCCTTAGTATTCCAGCTCATCGAAGGGTGCTGTCACACATTACTTCCTTAGTATTCCAGCTCATCGAATGGTGCTGTGACACATTAGTTCCTTAGTATTCCAGCTCATCGAATGGTGCTGTCACACATTAGTTCCATAGTATTCCAGCTCATCGAAGGTCGCTGTCACACATTAGTTCCTTAGTATTCCAGCTCATCGAAGGTCGCTGTCACACATTAGTTCCTTAGTATTCCAGCTCATCGAAGGGTGCTGTCACACATTAGTTCCGTAGTATTCCAGCTTATCGAAGGGTGCTGTCACACATTAGTTCCATGGTATTCCAGCTCATCGAAGGGTGCTGACACACATTAGTTCCATAGTATTCCAGCTCATCGAAGGGTGCTGACACACATTAGTTTCATAGTATTCCAGCTCATCGATGGGTGCTGTCACACATTAGTTCCATAGTATTCCAGCTCATCGAAGGGTGCTGTCACACATTAGTTCCATAGTATTCCAGCTCATCGAAGGTCGCTGTCACACATTAGTTCCTTAGTATTCCAGCTCATCGAAGGTCGCTGTCACACATTAGTTCCTTAGTATTCCAGCTCATCGAAGGGTGCTGTCACACATTAGTTCCGTAGTATTCCAGCTTATCGAAGGGTGCTGTCACACATTAGTTCCATGGTATTCCAGCTCATCGAAGGGTGCTGACACACATTAGTTCCATAGTATTCCAGCTCATCGAAGGGTGCTGACACACATTAGTTTCATAGTATTCCAGCTCATCGATGGGTGCTGTCACACATTAGTTCCATAGTATTCCAGCTCATCGAAGGGTGCTGTCACACATTAGTTCCATAGTATTCCAGCTCATCGAAGGGTGCAGTCACACATTAGTTCCATAGTATTCCAGCTTATCGAAGGGTGCTGTCACACATTAGTTCCATGGTATTCCAGCTCATCGAAGGGTGCTGACACACATTAGTTCCATAGTATTCCAGCTCATCGAAGGGTGCTGACACACATTAGTTTCATAGTATTCCAGCTCATCGATGGGTGCTGTCACACATTAGTTCCATAGTATTCCAGCTCATCGAAGGGTGCTGTCACACATTAGTTCCATAGTATTCCAGCTCATCGAAGGGTGCTGTCACACATTAGTTCCATAGTATTCCAGCTCATCGAAGGGTGCAGTCACACATTAGTTTCATAGTATTCCAGCTCATCGAAGGGTGCTGTCACACATTAGTTCCATAGTATTCCAGCTCATCGAAGGGTGCTGTCACACATTAGTTCCATAGTATTCCAGCTCATCGAAGGGTGCAGTCACACATTAGTTCCATAGTATTCCAGCTCATCGAAGGGTGCTGTCACACATTAGTTCCATAGTATTCCAGCTCATCGAAGGGTGCTGTCACACATTAGTTCCATAGTATTCCAGCTCATCGAAGGGTGCTGTCACACATTAGTTCCATAGTATTCCAGCTCATCGATGGGTGCTGTCACACATTAGTTCCATAGTATTCCAGCTCATCGAAGGGTGCTGACACACATTAGTTCCTTAGTATTCCAGCTCATCGAATGGTGCTGTCACACACTAGTTCCATAGTATTCCAGCTCATCGAATGGTGCTGTCACACATTAGTTCCATAGTATTCCAGCTCATTGAATGGTGCTGTCACACATTAGTTCCATAGCATTCCAGCTCATCGAAGGGTGCTGTCACACATTAGTTCCATAGTATTCCAGCTCATCGAAGGGTGCTGACACACATTAGTTCCATAGTATTCCAGGTCATCGAAGGGTGCTGTCACACATTAGTTCCATAGTATTCCAGCTCATCGAAGGGTGCTGTCACACATTAGTTCCATAGTATTCCAGCTCATCGAAGGGTGCTGTCACACATTAGTTCCATAGTATTCCAGCTCATCGAAGGGTGCTGTCACACATTAGTTCCATAGTATTCCAGCTCATCGAAGGGTGCTGACACACATTAGTTCCATAGTATTCCAGCTCATCGAAGGGTGCTGTCACACATTAGTTCCATAGTATTCCAGCTCATCGAAGGGTGCTGTCACACAATATTTACATAGTATTCCAGCTCATCGATGGGTGCTGACACACATTAGTTCCATAGTATTCCAGCTCATCGAAGGGTGCTGTCACACATTAGTTCCTTAGTATTCCAGCTCATCGAAGGGTGCTGTCACACATTAGTTCCTTAGTATTCCAGCTCATCGAAGGTCGCTGTCACACATTAGTTCCATAGTATTCCAGCTCATCGAAGGGTGCTGTTACACATTAGTTCCTTAGTATTCCAGCTCATCGAAGGTCGCTGTCACACATTAGTTCCATATATTCCAGCTCATCGAAGGTCGCTGTCACACATTAGTTCCATAGTATTCCAGCTCATCGAAGGGTGCTGTTACACATTAGTTCCTTAGTATTCCAGCTCATCGAAGGGTGCTGTCACACATTAGTTCCTTAGTATTCCAGCTCATCGAAGGTCGCTGTCACACATTAGTTCCTTAGTATTCCAGCTCATCGAAGGGTGCTGTCACACATTAGTTCCTTAGTATTCCAGCTCATCAAAGGGTGCTGTCACACATTAGTTCCATAGTATTCCAGCTCATCGAAGGGTGCTGTCACACATTATTTACATAGTATTCCAGCTCATCGATGGGTGCTGACACACATTAGTTCCTTAGTATTCCAGCTCATCGAAGTGTGCTGTCACACTTTAGTTCCTTTGTATTCCAGCTCATCGAAGGGTGCAGTCACACATTAGTTCCTTAGTATTCCAGCTCATCGAAGGTCGCTGTCACACATTAGTTCCATATTATTCCAGCTCATCGAAGGTCGCTGTCACACATTAGTTCCTTAGTATTCCAGCTCATCGAAGGGTGCTGTCACACATTAGTTCCTTAGTATTCCAGCTCATCGAAGGTCGCTGTCACACATTAGTTCCTTAGTATTCCAGCTCATCGAAGGTCGCTGTCACACATTAGTTCCATATATTCCAGCTCATCGAAGGTCGCTGTCACACATTAGTTCCATATATTCCAGCTCATCGAAGGGTGCTGTTACACATTAGTTCCTTAGTATTCCAGCTCATCGAAGGGTGCTGTCACACATTAGTTCCTTAGTATTCCAGCTCATCGAAGGTCGCTGTCACACATTAGTTCCTTAGTATTCCAGCTCATCGAAGGGTGCTGTTACACATTAGTTCCATAGTATTCCAGCTCATCGAAGGGTGCTGTCACACATTAGTTCCATAGTATTCCAGCTCATCGAAGGGTGCTGACACACATTAGTTCCATAGTATTCCAGCTCATTGAATGGTGCTGCCACACATTAGTTCCATAGTATTCCAGCTCATCGATGGGTGCTGACACACATTAGTTCCATAGTATTCCAGCTCATCGAAGGGTGCTGCCACACATTAGTTCCATAGTATTCCAGCTCATTGAATGGTGCTGACACACATTAGTTCCATGGTATTCCAGCTCATCGAAGGGTGCTGACACTCATTAGTTCCATAGTATTCCAGCTCATTGAATGGTGCTGTCACACATTAGTTCCTTAGTATTCCCGCTCATCGAAGGGTGCTGAAACACATTAGTTCCTTAGTATTCCAGCTCATCGAAGGGTGCTGACACACATTAGTTCCATAGTATTCCAGCTCATCGAAGGGTGCTGTCACACATTAGTTTCTTAGTATTCCAGCTCATCGAAGGGTGCTGTCACACATTAGTTCCATAGTATTCCAGCTCATCGATGGGTGCTGACACACATTAGTTCCATAGTATTCCAGCTCATTGAATGGTGCTGTCACACATTAGTTCCTTAGTATTCCCGCTCATCGAAGGGTGCTGAAACACATTAGTTCCTTAGTATTCCAGCTCATCGAAGGGTGCTGACACACATTAGTTCCATAGTATTCCAGCTCATCGAAGGGTGCTGTCACACATTAGTTCCATAGTATTCCAGCTCATCGAAGGGTGCTGTCACACATTAGTTCCATATTATTCCAGCTCATCGATGGGTGCTGTCACACATTAGTTCCATAGTATTCCAGCTCATCGATGGGTGCTGACACACATTAGTTCCATAGTATTCCAGCTCATCGAAGGGTGCTGTCACACATTAGTTCCATAGTATTCCAGCTCATCGAATGGTGCTGTCACACATTAGTTCCTTAGTATTCCAGCTCATCGAAGGGTGCTGTCACACATTAGTTCCATAGTATTCCAGCTCATCGAAGGGTGCTGACACACATTAGTTCCTTAGTATTCCAGCTCATTGAAGGTCGCTGTCACACATTAGTTCCATATATTCCAGCTCATCGAAGGTCGCTGTCACACATTAGTTCCTTAGTATTCCAGCTCATCGAAGGGTGCTGTTACACATTAGTCCCATAGTATTCCAGCTCATCGAAGGGTGCTGTCACACATTAGTTCCATGGTATTCCAGCTCATCGAAGGGTGCTGACACACATTAGTTCCATAGTATTCCAGCTCATTGAATGGTGCTGACACACATTAGTTCCATAGTATTCCAGCTCATCGAAGGGTGCTGTCACACATTAGTTCCATAGTATTCCAGCTCATCGAAGGGTGCTGACACACATTAGTTCCTTAGTATTCCAGCTCATCGAAGGGTGATGTCACACATTAGTTCCTTAGTATTCCAGCTCATTGAATGGTGCTGTCACACATTAGTTCCATGGTATTCCGGCTCATCGAAGGGTGCTGTCACACATTAGTTCCTTAGTATTCCAGCTCATCGAAGGGTGATGTCACACATTAGTTCCTTAGTATTCCAGCTCATTGAATGGTGCTGTCACACATTAGTTCCATGGTATTCCAGCTCATCGAAGGGTGCTATCACACATTAGTTCCTTAGTATTCCAGCTCATCGAAGGGTGCTGAAATACATTAGTTTCTTAGTATTCCAGCTCATCGATGGGTGCTGTCACACATTAGTTCCATAGTATTCCAGCTCATCGAAGGTTGCTGTCACACATTAATTCCATAGTATTCCAGCTCATTGAATGGTGCTGTCACACATTAGTTCCTTAGTATTCCAGCTCATCGAAGGGTGCTGTCACAAATTAGTTCCACAGTATTCCAGCTCATCGAAGGGTGCTGTCACACATTAGTTCCATAGTATTCCAGCTCATCGTTGGGTGCTGTCACACATTAGTTCCATAGTATTCCAGCTCATCGAAGGGCGCTGTCACACACTAGTTCCATAGTATTCCAGCTCATCGAAGGGTGCTGTCACACATTAGTTCCATAGTATTCCAGCTCATCGAAGGGTGCTGTCACACATTAGTTCCATAGTATTCCAGCTCATCGATGGGTGCTGACACACATTAGTTCCATAGTATTCCAGCTCATCGAAGGGTGCTGTCACACATTAGTTCCATAGTATTCCAGCTCATCGAAGGGTGCTGTCACACATTAGTTCCATAGTATTCCAGCTCATCGATGGGTGCTGACACACATTAGTTCCATAGTATTCCAGCTCATCGAAGGGTGCTGTCACACATTAGTTCCATAGTATTCCAGCTCATCGATGGGTGCTGACACACATTAGTTCCATAGTATTCCAGCTCATCGATGGGTGCTGACACACATTAGTTCCATAGTATTCCAGCTCATCGAAGGGTGCTGTCACACATTAGTTCCATAGTATTCCAGCTCATCGATGGGTGCTGACACACATTAGTTCCATAGTATTCCAGCTCATCGAAGGGTGCTGTCACATATTAGTTCCATAGTATTCCAGCTCATCGAAGGGTGCTGTCACACATTAGTTCCATAGTATTCCAGCTCATCGATGGGTGCTGACACACATTAGTTCCATAGTATTCCAGCTCATCGAAGGGTGCTGACACACATTAGTTTCATAGTATTCCAGCTCATCGATGGGTGCTGTCACACATTAGTTCCATAGTATGCCAGCTCATCGAAGGGTGCTGTCACACATTAGTTCCATAGTATTCCAGCTCATCGAAGGGTGCAGTCACACATTAGTTCCATAGTATTCCAGCTCATCGAAGGGTGCTGTCACACATTAGTTCCATAGTATTCCAGCTCATCGAAGGGTGCTGTCACACATTAGTTCCATAGTATTCCAGCTCATCGAAGGGTGCTGTCACACTTTAGTTCCATAGTATTCCAGCTCATCGATGGGTGCTGTCACACATTAGTTCCATAGTATTCCAGCTCATCGAAGGGTGCTGTCACAAATTAGTTCCACAGTATTCCAGCTCATCGAAGGGTGCTGTCACACATTAGTTCCATAGTATTCCAGCTCATCGATGGGTGCTGTCACACATTAGTTCCATAGTATTCCAGCTCATCGAAGGGTGCTGACACACATTAGTTCCATAGTATTCCAGCTCATCGAAGGGTGCTGTCACACATTAGTTCCATAGTATTCCAGCTCATCGAAGGGTGCTGTCACACATTAGTTCCATAGTATTCCAGCTCATCGATGGGTGCTGACACACATTAGTTCCATAGTATTCCAGCTCATCGAAGGGTGCTGTCACACATTAGTTCCATAGTATTCCAGCTCATCGATGGGTGCTGACACACATTAGTTCCATAGTATTCCAGCTCATCGATGGGTGCTGACACACATTAGTTCCATAGTATTCCAGCTCATCGAAGGGTGCTGTCACACATTAGTTCCATAGTATTCCAGCTCATCGATGGGTGCTGACACACATTAGTTCCATAGTATTCCAGCTCATCGAAGGGTGCTGTCACACATTAGTTCCATAGTATTCCAGCTCATCGAAGGGTGCTGTCACACATTAGTTCCATAGTATTCCAGCTCATCGAAGGGTGCTGACACACATTAGTTCCATAGTATTCCAGCTCATCGAAGGGTGCTGACACACATTAGTTTCATAGTATTCCAGCTCATCGATGGGTGCTGTCACACATTAGTTCCATAGTATTCCAGCTCATCGAAGGGTGCTGTGACACATTAGTTCCATAGTATTCCAGCTCATCGAAGGGTGCAGTCACACATTAGTTCCATAGTATTCCAGCTCATCGAAGGGTGCTGTCACACATTAGTTCCATAGTATTCCAGCTCATCGAAGGGTGCTGTCACACATTAGTTCCATAGTATTCCAGCTCATCGAAGGGTGCTGTCACACATTAGTTCCTTAGTATTCCAGCTCATCGAAGGGTGCTGTGACACATTAGTTCCATAGTATTCCAGCTCATCGAAGGGTGCAGTCACACATTAGTTCCATAGTATTCCAGCTCATCGAAGGGTGCTGTCACAAATTAGTTCCACAGTATTCCAGCTCATCGAAGGGTGCTGTCACACATTAGTTCCATAGTATTCCAGCTCATCGATGGGTGCTGTCACACATTAGTTCTATAGTATTCCAGCTCATCGAAGGGTGCTGACACACATTAGTTCCATAGTATTCCAGCTCATTGAATGGTGCTGTCACACACTAGTTCCATAGTATTCCAGCTCATCGAATGGTGCTGTCACACATTAGTTCCATAGTATTCCAGCTCATTGAATGGTGCTGTCACACATTAGTTCCATAGCATTCCAGCTCATCGAAGGGTGCTGTCACACATTAGTTCCATAGTATTCCAGCTCATCGAAGGGTGCTGTCACACATTAGTTCCATAGTATTCCAGCTCATCGAAGGGTGCTGACACACATTAGTTCCATAGTATTCCAGCTCATCGAAGGGTGCTGTCACACATTAGTTCCATAGTATTCCAGCTCATCGAAGGGTGCTGTCACACATTAGTTCCATAGTATTCCAGCTCATCGAAGGGTGCTGTCACACATTAGTTCCATAGTATTCCAGCTCATCGAAGGGTGCTGACACACATTAGTTCCATAGTATTCCAGCTCATCGAAGGGTGCTGTCACACATTAGTTCCATAGTATTCCAGCTCATCGAAGGGTGCTGTCACACATTAGTTCCATAGTATTCCAGCTCATCGAAGGTCGCTGTCACACATTAGTTCCTTAGTATTCCAGCTCATCAAATGGTGCTGTCACGCATTAGTTCCATAGTATTCCAGCTCATCGAAGGGTGCTGTCACAAATTAGTTCCACAGTATTCCAGCTCATCGAAGGGTGCTGTCACACATTAGTTCCATAGTATTCCAGCTCATCGTTGGGTGCTGTCACACATTAGTTCCATAGTATTCCAGCTCATCGAAGGGCGCTGTCACACACTAGTTCCATAGTATTCCAGCTCATCGAAGTGTGCTGTCACACATTAGTTCCATAGTATTCCAGCTCATCGAAGGGTGCTGTCACACATTAGTTCCATAGTATTCCAGCTCATCGATGGGTGCTGACACACATTAGTTCCATAGTATTCCAGCTCATCGAAGGGTGCTGTCACACATTAGTTCCATAGTATTCCAGCTCATCGAAGGGTGCTGTCACACATTAGTTCCATAGTATTCCAGCTCATCGATGGGTGCTGACACACATTAGTTCCATAGTATTCCAGCTCATCGAAGGGTGCTGTCACACATTAGTTCCATAGTATTCCAGCTCATCGATGGGTGCTGACACACATTAGTTCCATAGTATTCCAGCTCATCGATGGGTGCTGACACACATTAGTTCCATAGTATTCCAGCTCATCGAAGGGTGCTGTCACACATTAGTTCCATAGTATTCCAGCTCATCGATGGGTGCTGACACACATTAGTTCCATAGTATTCCAGCTCATCGAAGGGTGCTGTCACACATTAGTTCCATAGTATTCCAGCTCATCGAAGGGTGCTGTCACACATTAGTTCCATAGTATTCCAGCTCATCGATGGGTGCTGACACACATTAGTTCCATAGTATTCCAGCTCATCGAAGGGTGCTGACACACATTAGTTTCATAGTATTCCAGCTCATCGATGGGTGCTGTCACACATTAGTTCCATAGTATTCCAGCTCATCGAAGGGTGCTGTCACACATTAGTTCCATAGTATTCCAGCTCATCGAAGGGTGCAGTCACACATTAGTTCCATAGTATTCCAGCTCATCGAAGGGTGCTGTCACACATTAGTTCCATAGTATTCCAGCTCATCGAAGGGTGCTGTCACACATTAGTTCCATAGTATTCCAGCTCATCGAAGGGTGCTGTCACACTTTAGTTCCATAGTATTCCAGCTCATCGATGGGTGCTGTCACACATTAGTTCCATAGTATTCCAGCTCATCGAAGGGTGCTGTCACAAATTAGTTCCACAGTATTCCAGCTCATCGAAGGGTGCTGTCACACATTAGTTCCATAGTATTCCAGCTCATCGATGGGTGCTGTCACACATTAGTTCCATAGTATTCCAGCTCATCGAAGGGTGCTGACACACATTAGTTCCATAGTATTCCAGCTCATTGAATGGTGCTGTCACACACTAGTTCCATAGTATTCCAGCTCATCGAATGGTGCTGTCACACATTAGTTCCATAGTATTCCAGCTCATTGAATGGTGCTGTCACACATTAGTTCCATAGCATTCCAGCTCATCGAAGGGTGCTGTCACACATTAGTTCCATAGTATTCCAGCTCATCGAAGGGTGCTGTCACACATTAGTTCCATAGTATTCCAGCTCATCGAAGGGTGCTGACACACATTAGTTCCATAGTATTCCAGCTCATCGAAGGGTGCTGTCACACATTAGTTCCATAGTATTCCAGCTCATCGAAGGGTGCTGTCACACATTAGTTCCATAGTATTCCAGCTCATCGAAGGGTGCTGTCACACATTAGTTCCATAGTATTCCAGCTCATCGAAGGGTGCTGACACACATTAGTTCCATAGTATTCCAGCTCATCGAAGGGTGCTGTCACACATTAGTTCCATAGTATTCCAGCTCATCGAAGGGTGCTGTCACACATTATTTACATAGTATTCCAGCTCATCGATGGGTGCTGACACACATTAGTTCCATAGTATTCCAGCTCATCGAAGGGTGCTGTCACACATTAGTTCCTTAGTATTCCAGCTCATCGAAGGGTGCTGTCACACATTAGTTCCTTAGTATTCCAGTTCATCGAAGGTCGCTGTCACACATTAGTTCCATAGTATTCCAGCTCATCGAAGGGTGCTGTTACACATTAGTTCCTTAGTATTCCAGCTCATCGAAGGTCGCTGTCACACATTAGTTCCATATATTCCAGCTCATCGAAGGTCGCTGTCACACATTAGTTCCATAGTATTCCAGCTCATCGAAGGGTGCTGTTACACATTAGTTCCTTAGTATTCCAGCTCATCGAAGGGTGCTGTCACACATTAGTTCCTTAGTATTCCAGCTCATCGAAGGTCGCTGTCACACATTAGTTCCTTAGTATTCCAGCTCATCGAAGGGTGCTGTCACACATTAGTTCCTTAGTATTCCAGCTCATCAAAGGGTGCTGTCACACATTAGTTCCTTAGTATTCCAGCTCATCGAAGGGTGCTGTCACACATTATTTACATAGTATTCCAGCTCATCGATGGGTGCTGACACACATTAGTTCCATAGTATTCCAGCTCATCGAAGGGTGCTGTCACACATTAGTTCCTTAGTATTCCAGCTCATCGAAGTGTGCTGTCACACTTTAGTTCCTTTGTATTCCAGCTCATCGAAGGGTGCAGTCACACATTAGTTCCTTAGTATTCCAGCTCATCGAAGGGTGCTGTTACACATTAGTTCCTTAGTATTCCAGCTCATCGAAGGTCGCTGTCACACATTAGTTCCATATATTCCAGCACATCGAAGGTCACTGTCACACATTAGTTCCTTAGTATTCCAGCTCATCGAAGGTCGCTGTCACACATTAGTTCCATATATTCCAGCTCATCGAAGGTCGCTGTCACACATTAGTTCCATATATTCCAGCTCATCGAAGGGTGCTGTTACACATTAGTTCCTTAGTATTCCAGCTCATCGAAGGGTGCTGTCACACATTAGTTCCTTAGTATTCCAGCTCATCGAAGGTCGCTGTCACACATTAGTTCCTTAGTATTCCAGCTCATCGAAGGGTGCTGTTACACATTAGTTCCATAGTATTCCAGCTCATCGAAGGGTGCTGTCACACATTAGTTCCATAGTATTCCAGCTCATTGAAGGGTGCTGACACACATTAGTTCCATAGTATTCCAGCTCATTGAATGGTGCTGCCACACATTAGTTCCATAGTATTCCAGCTCATTGAATGGTGCTGACACACATTAGTTCCATAGTATTCCAGCTCATCGATGGGTGCTGACACACATTAGTTCCATAGTATTCCAGCTCATCGAAGGGTGCTGCCACACATTAGTTCCATAGTATTCCAGCTCATTGAATGGTGCTGACACACATTAGTTCCATGGTATTCCAGCTCATCGAAGGGTGCTGACACTCATTAGTTCCATAGTATTCCAGCTCATTGAATGGTGCTGTCACACATTAGTTCCTTAGTATTCCCGCTCATCGAAGGGTGCTGAAACAGATTAGTTCCTTAGTATTCCAGCTCATCGAAGGGTGCTGACACACATTAGTTCCATAGTATTCCAGCTCATCGAAGGGTGCTGTCACACATTAGTTTCTTAGTATTCCAGCTCATCGAAGGGTGCTGTCACACATTAGTTCCATAGTATTCCAGCTCATCGATGGGTGCTGACACACATTAGTTCCATAGTATTCCAGCTCATTGAATGGTGCTGTCACACATTAGTTCCTTAGTATTCCCGCTCATCGAAGGGTGCTGAAACACATTAGTTCCTTAGTATTCCAGCTCATCGAAGGGTGCTGACACACATTAGTTCCATAGTATTCCAGCTCATCGAAGGGTGCTGTCACACATTAGTTCCATAGTATTCCAGCTCATCGAAGGGTGCTGTCACACATTAGTTCCATATTATTCCACCTCATCGATGGGTTCTGTCACACATTAGTTCCATAGTATTCCAGCTCATCGATGGGTGCTGACACACATTAGTTCCATAGTATTCCAGCTCATCGAAGGGTGCTGTCACACATTAGTTCCATAGTATTCCAGCTCATCGAATGGGTCTGTCACACATTAGTTCCTTAGTATTCCAGCTCATCGAAGGGTGCTGTCACACATTAGTTCCATAGTATTCCAGCTCATCGAAGGGTGCTGACACACATTAGTTCCTTAGTATTCCAGCTCATTGAAGGTCGCTGTCACACATTAGTTCCATATATTCCAGCTCATCGAAGGTCGCTGTCACACATTAGTTCCTTAGTATTCCAGCTCATCGAAGGGTGCTGTTACACATTAGTTCCATAGTATTCCAGCTCATCGAAGGGTGCTGTCACACATTAGTTCCATGGTATTCCAGCTCATCGAAGGGTGCTGACACACATTAGTTCCATAGTATTCCAGCTCATTGAATGGTGCTGTCACACATTAGTTCTATAGTATTCCAGCTCATTGAATGGTGCTGACACACATTAGTTCCATAGTATTCCAGCTCATCGAAGGGTGCTGTCACACATTAGTTCCATAGTATTCCAGCTCATCGAAGGGTGCTAACACACATTAGTTCCATAGTATTCCAGCTCATCGAAGGGTGATGTCACACATTAGTTCCTTAGTATTCCAGCTCATCGAAGGGTGATGTCACACATTAGTTCCTTAGTATTCCAGCTCATTGAATGGTGCTGTCACACATTAGTTCCATGGTATTCCAGCTCATCGAAGGGTGCTGTCACACATTAGTTCCTTAGTATTCCAGCTCATCGAAGGGTGATGTCACACATTAGTTCCTTAGAATTCCAGCTCATTGAATGGTGCTGTCACACATTAGTTCCATGGTATTCCAGCTCATCGAAGGGTGCTATCACACATTAGTTCCTTAGTATTCCAGCTCATCGAAGGGTGCTGAAACACATTAGTTTCTTAGTATTCCAGCTCATCGATGGGTGCTGTCACACATTAGTTCCATAGTATTCCAGCTCATTGAAGGGCGCTGTCACACACTAGTTCCATAGTATTCCAGCTCATCGAAGGGTGCTGTCACACATTAGTTCCATAGTATTCCAGCTCATCGAAGGGTGCTGTCACACATTAGTTCCATAGTATTCCAGCTCATCGATGGGTGCTGACACACATTAGTTCCATAGTATTCCAGCTCATTGAAGGTTGCTGTCACACATTAGTTCAATAGTATTCCAGCTCATCGATGGGTGCTGACACACATTAGTTCCATAGTATTCCAGCTCATCGATGGGTGCTGACACACATTAGTTCCATAGTATTCCAGCTCATCGAAGGGTGCTGTCACACATTAGTTCCATAGTATTCCAGCTCATCGAAGGGTGCTGTCACACATTAGTTCCATAGTATTCCAGCTCATCGAAGGGTGCTGTCACACATTAGTTCCATAGTATTCCAGCTCATAGAAGGGTGCTGTCACACATTAGTTCCTTAGTATTCCAGCTCATCGAAGGGTGCTGTCACACATTAGTTCCATAGTATTCCAGCTCATCGAAGGGTGCTGTCACACATTAGTTCCATAGTATTCCAGCTCATCGAAGGGTGCTGTTACACATTAGTTCTATAGTATTCCAGCTCATCGAAGGGTGCTGTTACACATTAGTTCTACAGTATTCCAGCTCATCGAAGGTCGCTGTCACACATTAGTTCCATAGTATTCCAGCTCATCGAAGGGTGCTGTCACACATTAGTTCCTTAGTATTCCAGCTCATCGAAGGGTGCTGTCACACATTAGTTCCATAGTATTCCAGCTCATCGAAGGGTGCTGTCACACATTAGTTCCATAGTATTCCAGCTCATCGAAGGGTGCTGTTACACATTAGTTCTATAGTATTCCAGCTCATCGAAGGGTGCTGTTACACATTAGTTCTATAGTATTCCAGCTCATCGAAGGTCGCTGTCACACATTAGTTCCATATATTCCAGCTCATCGAAGGTCGCTGTCACACATTAGTTCCTTAGTATTCGAGCTCATTGAATGGTGCTGTCACACATTAGTTCCATAGTATTCCAGCTCATTGAATGGTGCTGTCACACATTAGTTCCATAGTATTCCAGCTCATTGAATGGTGCTGACACACATTAGTTCCATAGTATTCCAGCTCATCGATGGGTGCTGACACACATTAGTTCCATAGTATTCCAGCTCATCGAAGGGTGCTGTCACACATTACTTCCATAGAATTCCAGCTCATCGAAGGGTGCTGTCACACATTAGTTCCTTAGTATTCCAGCTCATCGAAGGTCGCTGTCCCACATTAGTTCCTTAGTATTCCAGCTCATCGAAGTTCGCTGTCACACATTAGTTCCTTAGTATTCCAGCTCATCGAAGGGTGCTGTCACACATTAGTTCCACAGTATTCCAGCTCATCGAAGGGTGCTGTCACACATTAGTTCCATAGTATTCCAGCTCATCGAAGGGTGCTGTCACACATTAGTTCCATAGTATTCCAGCTCATCGAAGGGTGCTGACACACATTAGTTCCATAGTATTCCAGCTCATTGAATGGTGCTGTCACACATTAGTTCCATAGTATTCCAGCTCATCGAAGGGCACTGTCACACATTAGTTCCATAGTATTCCAGCTCATCGAAGGGTGCTGTCACACATTAGTTCCTTAGTATTCCAGCTCATCGAAGGGTGCTGTCACACATTAGTTCCATAGTATTCCAGCTCATCAAAGGGTGCTGTCACACATTAGTTCCATAGTATTCCAGCTCATCGAAGGGCACTGTCACACATTAGTTCCATAGTATTCCAGCTCATCGAAGGGTGCTGTCACACATTAGTTCCTTAGTATTCCAGCTCATCGAAGGGTGCTGTCACACATTAGTTCCATAGTATTCCAGCTCATCGAAGGGTGCTGACACACATTAGTTCCATAGTATTCCAGCTCATCGAAGGGTGCTGTCACACATTAGTTCCATAGTATTCCAGCTCATCGAAGGGTGCTGACACACATTAGTTCCATAGTATTCCAGCTCATCGAAGGGTGCTGTCACACATTAGTTTCACAGTATTCCAGCTCATCGAAGGGTGCTGTCACACATTAGTTCCATAGTATTCCAGCTCATCGAAGGGTGCTGTCACACATTAGTTCCATAGTATTCCATCTCATCGAAGGGTGCTGTCACACATTAGTTCCATAGTATTCCAGCTCATCGAAGGGTGCTGTCACACATTAGTTCCACAGTATTCCAGCTCATCGAAGGGTGCTGTCACACATTAGTTCCACAGTATTCCAGCTCATCGAAGGGTGCTGTCACACATTAGTTCCATAGTATTCCAGCTCATTGAAGGGTGCTGTCACACATTAGTTCCATAGTATTCCAGCTCATCGAAGGGTGCTGTCACACATTAGTTCCATAGTATTCCAGCTCATTGAAGGGTGCTGTCACACATTAGTTCCATAGTATTCCAGCTCATTGAAGGGTGCTGTCACACATTAGTTCCATAGTATTCCAGCTCATTGAAGGGTGCTGTCACACATTAGTTCCATAGTATTCCAGCTCATTGAAGGGTGCTGTCACACATTAGTTCCATAGTATTCCAGCTCATTGAAGGGTGCTGTCACACATTAGTTCCATAGTATTCCAGCTCATCGAAGGGTGCTGTCACACATTAGTTCCACAGTATTCCAGCTCATCGAAGGTCGCTGTCACACATTAGTTCCATGGTATTCCAGCTCATCGAAGGGTGCTGTCACACATTAGTTCCATGGTATTCCAGCTCATCGAAGGGTGCTGTCACACATTAGTTCCGTAGTATTCCAGCTCATCGAAGGGTGCTGTCACACATTAGTTCCACAGTATTCCAGCTCATCGAAGGGTGCTGTCACACATTAGTTCCGTAGTATTCCAGCTCATCGAAGGGTGCTGTCACACATTAGTTCCTTGGTATTCCAGCTCATCGAAGGGTGCTGACACACATTAGTTCCATAGTATTCCAGCTCATTGAATGGTGCGGACACACATTAGTTTCATAGTATTCCAGCTCATCGAAGGGTGCTGTCACACATTAGTTCCTTAGTATTCCAGCTCATCGAAGGGTGCTGTCACACATTAGTTCCTTAGTATTCCAGCTCATCGAAGGGTGCTGTCACACATTAGTTCCATAGTATTCCAGCTCATCGAAGGGTGCTGTCACACATTAGTTCCATAGTATTCCAGCTCATCGAAGGGTGCTGACACACATTAGTTCCATAGTATTCCAGCTCATCGAAGGGTGCTGTCACACATTAGTTCCTTAGTATTCCAGCTCATCGAAGGGTGCTGTCACACATTAGTTCCATAGTATTCCAGCTCATCGAAGGGTGCTGTCACACATTAGTTCCTTAGTATTCCAGCTCATCGAAGGGTGTTGTCACACATTAGTTCCATAGTATTCCAGCTCATCGAAGGGCACTGTCACACATTAGTTCCATAGTATTCCAGCTCATCGAAGGGTGCTGTCACACATTAGTTCCTTAGTATTCCAGCTCATCGAAGGGTGCTGACACACATTAGTTTCATAGTATTCCAGCTCATCGAAGGGTGCTGTCACACATTAGTTCCTTAGTATTCCAGCTCATCGAAGGGTGCTGTCACACATTAGTTCCATAGTATTCCAGCTCATCGAAGGGTGCTGTCACACATTAGTTCCATAGTATTCCAGCTCATCGAAGGGTGCTGTCACACATTAGTTTCACAGTATTCCAGCTCATCGAAGGGTGCTGTCACACATTAGTTCCATAGTATTCCATCTCATCGAAGGGTGCTGTCACACATTAGTTCCTTAGTATTCCAGCTCATCGAAGGGTGCTGTCACACATTAGTTCCTTAGTATTCCAGCTCATCGAAGGGTGCTGTCACACATTAGTTCCACAGTATTCCAGCTCATCGAAGGGTGCTGTCACACATTAGTTCCACAGTATTCCAGCTCATCGAAGGGTGCTGTCACACATTAGTTCCATAGTATTCCAGCTCATTGAAGGGTGCTGTCACACATTAGTTCCATAGTATTCCAGCTCATCGAAGGGTGCTGTCACACATTAGTTCCATAGTATTCCAGCTCATTGAAGGGTGCTGTCACACATTAGTTCCATAGTATTCCAGCTCATTGAAGGGTGCTGTCACACATTAGTTCCATAGTATTCCAGCTCATTGAAGGGTGCTGTCACACATTAGTTCCATAGTATTCCAGCTCATTGAAGGGTGCTGTCACACATTAGTTCCATAGTATTCCAGCTCATTGAAGGTGGCTGTCACACATTAGTTCCATAGTATTCCAGCTCATCGAAGGGTGCTGTCACACATTAGTTCCACAGTATTCCAGCTCATCGAAGGTCGCTGTCACACATTAGTTCCATGGTATTCCAGCTCATCGAAGGGTGCTGTCACACATTAGTTCCATGGTATTCCAGCTCATCGAAGGGTGCTGTCACACATTAGTTCCATAGTATTCCAGCTCATCGAAGGGTGCTGTCACACATTAGTTCCACAGTATTCCAGCTCATCGAAGGGTGCTGTCACACATTAGTTCCGTAGTATTCCAGCTCATCGAAGGGTGCTGTCACACATTAGTTCCTCGGTATTCCAGCTCATCGAAGGGTGCTGACACACATTAGTTCCATAGTATTCCAGCTCATTGAATGGTGCTGACACACATTAGTTTCATAGTATTCCAGCTCATCGAAGGGTGCTGTCACACATTAGTTCCTTAGTATTCCAGCTCATCGAAGGGTGCTGTCACACATTAGTTCCATAGTATTCCAGCTCATCGAAGGGTGCTGTCACACATTAGTTCCTTAGTATTCCAGCTCATCGAAGGGTGCTGTCACACATTAGTTCCATAGTATTCCAGCTCATCGAAGGGTGCTGTCACACATTAGTTCCACAGTATTCCAGCTCATCGAAGGGTGCTGTCACACATTAGTTCCACAGTATTCCAGCTCATCGAAGGGTGCTGTCACACATTAGTTCCTTAGTATTCCAGCTCATTGAAGGGTGCTGTCACACATTAGTTCCACAGTATTCCAGCTCATCGAAGGGTGCTGTCACACATTAGTTCCACAGTATTCCAGCTCATCGAAGGGTGCTGTCACACATTAGTTCCACAGTATTCCAGCTCATCGAAGGGTGCTGTCACACATTAGTTCCACAGTATTCCAGCTCATCGAAGGGTGCAGTCACACATTAGTTCCACAGTATTCCAGCTCATCGAAGGGTGCTGTCACACATTAGTTCCATAGTATTCCATCTCATCGAAGGGTGCTGTCACACATTAGTTCCATAGTATTCCAGCTCATCGAAGGGTGCTGTCACACATTAGTTCCATAGTATTCCAGCTCATCGAAGGGCGCTGTCACACATTATTTCCATAGTATTCCAGCTCATCGAAGGGTGCTGACACTCATTAGTTCCATAGTATTCCAGCTCATCGAAGGGTGCTGTCACACATTAGTTCCATAGTATTCCAGCTCATCGAAGGGTGCTGTCACACATTAGTTCCATAGTATTCCAGCTCATCGAAGGGTGCTGACACTCATTAGTTCCATAGTATTCCAGCTCATCGAAGGGTGCTGTCACACATTAGTTCCATAGTATTCCAGCTCATCGAAGGGTGCTGTCACACATTAGTTCCATAGTATTCCAGCTCATTGAAGGGTGCTGTCACACATTAGTTCCACAGTATTCCAGCTCATCGAAGGGTGCTGTCACACATTAGTTCCACAGTATTCCAGCTCATCGAAGGGTGCTGTCACACATTAGTTCCTTAGTATTCCAGCTCATTGAAGGGTGCTGTCACACATTAGTTCCACAGTATTCCAGCTCATCGAAGGGTGCTGTCACACATTAGTTCCACAGTATTCCAGCTCATCGAAGGGTGCTGTCACACATTAGTTCCTTAGTATTCCAGCTCATCGAAGGGTGCTGTCACACATTAGTTCCATAGTATTCCAGCTCATCGAAGGGTGCTGTCACACATTAGTTCCTTAGTATTCCAGCTCATCGAAGGGTGTTGTCACACATTAGTTCCATAGTATTCCAGCTCATCGAAGGGCACTGTCACACATTAGTTCCATAGTATTCCAGCTCATCGAAGGGTGCTGTCACACATTAGTTCCTTAGTATTCCAGCTCATCGAAGGGTGCTGTCACACATTAGTTCCTTAGTATTCCAGCTCATCGAAGGGTGCTGTCACACATTAGTTCCTTAGTATTCCAGCTCATCGAAGGGTGCTGTCACACATTAGTTCCTTAGTATTCCAGCTCATCGATGGGTGCTGTCACACATTAGTTCCATAGTATTCCAGCTCATTGAAGGGTGCTGTCACACATTAGTTCCACAGTATTCCAGCTCATCGAAGGGTGCTGTCACACATTAGTTCCACAGTATTCCAGCTCATCGAAGGGTGCTGTCACACATTAGTTCCTTAGTATTCCAGCTCATTGAAGGGTGCTGTCACACATTAGTTCCACAGTATTCCAGCTCATCGAAGGGTGCTGTCACACATTAGTTCCACAGTATTCCAGCTCATCGAAGGGTGCTGTCACACATTAGTTCCTTAGTATTCCAGCTCATCGAAGGGTGCTGTCACACATTAGTTCCATAGTATTCCAGCTCATCGAAGGGTGCTGTCACACATTAGTTCCTTAGTATTCCAGCTCATTGAAGGGTGTTGTCACACATTAGTTCCATAGTATTCCAGCTCATCGAAGGGCACTGTCACACATTAGTTCCATAGTATTCCAGCTCATCGAAGGGTGCTGTCACACATTAGTTCCTTAGTATTCCAGCTCATCGAAGGGTGCTGACACACATTAGTTTCATAGTATTCCAGCTCATCGAAGGGTGCTGTCACACATTAGTTCCTTAGTATTCCAGCTCATCGAAGGGTGCTGTCACACATTAGTTCCATAGTATTCCAGCTCATCGAAGGGTGCTGTCACACATTAGTTCCATAGTATTCCAGCTCATCGAAGGGTGCTGACACACATTAGTTCCACAGTATTCCAGCTCATCGAAGGTCGCTGTCACACATTAGTTCCATGGTATTCCAGCTCATCGAAGGGTGCTGTCACACATTAGTTCCATGGTATTCCAGCTCATCGAAGGGTGCTGTCACACATTAGTTCCATAGTATTCCAGCTCATCGAAGGGTGCTGTCACACATTAGTTCCACAGTATTCCAGCTCATCGAAGGGTGCTGTCACACATTAGTTCCGTAGTATTCCAGCTCATCGAAGGGTGCTGTCACACATTAGTTCCTCGGTATTCCAGCTCATCGAAGGGTGCTGACACACATTAGTTCCATAGTATTCCAGCTCATTGAATGGTGCTGACACACATTAGTTTCATAGTATTCCAGCTCATCGAAGGGTGCTGTCACACATTAGTTCCTTAGTATTCCAGCTCATCGAAGGGTGCTGTCACACATTAGTTCCATAGTATTCCAGCTCATCGAAGGGTGCTGTCACACATTAGTTCCTTAGTATTCCAGCTCATCGAAGGGTGCTGTCACACATTAGTTCCATAGTATTCCAGCTCATCGAAGGGTGCTGTCACACATTAGTTCCACAGTATTCCAGCTCATCGAAGGGTGCTGTCACACATTAGTTCCACAGTATTCCAGCTCATCGAAGGGTGCTGTCACACATTAGTTCCTTAGTATTCCAGCTCATCGAAGGGTGCTGTCACACATTAGTTCCACAGTATTCCAGCTCATCGAAGGGTGCTGTCACACATTAGTTCCACAGTATTCCAGCTCATCGAAGGGTGCTGTCACACATTAGTTCCACAGTATTCCAGCTCATCGAAGGGTGCTGTCACACATTAGTTCCACAGTATTCCAGCTCATCGAAGGGTGCAGTCACACATTAGTTCCACAGTATTCCAGCTCATCGAAGGGTGCTGTCACACATTAGTTCCATAGTATTCCATCTCATCGAAGGGTGCTGTCACACATTAGTTCCACAGTATTCCAGCTCATCGAAGGGTGCTGTCACACATTAGTTCCACAGTATTCCAGCTCATCGAAGGGTGCTGTCACACATTAGTTCCTTAGTATTCCAGCTCATTGAAGGGTGCTGTCACACATTAGTTCCACAGTATTCCAGCTCATCGAAGGGTGCTGTCACACATTAGTTCCACAGTATTCCAGCTCATCGAAGGGTGCTGTCACACATTAGTTCCTTAGTATTCCAGCTCATCGAAGGGTGCTGTCACACATTAGTTCCATAGTATTCCAGCTCATCGAAGGGTGCTGTCACACATTAGTTCCTTAGTATTCCAGCTCATTGAAGGGTGTTGTCACACATTAGTTCCATAGTATTCCAGCTCATCGAAGGGCACTGTCACACATTAGTTCCATAGTATTCCAGCTCATCGAAGGGTGCTGTCACACATTAGTTCCTTAGTATTCCAGCTCATCGAAGGGTGCTGACACACATTAGTTTCATAGTATTCCAGCTCATCGAAGGGTGCTGTCACACATTAGTTCCTTAGTATTCCAGCTCATCGAAGGGTGCTGTCACACATTAGTTCCATAGTATTCCAGCTCATCGAAGGGTGCTGTCACACATTAGTTCCATAGTATTCCAGCTCATCGAAGGGTGCTGACACACATTAGTTCCATAGTATTCCAGCTCATCGAAGGGTGCTGTCACACATTAGTTTCACAGTATTCCAGCTCATCGAAGGGTGCTGTCACACATTAGTTCCATAGTATTCCATCTCATCGAAGGGTGCTGTCACACATTAGTTCCATAGTATTCCAGCTCATTGAAGGGTGCTGTCACACATTAGTTCCACAGTATTCCAGCTCATCGAAGGGTGCTGTCACACATTAGTTCCACAGTATTCCAGCTCATCGAAGGGTGCTGTCACACATTAGTTCCATAGTATTCCAGCTCATTGAAGGGTGCTGTCACACATTAGTTCCATAGTATTCCAGCTCATCGAAGGGTGCTGTCACACATTAGTTCCATAGTATTCCAGCTCATTGAAGGGTGCTGTCACACATTAGTTCCATAGTATTCCAGCTCATTGAAGGGTGCTGTCACACATTAGTTCCATAGTATTCCAGCTCATTGAAGGGTGCTGTCACACATTAGTTCCATAGTATTCCAGCTCATTGAAGGGTGCTGTCACACATTAGTTCCATAGTATTCCAGCTCATTGAAGGGTGCTGTCACACATTAGTTCCATAGTATTCCAGCTCATCGAAGGGTGCTGTCACACATTAGTTCCACAGTATTCCAGCTCATCGAAGGTCGCTGTCACACATTAGTTCCATGGTATTCCAGCTCATCGAAGGGTGCTGTCACACATTAGTTCCATAGTATTCCAGCTCATCGAAGGGTGCTGTCACACATTAGTTCCACAGTATTCCAGCTCATCGAAGGGTGCTGTCACACATTAGTTCCGTAGTATTCCAGCTCATCGAAGGGTGCTGTCACACATTAGTTCCTTGGTATTCCAGCTCATCGAAGGGTGCTGACACACATTAGTTCCATAGTATTCCAGCTCATTGAATGGTGCTGACACACATTAGTTTCATAGTATTCCAGCTCATCGAAGGGTGCTGTCACACATTAGTTCCTTAGTATTCCAGCTCATCGAAGGGTGCTGTCACACATTAGTTCCATAGTATTCCAGCTCATCGAAGGGTGCTGTCACACATTAGTTCCTTAGTATTCCAGCTCATCGAAGGGTGCTGTCACACATTAGTTCCATAGTATTCCAGCTCATCGAAGGGTGCTGTCACACATTAGTTCCACAGTATTCCAGCTCATCGAAGGGTGCTGTCACACATTAGTTCCACAGTATTCCAGCTCATCGAAGGGTGCTGTCACACATTAGTTCCTTAGTATTCCAGCTCATTGAAGGGTGCTGTCACACATTAGTTCCACAGTATTCCAGCTCATCGAAGGGTGCTGTCACACATTAGTTCCACAGTATTCCAGCTCATCGAAGGGTGCTGTCACACATTAGTTCCACAGTATTCCAGCTCATCGAAGGGTGCTGTCACACATTAGTTCCACAGTATTCCAGCTCATCGAAGGGTGCTGTCACACATTAGTTCCACAGTATTCCAGCTCATCGAAGGGTGCTGTCACACATTAGTTCCACAGTATTCCAGCTCATCGAAGGGTGCTGTCACACATTAGTTCCACAGTATTCCAGCTCATCGAAGGGTGCTGTCACACATTAGTTCCATAGTATTCCATCTCATCGAAGGGTGCTGTCACACATTAGTTCCATAGTATTCCAGCTCATTGAAGGGTGCTGTCACACATTAGTTCCACAGTATTCCAGCTCATCGAAGGGTGCTGTCACACATTAGTTCCACAGTATTCCAGCTCATCGAAGGGTGCTGTCACACATTAGTTCCTTAGTATTCCAGCTCATTGAAGGGTGCTGTCACACATTAGTTCCACAGTATTCCAGCTCATCGAAGGGTGCTGTCACACATTAGTTCCACAGTATTCCAGCTCATCGAAGGGTGCTGTCACACATTAGTTCCTTAGTATTCCAGCTCATCGAAGGGTGCTGTCACACATTAGTTCCATAGTATTCCAGCTCATCGAAGGGTGCTGACACACATTAGTTCCTTAGTATTCCAGCTCATCGAAGGGTGCTGTCACACATTAGTTCCTTAGTATTCCAGCTCATCGAAGGTCGCAGTCAGACATTAGTTCCATAGTATTCCAGCTCATCGAAGGTCGCTGTCACACATTAGTTCCTTAGTATTCCAGCTCATCGAAGGGTGCTGTTACACATTAGTTCCTTAGTATTCCAGCTCATCGAAGGGTGCTGTCACACATTAGTTCCATAGTATTCCATCTCATCGAAGGGTGCTGTCACACATTAGTTCCATAGTATTCCAGCTCATTGAAGGGTGCTGTCACACATTAGTTCCACAGTATTCCAGCTCATCGAAGGGTGCTGTCACACATTAGTTCCTTAGTATTCCAGCTCATCGAAGGGTGCTGTTACACATTAGTTCCTTAGTATTCCAGCTCATCGAAGGGTGCTGTCACACATTAGTTCCATGGTATTCCAGCTCATCGAAGGGTGCTGACACACATTAGTTCCATAGTATTCCAGCTCATCGAAGGGTGCTGACACACTTTAGTTCCATATTATTCCAGCTCATCGATGGGTGCTGTCACACATTAGTTCCATAGTATTCCAGCTCATCGAAGGGTGCTGTCACACATTAGTTCCATAGTATTCCAGCTCATTGAATGGTGCTGTCACACATTAGTTCCATAGTATTCCAGATCATCGATGGGTGCTGACACACATTAGTTCCTTAGTATTCCAGCTCATCGAAGGGTGTTGTCACACATTAGTTCCATAGTATTCCAGCTCATCGATGGGTGCTGTCACACATTAGTTCCATAGTATTCCAGCTCATCGAAGGGTGCTGTCACAAATTTGTTCCACAGTATTCCAGCTCATCGAAGTGTGCTGTCACACATTAGTTCCATAGTATTCCAGCTCATCGAAGGGTGCTGTCACACATTAGTTCCATAGTATTCCAGCTCATCGAAGGGTGCTGTCACAAATTAGTTCCACAGTATTCCAGCTCATCGAAGTGTGCTGTCACACATTAGTTCCATAGTATTCCAGCTCATCGATGGGTGCTGTCACACATTAGTTCCAGAGCATTCCAGCTCATCGAAGGTCGCTGTCACACATTAGTTCCTTAGTATTCCAGCTCATCGAAGGGTGCTGTCACACATTAGTTCCATAGTATTCCAGCTCATCGAAGGGTGCTGTCACACATTAGTTCCATAGTATTCCAGCTCATCGAAGGGTGCTGTCACACATTAGTTCCATAGTATTCCAGCTCATCGAAGGGTGCTGTCACACATTAGTTCCATAGTATTCCAGCTCATCGAAGGGTGCTGTCACACATTAGTTCCAGAGTATTCCAGCTCATCGAAGGGTGCTGTCACACATTAGTTCCTTAGTATTCCAGCTCATCGAAGGTCGCTGTCACACATTAGTTCCTTAGTATTCCAGCTCATCGAAGGGTGCTGTTACACATTAGTTCCTTAGTATTCCAGCTCATCGAAGGGTGCTGTCACACATTAGTTCCATGGTATTCCAGCTCATCGAAGGGTGCTGACACACATTAGTTCCATAGTATTCCAGCTCATTGAATGGTGCTGTCACACATTAGTTCCATAGTATTCCAGCTCATCGATGGGTGCTGACACACATTAGTTCCATAGTATTCCAGCTCATTGAATGGTGCTGTCACACATTAGTTCCATAGTATTCCAGCTCATCGATGGGTGCTGTCACACATTAGTTCCATAGTATTCCAGCTCATCGAAGGGTGCTGTCACACATTAGTTCCATAGTATTCCAGCTCATCGATGGGTGCTGTCACACATTAGTTCCATAGTATTCCAGCACATCGATGGGTGCTGTCACACATTAGTTCCATAGTATTCCAGCTCATCGAAGGGTGCTGTCACAAATTAGTTCCACAGTATTCCAGCTCATCGAAGTGTGCTGTCACACATTAGTTCCATAGTATTCCAGCTCATCGATGGGTGCTGTCACACATTAGTTCCATAGTATTCCAGCTCATCGAAGGGTGCTGTCACACATTAGTTCCATAGTATTCCAGCTCATCGAAGGGTGCTGACACACATTAATTCCATAGTATTCCAGCTCATCGATGGGTGCTGTCACACATTAGTTCCATAGTATTCCAGCTCATCGAAGGGTGCTGACACACATTAGTTCCATAGTATTCCAGCTCATCGAAGGGTGCTGTCACACATTAGTTCCATAGTATTCCAGCTCATCGAAGGGTGCTGTCACACATTAGTTCCATAGTATTCCAGCTCATCGAAGGGTGCTGTCACACATTAGTTCTATAGTATTCCAGCTCATCGAAGGGTGCTGACACACATTAGTTCCATAGTATTCCAGCTCATCGAAGGGTGCTGTCACTCATTAGTTCCATAGTATTCCAGCTCATCGAAGGGTGCTGTCACTCATTAGTTCCATAGTATTCCAGCTCATCGAAGGGTGCTGTCACACATTAGTTCCATAGTATTCCAGCTCATCGAAGGGTGCTGTCACACATTAGTTCCATAGTATTCCAGCTCATTGAATGGTGCTGTCACACATTAGTTCCTTAGTATTCCAGCTCATCGAATGGTGCTGTCACACATTAGTTCCATAGTATTCCAGCTCATTGAAGGGTGCTGTCATACATTAATTCCATAGTATTCCAGCTCATCGAAGGGTGCTGTCACACATTAGTTCCATAGTATTTCAGCTCATCGAAGGGTGCTGACACACATTAGTTCCATAGTATTCCAGCTCATCGAAGGGTGCTGTCACACATTAGTACCTTAGTATTCCAGCTCATCGAAGGTCGCTGTCACACATTAGTTCCTTAGTATTCCAGCTCATCGAAGGGTGCTGTTACACATTAGTTCCATAGTATTCCATCTCATTGAATGGTGCTGTCACACATTAGTTCCTTAGTATTCCAGCTCATCGAAGGGTGCTGTCACACATTAGTTCCTTAGTATTCCAGCTCATCGAAGGGTGCTGTCACACATTAGTTCCTTAGTATTCCAGCTCATCGAAGGGTGCTGTTACACATTAGTTCCATAGTATTCCATCTCATTGAATGGTGCTGTCACACATTAGTTCCATGGTATTCCAGCTCATCGAAGGGTGCTGACACTCATTAGTTCCATAGTATTCCAGCTCATCGAAGGGTGCTGACACACATTAGTTCCACAGTATTCCAGCTCATCGAAGGGTGCTGACACACATTAGTTCCATAGTATTCCAGCTCATCGAAGGGTGCTGTCACACATTAGTTCCATAGTATTCCAGCTCATCGAAGGGTGCTGACACACATTAGTTCCATAGTATTCCAGCTCATCGAAGGGTGCTGTCACACATTAGTTCCATAGTATTCCAGCTCATCGAAGGGTGCTGTCACACATTAGTTCCATAGTATTCCAGCTCATCGAAGGGTGCTGTCACACATTAGTTCCATAGTATTCCAGCTCATCGAAGGGTGCTGACACACATTAGTTCCATAGTATTCCAGCTCATCGAAGGGTGCTGTCACACATTAGTTCCATAGTATTCCAGCTCATCGAAGGGTGCTGTCACACATTATTTACATAGTATTCCAGCTCATCGATGGGTGCTGACACACATTAGTTCCATAGTATTCCAGCTCATCGAAGTGTGCTGTCACACATTAGTTCCTTAGTATTCCAGCTCATCGAAGGGTGCTGTCACACATTAGTTCCTTAGTATTCCAGCTCATCGAAGGTCGATGTCACACATTAGTTCCATAGTATTCCAGCTCATCGAAGGGTGCTGTTACACATTAGTTCCTTAGTATTCCAGCTCATCGAAGGTCGCTGTCACACATTAGTTCCATATATTCCAGCTCATCGAAGGTCGCTGTCACACATTTGTTCCATAGTATTCCAGCTCATCGAAGGGTGCTGTTACACATTAGTTCCTTAGTATTCCAGCTCATCGAAGGGTGCTGTCACACATTAGTTCCTTAGTATTCCAGCTCATCGAAGGTCGCTGTCACACATTAGTTCCTTAGTATTCCAGCTCATCGAAGGGTGCTGTCACACATTAGTTCCTTAGTATTCCAGCTCATCAAAGGGTGCTGTCACACATTAGTTCCTTAGTATTCCAGCTCATCGAAGGGTGCTGTCACACATTATTTACATAGTATTCCAGCTCATCGATGGGTGCTGACACACATTAGTTCCATAGTATTCCAGCTCATCGAAGGGTGCTGTCACACATTAGTTCCTTAGTATTCCAGCTCATCGAAGTGTGCTGTCACACTTTAGTTCCTTTGTATTCCAGCTCATCGAAGGGTGCAGTCACACATTAGTTCCTTAGTATTCCAGCTCATCGAAGGGTGCTGTTACACATTAGTTCCTTAGTATTCCAGCTCATCGAAGGTCGCTGTCACACATTAGTTCCATATATTCCAGCTCATCGAAGGTCGCTGTCACACATTAGTTCCTTAGTATTCCAGCTCATCGAAGGGTGCTGTCACACATTAGTTCCTTAGTATTCCAGCTCATCGAAGGTCGCTGTCACACATTAGTTCCATATATTCCAGCTCATCGAAGGGTGCTGTTACACATTAGTTCCTTAGTATTCCAGCTCATCGAAGGGTGCTGTCACACATTAGTTCCTTAGTATTCCAGCTCATCGAAGGTCGCTATCACACATTAGTTCCTTAGTATTCCAGCTCATCGAAGGGTGCTGTTACACATTAGTTCCATAGTATTCCAGCTCATCGAAGGGTGCTGTTACACATTAGTTCCATAGTATTCCAGCTCATCGAAGGGTGCTGTCACACATTAGTTCCATGGTATTCCAGCTCATCGAAGGGTGCTGACACACATTAGTTCCATAGTATTCCAGCTCATTGAATGGTGCTGTCACACATTAGTTCTATAGTATTCCAGCTCATTGAATGGTGCTGACACACATTAGTTCCATAGTATTCCAGCTCATCGAAGGGTGCTGTCACACATTAGTTCCATAGTATTCCAGCTCATCGAAGGGTGCTAACACACATTAGTTCCATAGTATTCCAGCTCATCGAAGGGTGATGTCACACATTAGTTCCTTAGTATTCCAGCTCTTCGAAGGGTGATGTCACACATTAGTTCCTTAGTATTCCAGCTCATTGAATGGTGCTGTCACACATTAGTTCCATGGTATTCCAGCTCATCGAAGGGTGCTGTCACACATTAGTTCCTTAGTATTCCAGCTCATCGAAGGGTGATGTCACACATTAGTTCCTTAGTATTCCAGCTCATTGAATGGTGCTGTCACACATTAGTTCCATGGTATTCCAGCTCATCGAAGGGTGCTATCACACATTAGTTCCTTAGTATTCCAGCTCATCGAAGGGTGCTGAAACACATTAGTTTCTTAGTATTCCAGCTCATCGATGGGTGCTGTCACACATTAGTTCCATAGTATTCCAGCTCATCGAAGGGCGCTGTCACACACTAGTTCCATAGTATTCCAGCTCATCGAAGGGTGCTGTCACACATTAGTTCCATAGTATTCCAGCTCATCGAAGGGTGCTGTCACACATTAGTTCCATAGTATTCCAGCTCATCGATGGGTGCTGACACACATTAGTTCCATAGTATTCCAGCTCATCGAAGGTTGCTGTCACACATTAGTTCCATAGTATTCCAGCTCATCGATGGGTGCTGACACACATTAGTTCCATAGCATTCCAGCTCATCGATGGGTGCTGACACACATTAGTTCCATAGTATTCCAGCTCATCGAAGAGTGCTGTCACACATTAGTTCCATAGTATTCCAGCTCATCGAAGGGTGCTGTCACACATTAGTTCCATAGTATTCCAGCTCATCGAAGGGTGCTGTCACACATTAGTTCCATAGTATTCCAGCTCATCGAAGGGTGCTGTCACACATTAGTTCCTTAGTATTCCAGCTCATCGAAGGGTGCTGTCACACATTAGTTCCATAGTATTCCAGCTCATCGAAGGGTGCTGTCACACATTAGTTCCATAGTATTCCAGCTCATCGAAGGGTGCTGTTACACATTAGTTCTATAGTATTCCAGCTCATCGAAGGGTGCTGTCACACATTAGTTCTATAGTATTCCAGCTCATCGAAGGTCGCTGTCACACATTAGTTCCATAGTATTCCAGCTCATCGAAGGGTGCTGTCACACATTAGTTCCTTAGTATTCCAGCTCATCGAAGGGTGCTGTCACACATTAGTTCCATAGTATTCCAGCTCATCGAAGGGTGCTGTCACACATTAGTTCCATAGTATTCCAGCTCATCGAAGGGTGCTGTTACACATTAGTTCTATAGTATTCCAGCTCATCGAAGGGTGCTGTTACACAATAGTTCTATAGTATTCCAGCTCATCGAAGGTCGCTGTCACACATTAGTTCCATATATTCCAGCTCATCGAAGGTCGCTGTCACACATTAGTTCCTTAGTATTCCAGCTCATCGAAGGGTGCTGTTACACATTAGTTCCATAGTATTCCAGCTCATCGAAGGGTGCTGTCACACATTAGTTCCATGGTATTCCCGCTCATCGAAGGGTGCTGACACACATTAGTTCCATAGTATTCCAGCTCATTGAATGGTGCTGTCACACATTAGTTCCATAGTATTCCAGCTCATTGAATGGTGCTGTCACACATTAGTTCCATAGTATTCCAGCTCATTGAATGGTGCTGACACACATTAGTTCCATAGTATTCCAGCTCATCGATGGGTGCTGACACACATTAGTTCCATAGTATTCCAGCTCATCGAAGGGTGCTGTCACACATTAGTTCCATAGAATTCCAGCTCATCGAAGGTCGCTGTCACACATTAGTTCCTTAGTATTCCAGCTCATCGAAGGTCGCTGTCCCACATTAGTTCCTTAGTATTCCAGCTCATCGAAGGTCGCTGTCACACATTAGTTCCTTAGTATTCCAGCTCATCGAAGGGTGCTGTCACACATTAGTTCCACAGTATTCCAGCTCATCGAAGGGTGCTGTCACACATTAGTTCCATGGTATTCCAGCTCATCGAAGGGTGCTGACACACATTAGTTTCATAGTATTCCAGCTCATTGAATGGTGCTGACACACATTAGTTTCATAGTATTCCAGCTCATCGAAGGGTGCTGTCACACATTAGTTCCTTAGTATTCCAGCTCATCGAAGGGTGCTGTCACACATTAGTTCCTTAGTATTCCAGCTCATCGAAGGGTGCTGTCACACATTAGTTCCATAGTATTCCAGCTCATCGAAGGGTGCTGTCACACATTAGTTCCATAGTATTCCAGCTCATCGAAGGGTGCTGACACACATTAGTTCCATAGTATTCCAGCTCATTGAATGGTGCTGACACACATTAGTTCCATAGTATTCCAGCTCATCGAAGGGTGCTGACACACATTAGTTCCATAGTATTCCAGCTCATTGAATGGTGCTGTCACACATTAGTTCCTTAGTATTCCAGCTCATCGAAGGGTGCTGTCACACATTAGTTCCATAGTATTCTAGCTCATCGAAGGGTGCTGTCACACATTAGTTCCATAGTATTCCAGCTCATCGAATGGTGCTGTCACACATTAGTTCCTTAGTATTCCAGCTCATCGAAGGGTGCTGTCACACATTAGTTCCATAGTATTCCAGCTCATCGAATGGTGCTGACACACATTAGTTCCAGAGCATTCCAGCTCATCGAAGGGTGCTGTCACACATTAGTTCCATAGTATTCCAGCTCATCGAAGGGTGCTGTCACACATTAGTTCCTTAGTATTCCAGCTCATCGAAGGGTGCTGTCACACATTAGTTCCATAGTATTCCAGCTCATCGAAGGGTGCTGTCACACATTAGTTCCATAGTATTCCATCTCATCGAAGGGTGCTGTCACACATTAGTTCCATAGTATTCCAGCTCATTGAAGGGTGTTGTCACACATTAGTTCCACAGTATTCCAGCTCATCGAATGGTGCTGACACACATTAGTTCCACAGTATTCCAGCTCATCGAAGGGTGCTGTCACACATTAGTTCCATAGTATTCCAGCTCATCGAAGGGTGCTGTCACACATTAGTTCCTTCGTATTCCAGCTCATCGAAGGGTGCTGTCACACATTAGTTCCATAGTATTCCAGCTCATCGAAGGGTGCTGTCACACATTAGTTCCATAGTATTCCATCTCATCGAAGGGTGCTGTCACACATTAGTTCCATAGTATTCCAGCTCATTGAAGGGTGTTGTCACACATTAGTTCCACAGTATTCCAGCTCATCGAAGGGTGCTGTCACACATTAGTTCCACAGTATTCCAGCTCATCGAAGGGTGCTGTCACACATTAGTTCCTTAGTATTCCAGCTCATTGAAGGGTGCTGTCACACATTAGTTCCATAGTATTCCAGCTCATCGATGGGTGCTGTCACACATTAGTTCCACAGTATTCCAGCTCATCGAAGGGTGCTGTCACACATTAGTTCCACAGTATTCCAGCTCATCGAAGGGTGCTGTCACACATTAGTTCCTTAGTATTCCAGCTCATTGAAGGGTGCTGTCACACATTAGTTCCTTAGTATTCCAGCTCATCGAAGGGTGCTGTCACACATTAGTTCCTTAGTATTCCAGCTCATTGAAGGGTGCTGTCACACATTAGCTCCATAGTATTCCAGCTCATCGAAGGGTGCTGTCACACATTAGTTCCATAGTATTCCAGCTCATCGATGGGTGCTGTCAAACATTAGTTCCACAGTATTCCAGCTCATCGAAGGGTGCTGTCACACATTAGTTCCTTAGTATTCCAGCTCATTGAAGGGTGCTGTCACACATTAGTTCCATAGTATTCCAGCTCATCGATGGGTGCTGTCACACATTAGTTCCACAGTATTCCAGCTCATCGAAGGGTGCTGTCACACATTAGTTCCACAGTATTCCAGCTCATCGAAGGGTGCTGTCACACATTAGTTCCTTAGTATTCCAGCTCATTGAAGGGTGCTGTCACACATTAGTTCCTTAGTATTCCAGCTCATCGAAGGGTGCTGTCACACATTAGTTCCTTAGTATTCCAGCTCATTGAAGGGTGCTGTCACACATTAGCTCCATAGTATTCCAGCTCATCGAAGGGTGCTGTCACACATTAGTTCCACAGTATTCCAGCTCATCGAAGGGTGCTGTCACACATTAGTTCTACAGTATTCCAGCTCATCGAAGGGTGCTGTCACACATTAGTTCCTTAGTATTCCAGCTCATCGAAGGGTGCTGTCACACATTAGTTCCATAGTATTCCAGCTCATCGAAGGGTGCTGACACACATTAGTTCCTTAGTATTCCAGCTCATCGAAGGGTGCTGTCACACATTAGTTCCTTAGTATTCCAGCTCATCGAAGGTCGCAGTCAGACATTAGTTCCATAGTATTCCAGCTCTTCGAAGGTCGCTGTCACACATTAGTTCCTTAGTATTCCAGCTCATCGAAGGTCGCAGTCAGACATTAGTTCCATAGTATTCCAGCTCATCGAAGGTCGCTGTCACACATTAGTTCCACAGTATTCCAGCTCATCGAAGGGTGCTGTCACACATTAGTTCCTTAGTATTCCAGCTCATCGAAGGGTGCTGTCACACATTAGTTCCATAGTATTCCAGCTCATCGAAGGGTGCTGACACACATTAGTTCCTTAGTATTCCAGCTCATCGAAGGGTGCTGTCACACATTAGTTCCTTAGTATTCCAGCTCATCGAAGGTCGCAGTCAGACATTAGTTCCATAGTATTCCAGCTCATCGAAGGTCGCTGTCACACATTAGTTCCTTAGTATTCCAGCTCATCGAAGGGTGCTGTTACACATTAGTTCCTTAGTATTCCAGCTCATCGAAGGGTGCTGTCACACATTAGTTCCATGGTATTCCAGCTCATCGAAGGGTGCTGACACACATTAGTTCCATAGTATTCCAGCTCATTGAATGGTGCTGACACACATTAGTTCCATAGTATTCCAGCTCATTGAATGGTGCTGACACACATTAGTTCCATAGTATTCCAGCTCATCGAAGGGTGCTGACACACTTTAGTTCCATAGTATTCCAGCTCATCGATGGGTGCTGTCACACATTAGTTCCATAGTATTCCAGCTCATCGAAGGGTGCTGACACACTTTAGTTCCATAGTATTCCAGCTCATCGAAGGGTGCTGTCACACATTAGTTCCATAGTATTCCAGCTCATTGAATGGTGCTGACACACATTAGTTCCATAGTATTCCAGCTCATCGAAGGGTGCTGACACACTTTAGTTCCATAGTATTCCAGCTCATCGATGGGTGCTGTCACACATTAGTTCCATAGTATTCCAGCTCATCGAAGGGTGCTGTCACACATTAGTTCCATAGTATTCCAGCTCATTGAATTGTGCTGTCACACATTAGTTCCATAGTATTCCAGCTCATCGATGGGTGCTGTCACACATTAGTTCCATAGTATTCCAGCTCATCGATGGGTGCTGTCACACATTAGTTCCATAGTATTCCAGCTCATCGAAGGGTGCTGTCACAAATTAGTTCCACAGTATTCCAGCTCATCGAAGGGTGCTGACACACTTTAGTTCCATAGTATTCCAGCTCATCGAAGGGTGCTGTCACACATTAGTTCCATAGTATTCCAGCTCATTGAATGGTGCTGACACACATTAGTTCCATAGTATTCCAGCTCATCGAAGGGTGCTGACACACTTTAGTTCCATAGTATTCCAGCTCATCGATGGGTGCTGTCACACATTAGTTCCATAGTATTCCAGCTCATCGAAGGGTGCTGTCACACATTAGTTCCATAGTATTCCAGCTCATTGAATTGTGCTGTCACACATTAGTTCCATAGTATTCCAGCTCATCGATGGGTGCTGTCACACATTAGTTCCATAGTATTCCAGCTCATCGATGGGTGCTGTCACACATTAGTTCCATAGTATTCCAGCTCATCGAAGGGTGCTGTCACAAATTAGTTCCATAGTATTCCAGCTCATCGAAGTGTGCTGTCACACATTAGTTCCATAGTATTCCAGCTCATCGAAGGGTGCTGTCACACATTAGTTCCATAGTATTCCAGCTCATCGAAGGGTGCTGTCACAAATTAGTTCCACAGTATTCCAGCTCATCGAAGTGTGCTGTCACACATTTGTTCCATAGTATTCCAGCTCATCGATGGGTGCTGTCACACATTAGTTCCAGAGCATTCCAGCTCATCGAAGGTCGCTGTCACACATTAGTTCCTTAGTATTCCAGCTCATCGAAGGGTGCTGTCACACATTAGTTCCATAGTATTCCAGCTCATCGAAGGGTGCTGTCACACATTAGTTCCATAGTATTCCAGGTCATCGAAGGGTGCTGTCACACATTAGTTCCATAGTATTCCAGCTCATCGAAGGGTGCTGTCACACATTAGTTCCATAGTATTCCAGCTCATCGAAGTGTGCTGTCACACATTAGTTCCATAGTATTCCAGCTCATCGATGGGTGCTGTCACACATTAGTTCCAGAGCATTCCAGCTCATCGAAGGTCGCTGTCACACATTAGTTCCTTAGTATTCCAGCTCATCGAAGGGTGCTGTCACACATTAGTTCCATAGTATTCCAGCTCATCGAAGGGTGCTGTCACACATTAGTTCCATAGTATTCCAGCTCATCGAAGGGTGCTGTCACACATTAGTTCCATAGTATTCCAGCTCATCGAAGGGTGCTGTCACACATTAGTTCCATAGTATTCCAGCTCATCGAAGGGTGCTGTCACACATTAGTTCCAGAGTATTCCAGCTCATCGAAGGGTGCTGTCACACATTAGTTCCTTAGTATTCCAGCTCATCGAAGGTCGCTGTCACACATTAGTTCCTTAGTATTCCAGCTCATCGAAGGGTGCTGTTACACATTAGTTCCTTAGTATTCCAGCTCATCGAAGGGTGCTGTCACACATTAGTTCCATGGTATTCCAGCTCATCGAAGGGTGCTGACACACATTAGTTCCATAGTATTCGAGCTCATTGAATGGTGCTGTCACACATTAGTTCCATAGTATTCCAGCTCATCGATGGGTGCTGTCACACATTAGTTCCATAGTATTCCAGCTCATCGATGGGTGCTGTCACACATTAGTTCCATAGTATTCCAGCTCATCGAAGGGTGCTGTCACAAATTAGTTCCACAGTATTCCAGCTCATCGAAGTGTGCTGTCACACATTAGTTCCATAGTATTCCAGCTCATCGATGGGTGCTGTCACACATTAGTTCCATAGTATTCCAGCTCATCGAAGGGTGCTGTCACACATTAGTTCCATAGTATTCCAGCTCATCGAAGGGTGCTGACACACATTAGTTCCATAGTATTCCAGCTCATCGATGGGTGCTGTCACACATTAGTTCCATAGTATTCCAGCTCATCGAAGGGTGCTGACACACATTAGTTCCATAGTATTCCAGCTCATCGAAGGGTGCTGTCACACATTAGTTCCATAGTATTCCAGCTCATCGAAGGGTGCTGTCACACATTAGTTCCAGAGCATTCCAGCTCATCGAAGGTCGCTGTCACACATTAGTTCCACAGTATTCCAGCTCATCGAAGGGTGCTGACACACATTAGTTTCATAGTATTCCAGCTCATCGAAGGGTGCTGTCACACATTAGTTCTATAGTATTCCAGCTCATCGAAGGGTGCTGACACACATTAGTTCCGTAGTATTCCAGCTCATCGAAGGGTGCTGTCACACATTAGTTCCATAGTATTCCAGCTCATCGATAGGTGCTGACACACATTAGTTCCATAGTATTCCAGCTCATCGAAGGGTGCTGTCACACATTAGTTCCATAGTATTCCAGCTCATCGAAGGGTGCTGTCACTCATTAGTTCCATAGTATTCCAGCTCATCGAAGGGTGCTGTCACTCATTAGTTCCATAGTATTCCAGCTCATCGAAGGGTGCTGTCACACATTAGTTCCATAGTATTCCAGCTCATCGAAGGGTGCTGTCACACATTAGTTCCATAGTATTCCAGCTCATTGAATGGTGCTGTCACACATTAGTTCCTTAGTATTCCAGCACATCGAAGGGTGCTGTCACACATTAGTTCCATAGTATTCCAGCTCATTGAATGGTGCTGTCACACATTAGTTCCTTAGTATTCCAGCTCATCGAATGGTGCTGTCACACATTAGTTCCATAGTATTCCAGCTCATTGAAGGGTGCTGTCATACATTAATTCCATAGTATTCCAGCTCATCAAAGGGAGCTGTCACACATTAGTTCCATAGTATTTCAGCTCATCGAAGGGTGCTGACACACATTAGTTCCATAGTATTCCAGCTCATCGAAGGGTGCTGTCACACATTAGTTCCTTAGTATTCCAGCTCATCGAAGGTCGCTGTCACACATTAGTTCCTTAGTATTCCAGCTCATCGAAGGGTGCTGTTACACATTAGTTCCATAGTATTCCATCTCATTGAATGGTGCTGTCACACATTAGTTCCTTAGTATTCCAGCTCATCGAAGGGTGCTGTCACACATTAGTTCCTTAGTATTCCAGCTCATCGAAGGGTGCTGTCACACATTAGTTCCTTAGTATTCCAGCTCATCGAAGGGTGCTGTTACACATTAGTTCCATAGTATTCCATCTCATTGAATGGTGCTGTCACACATTAGTTCCATGGTATTCCAGCTCATCGAAGGGTGCTGACACTCATTAGTTCCATAGTATTCCAGCTCATCGAAGGGTGCTGACACACATTAGTTCCATAGTATTCCAGTTCATTGAATGGTGCTGTCACACATTAGTTCCATAGTATTCCAGCTCATCAAAGGGTGCTGTCACACATTAGTTCCATGGTATTCCAGCTCATCGAAGGGTGCTGACACTCATTAGTTCCATAGTATTCCAGCTCATCGAAGGGTGCTGTCACACATTAGTTCCACAGTATTCCAGCTCATCGAAGGGTGCTGTCACACATTACTTCCTTAGTATTCCAGCTCATCGAAGGGTGCTGTCACACATTAGTTCCATGGTATTCCAGCTCATCGAAGGGTGCTGACACACATTAGTTCCATAGTATTCCAGCTCATTGAATGGTGCTGTCACACATTAGTTCCATAGTATTCCAGCTCATCGATGGGTGCTGTCACACATTAGTTCCATAGTATTCCAGCTCATCGATGGGTGCTGTCACACATTAGTTCCATAGTATTCCAGCTCATCGAAGGGTGCTGTCACAAATTAGTTCCACAGTATTCCAGCTCATCGAAGTGTGCTGTCACACATTAGTTCCATAGTATTCCAGCTCATCGATGGGTGCTGTCACACATTAGTTCCATAGTATTCCAGCTCATCGAAGGGTGCTGTCACACATTAGTTCCATAGTATTCCAGCTCATCGAAGGGTGCTGACACACATTAGTTCCATAGTATTCCAGCTCATCGATGGGTGCTGTCACACATTAGTTCCATAGTATTCCAGCTCATCGAAGGGTGCTGACACACATTAGTTCCATAGTATTCCAGCTCATCGAAGGGTGCTGTCACACATTAGTTCCATAGTATACCAGCTCATCGAAGGGTGCTGTCACACATTAGTTCCAGAGCATTCCAGCTCATCGAAGGTCGCTGTCACACATTAGTTCCACAGTATTCCAGCTCATCGAAGGGTGCTGACACACATTAGTTCCATAGTATTCCAGCTCATCGAAGGGTGCTGTCACACATTAGTTCTATAGTATTCCAGCTCATCGAAGGGTGCTGACACACATTAGTTCCGTAGTATTCCAGCTCATCGAAGGGTGCTGTCACACATTAGTTTCATAGTATTCCAGCTCATCGATAGGTGCTGACACACATTAGTTCCATAGTATTACAGCTCATCGAAGGGTGCTGTCACACATTAGTTCCATAGTATTCCAGCTCATCGAAGGGTGCTGTCACTCATTAGTTCCATAGTATTCCAGCTCATCGAAGGGTGCTGTCACTCATTAGTTCCATAGTATTCCAGCTCATCGAAGGGTGCTGTCACACATTAGTTCCATAGTATTCCAGCTCATCGAAGGGTGCTGTCACACATTAGTTCCATAGTATTCCAGCTCATTGAATGGTGCTGTCACACATTAGTTCCTTAGTATTCCAGCTCATCGAATGGTGCTGTCACACATTAGTTCCATAGTATTCCAGCTCATTGAAGGGTGCTGTCATACATTAATTCCATAGTATTCCAGCTCATCGAAGGGTGCTGTCACACATTAGTTCCATAGTATTTCAGCACATCGAAGGGTGCTGACACACATTAGTTCCATAGTATTCCAGCTCATCGAAGGGTGCTGTCACACATTAGTTCCTTAGTATTCCAGCTCATCGAAGGTCGCTGTCACACATTAGTTCCTTAGTATTCCAGCTCATCGAAGGGTGCTGTTACACATTAGTTCCATAGTATTCCATCTCATTGAATGGTGCTGTCACACATTAGTTCCTTAGTATTCCAGCTCATCGAAGGGTGCTGTCACACATTAGTTCCTTAGTATTCCAGCTCATCGAAGGGTGCTGTCACACATTAGTTCCTTAGTATTCCAGCTCATCGAAGGGTGCTGTTACACATTAGTTCCATAGTATTCCATCTCATTGAATGGTGCTGTCACACATTAGTTCCATGGTATTCCAGCTCATCGAAGGGTGCTGACACTCATTAGTTCCATAGTATTCCAGCTCATCGAAGGGTGCTGACACACATTAGTTCCATAGTATTCCTGCTCATTGAATGGTGCTGTCACACATTAGTTCCATAGTATTCCAGCTCATCAAAGGGTGCTGTCACACATTAGTTCCATGGTATTCCAGCTCATCGAAGGGTGCTGACACTCATTAGTTCCATAGTATTCCAGCTCATCGAAGGGTGCTGTCACACATTAGTTCCACAGTATTCCAGCTCATCGAAGGGTGCTGTCACACATTACTTCCTTAGTATTCCAGCTCATCGAAGGGTGCTGACACTCATTAGTTCCATAGTATTCCAGCTCATCGAAGGGTGCTGTCACACATTAGTTCCTTAGTATTCCAGCTCATCGAAGGGTGCTGTCACACATTAGTTCCATAGTATTCCAGCTCATCGAAGGGTGCTGTCACACATTACTTCCTTAGTATTCCAGCTCATCGAATGGTGCTGACACACATTAGTTCCATAGTATTCCAGCTCATCGAAGGGTGCTGTCACACATTAGTTCCATGGTATTCCAGCTCATCGAAGGGTGCTGACACACATTAGTTCCATAGTATTCCAGCTCATTGAATGGTGCTGTCACACATTAGTTCCATAGTATTCCAGCTCATCGAAGGGTGCTGTCACACATTAGTTCCATGGTATTCCAGCTCATCGAAGGGTGCTGACACACATTAGTTCCATAGTATTCCAGCTCATTGAATGGTGCTGTCACACATTAGTTCCATAGTATTCCAGCTCATCGATGGGTGCTGTCACACATTAGTTCCATAGTATTCCAGCTCATCGATGGGTGCTGTCACACATTAGTTCCATAGTATTCCAGCTCATCGAAGGGTGCTGTCACAAATTAGTTCCACAGTATTCCAGCTCATCGAAGTGTGCTGTCACACATTAGTTCCATAGTATTCCAGCTCATCGATGGATGCTGTCACACATTAGTTCCATAGTATTCCAGCTCATCGAAGGGTGCTGTCACACATTAGTTCCATAGTATTCCAACTCATCGAAGGGTGCTGACACACATTAGTTCCATAGTATTCCAGCTCATCCATGGGTGCTGTCACACATTAGTTCCATAGTATTCCAGCTCATCGAAGGGTGCTGACACACATTAGTTCCATAGTATTCCAGCTCATCGAAGGGTGCTGTCACACATTAGTTCCATAGTATTCCAGCTCATCGAAGGGTGCTGTCACACATTAGTTCCATAGTATTCCAGCTCATCGAAGGGTGCTGTCACACATTAGTTCCAGAGCATTCCAGCTCATCGAAGGTCGCTGTCACACATTTGTTCCATAGTATTCCAGCTCATCGAAGGGTGCTGTCACACATTAGTTCCATAGTATTCCAGCTCATCGAAGGGTGCTGACACACATTAGTTCCATAGTATTCCAGCTCATCGAAGGGTGCTGACACACATTAGTTCCATGGTATTCCAGCTCATCGAAGGGTGCTGTCACACATTAGTTCCATAGTATTCCAGCTCATCGAAGGGTGCTGTCACACATTAGTTCCAGAGCATTCCAGCTCATCGAAGGTCGCTGTCACACATTTGTTCCATAGTATTCCAGCTCATCGAAGGGTGCTGTCACACATTAGTTCCAGAGCATTCCAGCTCATCGAAGGTCGCTGTCACACATTTGTTCCATAGTATTCCAGCTCATCGAAGGGTGCTGTCACACATTAGTTCCATAGTATTCCAGCTCATCGAAGGGTGCTGTCACACATTAGTTCCATAGTATTCCAGCTCATCGAAGGGTGCTGTCACACATTAGTTCCATAGTATTCCAGCTCATCGAAGGGTGCTGTCACACATTAGTTCCATAGTATTCCAGCTCATCGAAGGGTGCTGTCACACATTAGTTCCAGAGCATTCCAGCTCATCGAAGGTCGCTGTCACACATTTGTTCCATAGTATTCCAGCTCATCGAAGGGTGCTGTCACACATTAGTTCCATAGTATTCCAGCTCATCGAAGGGTGCTGTCACACATTAGTTCTATAGTATTCCAGCTCATCGAAGGGTGCTGACACACATTAGTTCCGTAGTATTCCAGCTCATCGAAGGGTGCTGTTACACATTAGTTCCATAGTATTCCAGCTCATCGATAGGTGCTGACACACATTAGTTCCATAGTATTCCAGCTCATCGAAGGGTGCTGTCACACATTAGTTCCATAGTATTCCAGCTCATTGAATGGTGCTGTCACACATTAGTTCCTTAGTATTCCAGCTCATCGAATGGTGCTGTCACACATTAGTTCCATAGTATTCCAGCTCATTGAAGGGTGCTGTCATACATTAATTCCATAGTATTCCAGCTCATCGAAGGGTGCTGTCACACATTAGTTCCATAGTATTTCAGCTCATCGAAGGGTGCTGACACACATTAGTTCCATAGTATTCCAGCTCATCGAAGGGTGCTGTCACACATTAGTTCCTTAGTATTCCAGCTCATCGAAGGTCGCTGTCACACATTAGTTCCTTAGTATTCCAGCTCATCGAAGGGTGCTGTTACACATTAGTTCCATAGTATTCCATCTCATTGAATGGTGCTGTCACACATTAGTTCCTTAGTATTCCAGCTCATCGAAGGGTGCTGTCACACATTAGTTCCTTAGTATTCCAGCTCATCGAAGGGTGCTGTCACACATTAGTTCCTTAGTATTCCAGCTCATCGAAGGGTGCTGTTACACATTAGTTCCATAGTATTCCATCTCATTGAATGGTGCTGTCACACATTAGTTCCATGGTATTCCAGCTCATCGAAGGGTGCTGACACTCATTAGTTCCATAGTATTCCAGCTCATCGAAGGGTGCTGACACACATTAGTTCCATAGTATTCCAGCTCATTGAATGGTGCTGTCACACATTAGTTCCATAGTATTCCAGCTCATCAAAGGGTGCTGTCACACATTAGTTCCATGGTATTCCAGCTCATCGAAGGGTGCTGACACTCATTAGTTCCATAGTATTCCAGCTCATCGAAGGGTGCTGTCACACATTAGTTCCACAGTATTCCAGCTCATCGAAGGGTGCTGTCACACATTACTTCCTTAGTATTCCAGCTCATCGAAGGGTGCTGACACTCATTAGTTCCATAGTATTCCAGCTCATCGAAGGGTGCTGTCACACATTAGTTCCTTAGTATTCCAGCTCATCGAAGGGTGCTGTCACACATTAGTTCCATAGTATTCCAGCTCATCGAAGGGTGCTGTCACACATTAGTTCCTTAGTATTCCAGCTCATCGAAGGGTGCTGACACACATTAGTTCCATAGTATTCCAGCTCATTGAATGGTGTTGTCACACATTAGTTCCATAGTATTCCAGCTCATCGAAGGGTGCTGAAACACATTAGTTCCATAGTATTCCAGCTCAGCGAAGGGTGCTGAAACACATTAGTTCCATAGTATTCCAGCTCATCGAAGGGTGCTGAAACACATTAGTTCCATAGTATTCCAGCTCATCGAAGGGTGCTGAAACACATTAGTTCCATAGTATTCCAGCTCATCGAAGGGTGCTGAAACACATTAGTTCCATGGTATTCCAGCTCAGCGAAGGGTGCTGTCACACATTAGTTCCAAAGTATTCCAGCTCATCGAAGGGTGCTGAAACACATTAGTTCCATAGTATTCCAGCTCATCGAAGGGTGCTGTCACTCATTAGTTCCATAGTATTCCAGCTCATCGAAGGGTGCTGTCACTCATTAGTTCCATAGTATTCCAGCTCATCGAAGGGTGCTGTCACACATTAGTTCCATAGTATTCCAGCTCATCGAAGGGTGCTGTCACACATTAGTTCCATAGTATTCCAGCTCATCGAAGGGTGCTGTCACACATTAGTTCCATAATATTCCAGCTCATCGAAGGGTGCTGTCACACATTAGTTCCTTAGTATTCCAGCTCATCGAAGGGTGCTGTCACTCATTAGTTCCATAGTATTCCAGCTCATCGAAGGGTGCTGTCACTCATTAGTTCCATAGTATTCCAGCTCATCGAAGGGTGCTGTCACACATTAGATCCTTAGTATTCCAGCTCATCGAAGGGTGCTGACACACATTAGTTCCAGAGTATTCCAGCTCATCGAAGGGTGTTCTCACATATTAGTTCCAGAGTATTCCAGCTCATCGAAGGGTGTTGTCACACATTAGTTCCAGAGTATTCCAGCTCATCGAAGGGTGCTGTCACACATTAGTTCCATAGTATTCCAGCTCATCGAAGGGTGCTGTCACACATTAGTTCCACAGTATTCCAGCTCATCGAAGGGTGCTGTCACACATTAGTTCCACAGTATTCCAGCTCATCGAAGGGCGCTGTTACACATTAGTTCCTTAGTATTCCAGCTCATCGAAGGGTGCTGTCACACATTAGTTCCACAGTATTCCAGCTCATCGAAGGGTGCTGTTACACATTAGTTCCACAGTATTCCAGCTCATCGAAGGGTGGTGTCACACATTAATTCCTTAGTATTCCAGCTCATCGAAGCTTGCTGTCCCACATTAGTTCTATCGTATTCCAGCTCATCGAAGGGTGCTGTCACACATTAGTTCCATAGTATTCCAGCTCATCGAAGGGTGCTGTCACACAGTAGTTCCATAGTATTCCAGCTCATCGAAGGGTGCTGTCACACATTAGTTCCTTAGTATTCCAGCTCATCGAAGGGTGCTGTCACACATTAGTTCCATAGTATTCCAGCTCATCGAAGTGTGCTGTCACACATTAGTTCCTTAGTATTCCAGCTCATCGAAGGGTGCTGTCACACATTAGTTCCTTAGTATTCCAGCTCATCGAAGGGTGCTGTCACACATTAGTTCCTTAGTATTCCAGCTCATCGAAGGGTGCTGTCACACATTAGTTCCATAATATTCCAGCTCATCGAAGGGTGCTGTCACACATTAGTTCCTTAGTATTCCAGCTAATCGAAGGGTGCTGTCACACATTAGTTCCTTAGTATTCCAGCTCATCGAAGGGTGCTGTCACACATTAGTTCCATAGTATTCCAGCTCATCGAAGGGTGCTGTCACACATTACTTCCTTAGTATTCCAGCTCATCGAAGGGTGCTGTCACACATTAGTTCCTTAGTATTCCAGCTCATCGAAGGGTGCTGTCACACATTAGTTCCATAGTATTCCAGCTCATCGAAGGGCGCTGTTACACATTAGTTCCTTAGTATTCGAGCTCATTGAAGGGTGCTGTCACACATTAGTTCCACAGTATTCCAGCTCATCGAAGGGCGCTGTTACACATTAGTTCCACAGTATTCCAGCTCATCGAAGGGTGGTGTCACACATTAATTCCTTAGTATTCCAGCTCATCGAAGCGTGCTGTCCCACATTAGTTCTATCGTATTCCAGCTCATCGAAGGGTGCTGTCACACATTAGTTCCATAGTATTCCAGCTCATCGAAGGGTGCTGTCACACATTAGTTCCATAGTATTCCAGCTCATCGAAGGGTGCTGTCACACATTAGTTCCTTAGTATTCCAGCTCATCGAAGGGTGCTGTCACACATTAGTTCCATAGTATTCCAGCTCATCGAAGGGCGCTGTTACACATTAGTTCCTTAGTATTCCAGCTCATTGAAGGGTGCTGTCACACATTAGTTCCACAGTATTCCAGCTCATCGAAGGGCGCTGTTACACATTAGATCCACAGTATTCCAGCTCATCGAAGCGTGCTGTCCCACATTAGTTCTATCGTATTCCAGCTCATCGAAGGGTGCTGTCACACATTAGTTCCATAGTATTCCAGCTCATCGAAGGGTGCTGTCACACATTAGTTCCATAGTATTCCAGCTCATCGAAGGGTGCTGTCACACATTAGTTCCTTAGAATTCCAGCTCATCGAAGGGTGCTGTCACACATTAGTTCCTTAGTATTCCAGCTCATCGAAGGGTGCTGTCACACATTAGTTCCTTAGTATTCCAGCTCATCGAAGGGTGCTGTCACACATTAGTTCCTTAGTATTCCAGCTCATCGAAGGGTGCTGTCACACATTAGTTCCTTAGTATTCCAGCTCATCGAAGGGTGCTGTCACACATTAGTTCCTTAGTATTCCAGCTCATCGAAGGGTGCTGTCACACATTAGTTCCTTAGTATTCCAGCTCATCGAAGGGTGCTGTCACACATTAGTTCCTTAGTATTCCAGGTCATCGAAGGGTGCTGTCACACATTAGTTCCTTAGTATTCCAGCTCATCGAAGGGTGCTGTCACACATTAGTTCCTTAGTATTCCAGCTCATCGAAGGGTGCTGTCACACATTAGTTCCTTAGTATTCCAGCTCATCGAAGGGTGCTGTCACACATTAGTTCCTTAGTATTCCAGCTCATCGAAGGGTGCTGTCACACATTAGTTCCTTAGTATTCCAGCTCATCGAAGGGTGCTGTCACACATTAGTTCCTTAGTATTCCAGCTCATCGAAGGGTGCTGTCACACATTAGTTCCTTAGTATTCCAGCTCATCGAAGGGTGCTGTCACACATTAGTTCCTTAGTATTCCAGGTCATCGAAGGGTGCTGTCACACATTAGTTCCTTAGTATTCCAGCTCATCGAAGGGTGCTGTCACACATTAGTTCCTTAGTATTCCAGCTCATCGAAGGGTGCTGTCACACATTAGTTCCTTAGTATTCCAGCTCATCAAAGGGTGCTGTCACACATTAGTTCCTTAGTATTCCAGCTCATCGAAGGGTGCTGTCACACATGAGTTCCTTAGTATTCCAGCTCATCGAAGGGTGCTGTCACACATTAGTTCCAGAGCATTCCAGCTCATCGAAGGTCGCTGTCACACATTTGTTCCATAGTATTCCAGCTCATCGAAGGGTGCTGTCACACATTAGTTCCAGAGCATTCCAGCTCATCGAAGGTCGCTGTCACACATTTGTTCCATAGTATTCCAGCTCATCGAAGGGTGCTGTCACACATTAGTTCCATAGTATTCCAGCTCATCGAAGGGTGCTGTCACACATTAGTTCCATAGTATTCCAGCTCATCGAAGGGTGCTGTCACACATTAGTTCCATAGTATTCCAGCTCATCGAAGGGTGCTGTCACACATTAGTTCCATAGTATTCCAGCTCATCGAAGGGTGCTGTCACACATTAGTTCCAGAGCATTCCAGCTCATCGAAGGTCGCTGTCACACATTTGTTCCATAGTATTCCAGCTCATCGAAGGGTGCTGTCACACATTAGTTCCATAGTATTCCAGCTCATCGAAGGGTGCTGTCACACATTAGTTCTATAGTATTCCAGCTCATCGAAGGGTGCTGACACACATTAGTTCCGTAGTATTCCAGCTCATCGAAGGGTGCTGTCACACATTAGTTCCATAGTATTCCAGCTCATCGATAGGTGCTGACACACATTAGTTCCATAGTATTCCAGCTCATCGAAGGGTGCTGTCACACATTAGTTCCATAGTATTCCAGCTCATTGAATGGTGCTGTCACACATTAGTTCCTTAGTATTCCAGCTCATCGAATGGTGCTGTCACACATTAGTTCCATAGTATTCCAGCTCATTGAAGGGTGCTGTCATACATTAATTCCATAGTATTCCAGCTCATCGAAGGGTGCTGTCACACATTAGTTCCATAGTATTTCAGCTCATCGAAGGGTGCTGACACACATTGGTTCCATAGTATTCCAGCTCATCGAAGGGTGCTGTCACACATTAGTTCCTTAGTATTCCAGCTCATCGAAGGTCGCTGTCACACATTAGTTCCTTAGTATTCCAGCTCATCGAAGGGTGCTGTTACACATTAGTTCCATAGTATTCCATCTCATTGAATGGTGCTGTCACACATTAGTTCCTTAGTATTCCAGCTCATCGAAGGGTGCTGTCACACATTAGTTCCTTAGTATTCCAGCTCATCGAAGGGTGCTGTCACACATTAGTTCCTTAGTATTCCAGCTCATCGAAGGGTGCTGTTACACATTAGTTCCATAGTATTCCATCTCATTGAATGGTGCTGTCACACATTAGTTCCATGGTATTCCAGCTCATCGAAGGGTGCTGACACTCATTAGTTCCATAGTATTCCAGCTCATCGAAGGGTGCTGACACACATTAGTTCCATAGTATTCCAGCTCATTGAATGGTGCTGTCACACATTAGTTCCATAGTATTCCAGCTCATCAAAGGGTGCTGTCACACATTAGTTCCATGGTATTCCAGCTCATCGAAGGGTGCTGACACTCATTAGTTCCATAGTATTCCAGCTCATCGAAGGGTGCTGTCACACATTAGTTCCACAGTATTCCAGCTCATCGAAGGGTGCTGTCACACATTACTTCCTTAGTATTCCAGCTCATCGAAGGGTGCTGACACTCATTAGTTCCATAGTATTCCAGCTCATCGAAGGGTGCTGTCACACATTAGTTCCTTAGTATTCCAGCTCATCGAAGGGTGCTGTCACACATTAGTTCCATAGTATTCCAGCTCATCGAAGGGTGCTGTCACACATTACTTCCTTAGTATTCCAGCTCATCGAAGGGTGCTGACACACATTAGTTCCATAGTATTCCAGCTCATTGAATGGTGTTGTCACACATTAGTTCCATAGTATTCCAGCTCATCGAAGGGTGCTGAAACACATTAGTTCCATAGTATTCCAGCTCAGCGAAGGGTGCTGAAACACATTAGTTCCATAGTATTCCAGCTCATCGAAGGGTGCTGAAACACATTAGTTCCATAGTATTCCAGCTCATCGAAGGGTGCTGAAACACATTAGTTCCATAGTATTCCAGCTCATCGAAGGGTGCTGAAACACATTAGTTCCATGGTATTCCAGCTCAGCGAAGGGTGCTGTCACACATTAGTTCCAAAGTATTCCAGCTCATCGAAGGGTGCTGAAACACATTAGTTCCATAGTATTCCAGCTCATCGAAGGGTGCTGTCACTCATTAGTTCCATAGTATTCCAGCTCATCGAAGGGTGCTGTCACTCATTAGTTCCATAGTATTCCAGCTCATCGAAGGGTGCTGTCACACATTAGTTCCATAGTATTCCAGCTCATCGAAGGGTGCTGTCACACATTAGTTCCATAGTATTCCAGCTCATCGAAGGGTGCTGTCACACATTAGTTCCATAATATTCCAGCTCATCGAAGGGTGCTGTCACACATTAGTTCCTTAGTATTCCAGCTCATCGAAGGGTGCTGTCACTCATTAGTTCCATAGTATTCCAGCTCATCGAAGGGTGCTGTCACTCATTAGTTCCATAGTATTCCAGCTCATCGAAGGGTGCTGTCACACATTAGATCCTTAGTATTCCAGCTCATCGAAGGGTGCTGACACACATTAGTTCCAGAGTATTCCAGCTCATCGAAGGGTGTTCTCACATATTAGTTCCAGAGTATTCCAGCTCATCGAAGGGTGTTGTCACACATTAGTTCCAGAGTATTCCAGCTCATCGAAGGGTGCTGTCACACATTAGTTCCATAGTATTCCAGCTCATCGAAGGGTGCTGTCACACATTAGTTCCACAGTATTCCAGCTCATCGAAGGGTGCTGTCACACATTAGTTCCACAGTATTCCAGCTCATCGAAGGGCGCTGTTACACATTAGTTCCTTAGTATTCCAGCTCATCGAAGGGTGCTGTCACACATTAGTTCCACAGTATTCCAGCTCATCGAAGGGTGCTGTTACACATTAGTTCCACAGTATTCCAGCTCATCGAAGGGTGGTGTCACACATTAATTCCTTAGTATTCCAGCTCATCGAAGCTTGCTGTCCCACATTAGTTCTATCGTATTCCAGCTCATCGAAGGGTGCTGTCACACATTAGTTCCATAGTATTCCAGCTCATCGAAGGGTGCTGTCACACAGTAGTTCCATAGTATTCCAGCTCATCGAAGGGTGCTGTCACACATTAGTTCCTTAGTATTCCAGCTCATCGAAGGGTGCTGTCACACATTAGTTCCATAGTATTCCAGCTCATCGAAGTGTGCTGTCACACATTAGTTCCTTAGTATTCCAGCTCATCGAAGGGTGCTGTCACACATTAGTTCCTTAGTATTCCAGCTCATCGAAGGGTGCTGTCACACATTAGTTCCTTAGTATTCCAGCTCATCGAAGGGTGCTGTCACACATTAGTTCCATAATATTCCAGCTCATCGAAGGGTGCTGTCACACATTAGTTCCTTAGTATTCCAGCTAATCGAAGGGTGCTGTCACACATTAGTTCCTTAGTATTCCAGCTCATCGAAGGGTGCTGTCACACATTAGTTCCATAGTATTCCAGCTCATCGAAGGGTGCTGTCACACATTACTTCCTTAGTATTCCAGCTCATCGAAGGGTGCTGTCACACATTAGTTCCTTAGTATTCCAGCTCATCGAAGGGTGCTGTCACACATTAGTTCCATAGTATTCCAGCTCATCGAAGGGCGCTGTTACACATTAGTTCCTTAGTATTCCAGCTCATTGAAGGGTGCTGTCACACATTAGTTCCACAGTATTCCAGCTCATCGAAGGGCGCTGTTACACATTAGTTCCACAGTATTCCAGCTCATCGAAGGGTGGTGTCACACATTAATTCCTTAGTATTCCAGCTCATCGAAGCGTGCTGTCCCACATTAGTTCTATCGTATTCCAGCTCATCGAAGGGTGCTGTCACACATTAGTTCCATAGTATTCCAGCTCATCGAAGGGTGCTGTCACACATTAGTTCCATAGTATTCCAGCTCATCGAAGGGTGCTGTCACACATTAGTTCCTTAGTATTCCAGCTCATCGAAGGGTGCTGTCACACATTAGTTCCATAGTATTCCAGCTCATCGAAGGGCGCTGTTACACATTAGTTCCTTAGTATTCCAGCTCATTGAAGGGTGCTGTCACACATTAGTTCCACAGTATTCCAGCTCATCGAAGGGCGCTGTTACACATTAGATCCACAGTATTCCAGCTCATCGAAGCGTGCTGTCCCACATTAGTTCTATCGTATTCCAGCTCATCGAAGGGTGCTGTCACACATTAGTTCCATAGTATTCCAGCTCATCGAAGGGTGCTGTCACACATTAGTTCCATAGTATTCCAGCTCATCGAAGGGTGCTGTCACACATTAGTTCCTTAGAATTCCAGCTCATCGAAGGGTGCTGTCACACATTAGTTCCTTAGTATTCCAGCTCATCGAAGGGTGCTGTCACACATTAGTTCCTTAGTATTCCAGCTCATCGAAGGGTGCTGTCACACATTAGTTCCTTAGTATTCCAGCTCATCGAAGGGTGCTGTCACACATTAGTTCCTTAGTATTCCAGCTCATCGAAGGGTGCTGTCACACATTAGTTCCTTAGTATTCCAGCTCATCGAAGGGTGCTGTCACACATTAGTTCCTTAGTATTCCAGCTCATCGAAGGGTGCTGTCACACATTAGTTCCTTAGTATTCCAGGTCATCGAAGGGTGCTGTCACACATTAGTTCCTTAGTATTCCAGCTCATCGAAGGGTGCTGTCACACATTAGTTCCTTAGTATTCCAGCTCATCGAAGGGTGCTGTCACACATTAGTTCCTTAGTATTCCAGCTCATCGAAGGGTGCTGTCACACATTAGTTCCTTAGTATTCCAGCTCATCGAAGGGTGCTGTCACACATTAGTTCCTTAGTATTCCAGCTCATCGAAGGGTGCTGTCACACATTAGTTCCTTAGTATTCCAGCTCATCGAAGGGTGCTGTCACACATTAGTTCCTTAGTATTCCAGCTCATCGAAGGGTGCTGTCACACATTAGTTCCTTAGTATTCCAGGTCATCGAAGGGTGCTGTCACACATTAGTTCCTTAGTATTCCAGGTCATCGAAGGGTGCTGTCACACATTAGTTCCTTAGTATTCCAGCTCATCGAAGGGTGCTGTCACACATTAGTTCCTTAGTATTCCAGCTCATCGAAGGTCGCTGTCACACATTAGTTCCTTAGTATTCCAGCTCATCGAAGGGTGCTGTCACACATTAGTTCCTTAGTATTCCAGCTCATCGAAGGGTGCTGTCACACATTAGTTCCTTAGTATTCCAGCTCATCGAAGGGTGCTGTCACACATTAGTTCCATAATATTCCAGCTCATCGAAGGGTGCTGTCACACATTAATTCCTTAGTATTCCAGCTCATCGAAGGGTGCTGTCACACATTAGTTCCATAGTATTCCAGCTCATCGAAGGGTGCTGTCACACATTAGTTCCTTAGTATTCCAGCTCATCGAAGGGTGCTGTCACACATTAGTTCCTTAGTATTCCAGCTCATCGAAGGGTGCTGTCACACATTAGTTCCATAGTATTCCAGCTCATCGAAGGGTGCTGTCACACATTAGTTCCTTAGTATTCCAGCTCATCGAAGGGTGCTGTCACACATTAGTTGCATAATATTCCAGCTCATTGAAGGGTGCTGTCATACATTAATTCCATAGTATTCCAGCTCATCGAAGGGTGCTGTCACACATTAGTTCCATAGTATTTCAGCTCATCGAAGGGTGCTGACACACATTAGTTCCATAGTATTCCAGCTCATCGAAGGGTGCTGTCACACATTAGTTCCTTAGTATTCCAGCTCATCGAAGGTCGCTGTCACACATTAGTTCCTTAGTATTCCAGCTCATCGAAGGGTGCTGTTACACATTAGTTCCATAGTATTCCATCTCATTGAATGGTGCTGTCACACATTAGTTCCTTAGTATTCCAGCTCATCGAAGGGTGCTGTCACACATTAGTTCCTTAGTATTCCAGCTCATCGAAGGGTGCTGTCACACATTAGTTCCTTAGTATTCCAGCTCATCGAAGGGTGCTGTTACACATTAGTTCCATAGTATTCCATCTCATTGAATGGTGCTGTCACACATTAGTTCCATGGTATTCCAGCTCATCGAAGGGTGCTGACACTCATTAGTTCCATAGTATTCCAGCTCATCGAAGGGTGCTGACACACATTAGTTCCATAGTATTCCAGCTCATTGAATGGTGCTGTCACACATTAGTTCCATAGTATTCCAGCTCATCAAAGGGTGCTGTCACACATTAGTTCCACGGTATTCCAGCTCATCGAAGGGTGCTGACACTCATTAGTTCCATAGTATTCCAGCTCATCGAAGGGTGCTGTCACACATTAGTTCCACAGTATTCCAGCTCATCGAAGGGTGCTGTCACACATTACTTCCTTAGTATTCCAGCTCATCGAAGGGTGCTGTCACACATTAGTTCCATGGTATTCCAGCTCATCGAAGGGTGCTGACACACATTAGTTCCATAGTATTCCAGCTCATTGAATGGTGCTGTCACACATTAGTTCCATAGTATTCCAGCTCATCGATGGGTGCTGTCACACATTAGTTCCATAGTATTCCAGCTCATCGATGGGTGCTGTCACACATTAGTTCCATAGTATTCCAGCTCATCGAAGGGTGCTGTCACAAATTAGTTCCACAGTATTCCAGCTCATCGAAGTGTGCTGTCACACATTAGTTCCATAGTATTCCAGCTCATCGATGGGTGCTGTCACACATTAGTTCCATAGTATTCCAGCTCATCGAAGGGTGCTGTCACACATTAGTTCCATAGTATTCCAGCTCATCGAAGGGTGCTGACACACATTAGTTCCATAGTATTCCAGCTCATCGATGGGTGCTGTCACACATTAGTTCCATAGTATTCCAGCTCATCGAAGGGTGCTGACACACATTAGTTCCATAGTATTCCAGCTCATCGAAGGGTGCTGTCACACATTAGTTCCATAGTATTCCAGCTCATCGAAGGGTGCTGTCACACATTAGTTCCAGAGCATTCCAGCTCATCGAAGGTCGCTGTCACACATTAGTTCCACAGTATTCCAGCTCATCGAAGGGTGCTGACACACATTAGTTCCGTAGTATTCCAGCTCATCGAAGGGTGCTGTCACACATTAGTTCCTTAGTATTCCAGCTCATCAAAGGGTGCTGTCACACATTAGTTCCTTAGTATTCCAGCTCATCGAAGGGTGCTGTCACACATGAGTTCCTTAGTATTCCAGCTCATCGAAGGGTGCTGTCACACATTAGTTCCAGAGCATTCCAGCTCATCGAAGGTCGCTGTCACACATTTGTTCCATAGTATTCCAGCTCATCGAAGGGTGCTGTCACACATTAGTTCCAGAGCATTCCAGCTCATCGAAGGTCGCTGTCACACATTTGTTCCATAGTATTCCAGCTCATCGAAGGGTGCTGTCACACATTAGTTCCATAGTATTCCAGCTCATCGAAGGGTGCTGTCACACATTAGTTCCATAGTATTCCAGCTCATCGAAGGGTGCTGTCACACATTAGTTCCATAGTATTCCAGCTCATCGAAGGGTGCTGTCACACATTAGTTCCATAGTATTCCAGCTCATCGAAGGGTGCTGTCACACATTAGTTCCAGAGCATTCCAGCTCATCGAAGGTCGCTGTCACACATTTGTTCCATAGTATTCCAGCTCATCGAAGGGTGCTGTCACACATTAGTTCCATAGTATTCCAGCTCATCGAAGGGTGCTGTCACACATTAGTTCTATAGTATTCCAGCTCATCGAAGGGTGCTGACACACATTAGTTCCGTAGTATTCCAGCTCATCGAAGGGTGCTGTCACACATTAGTTCCATAGTATTCCAGCTCATCGATAGGTGCTGACACACATTAGTTCCATAGTATTCCAGCTCATCGAAGGGTGCTGTCACACATTAGTTCCATAGTATTCCAGCTCATTGAATGGTGCTGTCACACATTAGTTCCTTAGTATTCCAGCTCATCGAATGGTGCTGTCACACATTAGTTCCATAGTATTCCAGCTCATTGAAGGGTGCTGTCATACATTAATTCCATAGTATTCCAGCTCATCGAAGGGTGCTGTCACACATTAGTTCCATAGTATTTCAGCTCATCGAAGGGTGCTGACACACATTGGTTCCATAGTATTCCAGCTCATCGAAGGGTGCTGTCACACATTAGTTCCTTAGTATTCCAGCTCATCGAAGGTCGCTGTCACACATTAGTTCCTTAGTATTCCAGCTCATCGAAGGGTGCTGTTACACATTAGTTCCATAGTATTCCATCTCATTGAATGGTGCTGTCACACATTAGTTCCTTAGTATTCCAGCTCATCGAAGGGTGCTGTCACACATTAGTTCCTTAGTATTCCAGCTCATCGAAGGGTGCTGTCACACATTAGTTCCTTAGTATTCCAGCTCATCGAAGGGTGCTGTTACACATTAGTTCCATAGTATTCCATCTCATTGAATGGTGCTGTCACACATTAGTTCCATGGTATTCCAGCTCATCGAAGGGTGCTGACACTCATTAGTTCCATAGTATTCCAGCTCATCGAAGGGTGCTGACACACATTAGTTCCATAGTATTCCAGCTCATTGAATGGTGCTGTCACACATTAGTTCCATAGTATTCCAGCTCATCAAAGGGTGCTGTCACACATTAGTTCCATGGTATTCCAGCTCATCGAAGGGTGCTGACACTCATTAGTTCCATAGTATTCCAGCTCATCGAAGGGTGCTGTCACACATTAGTTCCACAGTATTCCAGCTCATCGAAGGGTGCTGTCACACATTACTTCCTTAGTATTCCAGCTCATCGAAGGGTGCTGACACTCATTAGTTCCATAGTATTCCAGCTCATCGAAGGGTGCTGTCACACATTAGTTCCTTAGTATTCCAGCTCATCGAAGGGTGCTGTCACACATTAGTTCCATAGTATTCCAGCTCATCGAAGGGTGCTGTCACACATTACTTCCTTAGTATTCCAGCTCATCGAAGGGTGCTGACACACATTAGTTCCATAGTATTCCAGCTCATTGAATGGTGTTGTCACACATTAGTTCCATAGTATTCCAGCTCATCGAAGGGTGCTGAAACACATTAGTTCCATAGTATTCCAGCTCAGCGAAGGGTGCTGAAACACATTAGTTCCATAGTATTCCAGCTCATCGAAGGGTGCTGAAACACATTAGTTCCATAGTATTCCAGCTCATCGAAGGGTGCTGAAACACATTAGTTCCATAGTATTCCAGCTCATCGAAGGGTGCTGAAACACATTAGTTCCATGGTATTCCAGCTCAGCGAAGGGTGCTGTCACACATTAGTTCCAAAGTATTCCAGCTCATCGAAGGGTGCTGAAACACATTAGTTCCATAGTATTCCAGCTCATCGAAGGGTGCTGTCACTCATTAGTTCCATAGTATTCCAGCTCATCGAAGGGTGCTGTCACTCATTAGTTCCATAGTATTCCAGCTCATCGAAGGGTGCTGTCACACATTAGTTCCATAGTATTCCAGCTCATCGAAGGGTGCTGTCACACATTAGTTCCATAGTATTCCAGCTCATCGAAGGGTGCTGTCACACATTAGTTCCATAATATTCCAGCTCATCGAAGGGTGCTGTCACACATTAGTTCCTTAGTATTCCAGCTCATCGAAGGGTGCTGTCACTCATTAGTTCCATAGTATTCCAGCTCATCGAAGGGTGCTGTCACTCATTAGTTCCATAGTATTCCAGCTCATCGAAGGGTGCTGTCACACATTAGATCCTTAGTATTCCAGCTCATCGAAGGGTGCTGACACACATTAGTTCCAGAGTATTCCAGCTCATCGAAGGGTGTTCTCACATATTAGTTCCAGAGTATTCCAGCTCATCGAAGGGTGTTGTCACACATTAGTTCCAGAGTATTCCAGCTCATCGAAGGGTGCTGTCACACATTAGTTCCATAGTATTCCAGCTCATCGAAGGGTGCTGTCACACATTAGTTCCACAGTATTCCAGCTCATCGAAGGGTGCTGTCACACATTAGTTCCACAGTATTCCAGCTCATCGAAGGGCGCTGTTACACATTAGTTCCTTAGTATTCCAGCTCATCGAAGGGTGCTGTCACACATTAGTTCCACAGTATTCCAGCTCATCGAAGGGTGCTGTTACACATTAGTTCCACAGTATTCCAGCTCATCGAAGGGTGGTGTCACACATTAATTCCTTAGTATTCCAGCTCATCGAAGCTTGCTGTCCCACATTAGTTCTATCGTATTCCAGCTCATCGAAGGGTGCTGTCACACATTAGTTCCATAGTATTCCAGCTCATCGAAGGGTGCTGTCACACAGTAGTTCCATAGTATTCCAGCTCATCGAAGGGTGCTGTCACACATTAGTTCCTTAGTATTCCAGCTCATCGAAGGGTGCTGTCACACATTAGTTCCATAGTATTCCAGCTCATCGAAGTGTGCTGTCACACATTAGTTCCTTAGTATTCCAGCTCATCGAAGGGTGCTGTCACACATTAGTTCCTTAGTATTCCAGCTCATCGAAGGGTGCTGTCACACATTAGTTCCTTAGTATTCCAGCTCATCGAAGGGTGCTGTCACACATTAGTTCCATAATATTCCAGCTCATCGAAGGGTGCTGTCACACATTAGTTCCTTAGTATTCCAGCTAATCGAAGGGTGCTGTCACACATTAGTTCCTTAGTATTCCAGCTCATCGAAGGGTGCTGTCACACATTAGTTCCATAGTATTCCAGCTCATCGAAGGGTGCTGTCACACATTACTTCCTTAGTATTCCAGCTCATCGAAGGGTGCTGTCACACATTAGTTCCTTAGTATTCCAGCTCATCGAAGGGTGCTGTCACACATTAGTTCCATAGTATTCCAGCTCATCGAAGGGCGCTGTTACACATTAGTTCCTTAGTATTCCAGCTCATTGAAGGGTGCTGTCACACATTAGTTCCACAGTATTCCAGCTCATCGAAGGGCGCTGTTACACATTAGTTCCACAGTATTCCAGCTCATCGAAGGGTGGTGTCACACATTAATTCCTTAGTATTCCAGCTCATCGAAGCGTGCTGTCCCACATTAGTTCTATCGTATTCCAGCTCATCGAAGGGTGCTGTCACACATTAGTTCCATAGTATTCCAGCTCATCGAAGGGTGCTGTCACACATTAGTTCCATAGTATTCCAGCTCATCGAAGGGTGCTGTCACACATTAGTTCCTTAGTATTCCAGCTCATCGAAGGGTGCTGTCACACATTAGTTCCATAGTATTCCAGCTCATCGAAGGGCGCTGTTACACATTAGTTCCTTAGTATTCCAGCTCATTGAAGGGTGCTGTCACACATTAGTTCCACAGTATTCCAGCTCATCGAAGGGCGCTGTTACACATTAGATCCACAGTATTCCAGCTCATCGAAGCGTGCTGTCCCACATTAGTTCTATCGTATTCCAGCTCATCGAAGGGTGCTGTCACACATTAGTTCCATAGTATTCCAGCTCATCGAAGGGTGCTGTCACACATTAGTTCCATAGTATTCCAGCTCATCGAAGGGTGCTGTCACACATTAGTTCCTTAGAATTCCAGCTCATCGAAGGGTGCTGTCACACATTAGTTCCTTAGTATTCCAGCTCATCGAAGGGTGCTGTCACACATTAGTTCCTTAGTATTCCAGCTCATCGAAGGGTGCTGTCACACATTAGTTCCTTAGTATTCCAGCTCATCGAAGGGTGCTGTCACACATTAGTTCCTTAGTATTCCAGCTCATCGAAGGGTGCTGTCACACATTAGTTCCTTAGTATTCCAGCTCATCGAAGGGTGCTGTCACACATTAGTTCCTTAGTATTCCAGCTCATCGAAGGGTGCTGTCACACATTAGTTCCTTAGTATTCCAGGTCATCGAAGGGTGCTGTCACACATTAGTTCCTTAGTATTCCAGCTCATCGAAGGGTGCTGTCACACATTAGTTCCTTAGTATTCCAGCTCATCGAAGGGTGCTGTCACACATTAGTTCCTTAGTATTCCAGCTCATCGAAGGGTGCTGTCACACATTAGTTCCTTAGTATTCCAGCTCATCGAAGGGTGCTGTCACACATTAGTTCCTTAGTATTCCAGCTCATCGAAGGGTGCTGTCACACATTAGTTCCTTAGTATTCCAGCTCATCGAAGGGTGCTGTCACACATTAGTTCCTTAGTATTCCAGCTCATCGAAGGGTGCTGTCACACATTAGTTCCTTAGTATTCCAGGTCATCGAAGGGTGCTGTCACACATTAGTTCCTTAGTATTCCAGGTCATCGAAGGGTGCTGTCACACATTAGTTCCTTAGTATTCCAGCTCATCGAAGGGTGCTGTCACACATTAGTTCCTTAGTATTCCAGCTCATCGAAGGTCGCTGTCACACATTAGTTCCTTAGTATTCCAGCTCATCGAAGGGTGCTGTCACACATTAGTTCCTTAGTATTCCAGCTCATCGAAGGGTGCTGTCACACATTAGTTCCTTAGTATTCCAGCTCATCGAAGGGTGCTGTCACACATTAGTTCCATAATATTCCAGCTCATCGAAGGGTGCTGTCACACATTAATTCCTTAGTATTCCAGCTCATCGAAGGGTGCTGTCACACATTAGTTCCATAGTATTCCAGCTCATCGAAGGGTGCTGTCACACATTAGTTCCTTAGTATTCCAGCTCATCGAAGGGTGCTGTCACACATTAGTTCCTTAGTATTCCAGCTCATCGAAGGGTGCTGTCACACATTAGTTCCATAGTATTCCAGCTCATCGAAGGGTGCTGTCACACATTAGTTCCTTAGTATTCCAGCTCATCGAAGGGTGCTGTCACACATTAGTTGCATAATATTCCAGCTCATTGAAGGGTGCTGTCATACATTAATTCCATAGTATTCCAGCTCATCGAAGGGTGCTGTCACACATTAGTTCCATAGTATTTCAGCTCATCGAAGGGTGCTGACACACATTAGTTCCATAGTATTCCAGCTCATCGAAGGGTGCTGTCACACATTAGTTCCTTAGTATTCCAGCTCATCGAAGGTCGCTGTCACACATTAGTTCCTTAGTATTCCAGCTCATCGAAGGGTGCTGTTACACATTAGTTCCATAGTATTCCATCTCATTGAATGGTGCTGTCACACATTAGTTCCTTAGTATTCCAGCTCATCGAAGGGTGCTGTCACACATTAGTTCCTTAGTATTCCAGCTCATCGAAGGGTGCTGTCACACATTAGTTCCTTAGTATTCCAGCTCATCGAAGGGTGCTGTTACACATTAGTTCCATAGTATTCCATCTCATTGAATGGTGCTGTCACACATTAGTTCCATGGTATTCCAGCTCATCGAAGGGTGCTGACACTCATTAGTTCCATAGTATTCCAGCTCATCGAAGGGTGCTGACACACATTAGTTCCATAGTATTCCAGCTCATTGAATGGTGCTGTCACACATTAGTTCCATAGTATTCCAGCTCATCAAAGGGTGCTGTCACACATTAGTTCCACGGTATTCCAGCTCATCGAAGGGTGCTGACACTCATTAGTTCCATAGTATTCCAGCTCATCGAAGGGTGCTGTCACACATTAGTTCCACAGTATTCCAGCTCATCGAAGGGTGCTGTCACACATTACTTCCTTAGTATTCCAGCTCATCGAAGGGTGCTGTCACACATTAGTTCCATGGTATTCCAGCTCATCGAAGGGTGCTGACACACATTAGTTCCATAGTATTCCAGCTCATTGAATGGTGCTGTCACACATTAGTTCCATAGTATTCCAGCTCATCGATGGGTGCTGTCACACATTAGTTCCATAGTATTCCAGCTCATCGATGGGTGCTGTCACACATTAGTTCCATAGTATTCCAGCTCATCGAAGGGTGCTGTCACAAATTAGTTCCACAGTATTCCAGCTCATCGAAGTGTGCTGTCACACATTAGTTCCATAGTATTCCAGCTCATCGATGGGTGCTGTCACACATTAGTTCCATAGTATTCCAGCTCATCGAAGGGTGCTGTCACACATTAGTTCCATAGTATTCCAGCTCATCGAAGGGTGCTGACACACATTAGTTCCATAGTATTCCAGCTCATCGATGGGTGCTGTCACACATTAGTTCCATAGTATTCCAGCTCATCGAAGGGTGCTGACACACATTAGTTCCATAGTATTCCAGCTCATCGAAGGGTGCTGTCACACATTAGTTCCATAGTATTCCAGCTCATCGAAGGGTGCTGTCACACATTAGTTCCAGAGCATTCCAGCTCATCGAAGGTCGCTGTCACACATTAGTTCCACAGTATTCCAGCTCATCGAAGGGTGCTGACACACATTAGTTCCGTAGTATTCCAGCTCATCGAAGGGTGCTGTCACACATTAGTTCCATAGTATTCCAGCTCATCGATAGGTGCTGACACACATTAGTTCCATAGTATTCCAGCTCATCGAAGGGTGCTGTCACACATTAGTTCCATAGTATTCCAGCTCATCGAAGGGTGCTGTCACTCATTAGTTCCATAGTATTCCAGCTCATCGAAGGGTGCTGTCACTCATTAGTTCCATAGTATTCCAGCTCATCGAAGGGTGCTGTCACACATTAGTTCCATAGTATTCCAGCTCATCGAAGGGTGCTGTCACACATTAGTTCCATAGTATTCCAGCTCATTGAATGGTGCTGTCACACATTAGTTCCTTAGTATTCCAGCTCATCGAATGGTGCTGTCACACATTAGTTCCATAGTATTCCAGCTCATCGAAGGGTGCTGTTACACATTAGTTCCATAGTATTCCATCTCATTGAATGGTGCTGTCACACATTAGTTCCATGGTATTCCAGCTCATCGAAGGGTGCTGACACTCATTAGTTCCATAGTATTCCAGCTCATCGAAGGGTGCTGACACACATTAGTTCCATAGTATTCCTGCTCATTGAATGGTGCTGTCACACATTAGTTCCATAGTATTCCAGCTCATCAAAGGGTGCTGTCACACATTAGTTCCATGGTATTCCAGCTCATCGAAGGGTGCTGACACTCATTAGTTCCATAGTATTCCAGCTCATCGAAGGGTGCTGTCACACATTAGTTCCACAGTATTCCAGCTCATCGAAGGGTGCTGTCACACATTACTTCCTTAGTATTCCAGCTCATCGAAGGGTGCTGTCACACATTAGTTCCATGGTATTCCAGCTCATCGAAGGGTGCTGACACACATTAGTTCCATAGTATTCCAGCTCATTGAATGGTGCTGTCACACATTAGTTCCATAGTATTCCAGCTCATCGATGGGTGCTGTCACACATTAGTTCCATAGTATTCCAGCTCATCGATGGGTGCTGTCACACATTAGTTCCATAGTATTCCAGCTCATCGAAGGGTGCTGTCACAAATTAGTTCCACAGTATTCCAGCTCATCGAAGTGTGCTGTCACACATTAGTTCCATAGTATTCCAGCTCATCGATGGGTGCTGTCACACATTAGTTCCATAGTATTCCAGCTCATCGAAGGGTGCTGTCACACATTAGTTCCATAGTATTCCAGCTCATCGAAGGGTGCTGACACACATTAGTTCCATAGTATTCCAGCTCATCGATGGGTGCTGTCACACATTAGTTCCATAGTATTCCAGCTCATCGAAGGGTGCTGACACACATTAGTTCCATAGTATTCCAGCTCATCGAAGGGTGCTGTCACACATTAGTTCCATAGTATACCAGCTCATCGAAGGGTGCTGTCACACATTAGTTCCAGAGCATTCCAGCTCATCGAAGGTCGCTGTCACACATTAGTTCCACAGTATTCCAGCTCATCGAAGGGTGCTGACACACATTAGTTCCATAGTATTCCAGCTCATCGAAGGGTGCTGTCACACATTAGTTCTATAGTATTCCAGCTCATCGAAGGGTGCTGACACACATTAGTTCCGTAGTATTCCAGCTCATCGAAGGGTGCTGTCACACATTAGTTTCATAGTATTCCAGCTCATCGATAGGTGCTGACACACATTAGTTCCATAGTATTCCAGCTCATCGAAGGGTGCTGTCACACATTAGTTCCATAGTATTCCAGCTCATCGAAGGGTGCTGTCACTCATTAGTTCCATAGTATTCCAGCTCATCGAAGGGTGCTGTCACTCATTAGTTCCATAGTATTCCAGCTCATCGAAGGGTGCTGTCACACATTAGTTCCATAGTATTCCAGCTCATCGAAGGGTGCTGTCACACATTAGTTCCATAGTATTCCAGCTCATTGAATGGTGCTGTCACACATTAGTTCCTTAGTATTCCAGCTCATCAAATGGTGCTGTCACACATTAGTTCCATAGTATTCCAGCTCATTGAAGGGTGCTGTCATACATTAATTCCATAGTATTCCAGCTCATCGAAGGGTGCTGTCACACATTAGTTCCATAGTATTTCAGCACATCGAAGGGTGCTGACACACATTAGTTCCATAGTATTCCAGCTCATCGAAGGGTGCTGTCACACATTAGTTCCTTAGTATTCCAGCTCATCGAAGGTCGCTGTCACACATTAGTTCCTTAGTATTCCAGCTCATCGAAGGGTGCTGTTACACATTAGTTCCATAGTATTCCATCTCATTGAATGGTGCTGTCACACATTAGTTCCTTAGTATTCCAGCTCATCGAAGGGTGCTGTCACACATTAGTTCCTTAGTATTCCAGCTCATCGAAGGGTGCTGTCACACATTAGTTCCTTAGTATTCCAGCTCATCGAAGGGTGCTGTTACACATTAGTTCCATAGTATTCCATCTCATTGAATGGTGCTGTCACACATTAGTTCCATGGTATTCCAGCTCATCGAAGGGTGCTGACACTCATTAGTTCCATAGTATTCCAGCTCATCGAAGGGTGCTGACACACATTAGTTCCATAGTATTCCTGCTCATTGAATGGTGCTGTCACACATTAGTTCCATAGTATTCCAGCTCATCAAAGGGTGCTGTCACACATTAGTTCCACGGTATTCCAGCTCATCGAAGGGTGCTGACACTCATTAGTTCCATAGTATTCCAGCTCATCGAAGGGTGCTGTCACACATTAGTTCCACAGTATTCCAGCTCATCGAAGGGTGCTGTCACACATTACTTCCTTAGTATTCCAGCTCATCGAAGGGTGCTGTCACACATTAGTTCCATGGTATTCCAGCTCATCGAAGGGTGCTGACACACATTAGTTCCATAGTATTCCAGCTCATTGAATGGTGCTGTCACACATTAGTTCCATAGTATTCCAGCTCATCGATGGGTGCTGTCACACATTAGTTCCATAGTATTCCAGCTCATCGATGGGTGCTGTCACACATTAGTTCCATAGTATTCCAGCTCATCGAAGGGTGCTGTCACAAATTAGTTCCACAGTATTCCAGCTCATCGAAGTGTGCTGTCACACATTAGTTCCATAGTATTCCAGCTCATCGATGGGTGCTGTCACACATTAGTTCCATAGTATTCCAGCTCATCGAAGGGTGCTGTCACACATTAGTTCCATAGTATTCCAGCTCATCGAAGGGTGCTGACACACATTAGTTCCATAGTATTCCAGCTCATCGATGGGTGCTGTCACACATTAGTTCCATAGTATTCCAGCTCATCGAAGGGTGCTGACACACATTAGTTCCATAGTATTCCAGCTCATCGAAGGGTGCTGTCACACATTAGTTCCATAGTATTCCAGCTCATCGAAGGGTGCTGTCACACATTAGTTCCAGAGCATTCCAGCTCATCGAAGGTCGCTGTCACACATTAGTTCCACAGTATTCCAGCTCATCGAAGGGTGCTGACACACATTAGTTCCGTAGTATTCCAGCTCATCGAAGGGTGCTGTCACACATTAGTTCCATAGTATTCCAGCTCATCGATAGGTGCTGACACACATTAGTTCCATAGTATTCCAGCTCATCGAAGGGTGCTGTCACACATTAGTTCCATAGTATTCCAGCTCATCGAAGGGTGCTGTCACTCATTAGTTCCATAGTATTCCAGCTCATCGAAGGGTGCTGTCACTCATTAGTTCCATAGTATTCCAGCTCATCGAAGGGTGCTGTCACACATTAGTTCCATAGTATTCCAGCTCATCGAAGGGTGCTGTCACACATTAGTTCCATAGTATTCCAGCTCATTGAATGGTGCTGTCACACATTAGTTCCTTAGTATTCCAGCTCATCGAATGGTGCTGTCACACATTAGTTCCATAGTATTCCAGCTCATCGAAGGGTGCTGTTACACATTAGTTCCATAGTATTCCATCTCATTGAATGGTGCTGTCACACATTAGTTCCATGGTATTCCAGCTCATCGAAGGGTGCTGACACTCATTAGTTCCATAGTATTCCAGCTCATCGAAGGGTGCTGACACACATTAGTTCCATAGTATTCCTGCTCATTGAATGGTGCTGTCACACATTAGTTCCATAGTATTCCAGCTCATCAAAGGGTGCTGTCACACATTAGTTCCATGGTATTCCAGCTCATCGAAGGGTGCTGACACTCATTAGTTCCATAGTATTCCAGCTCATCGAAGGGTGCTGTCACACATTAGTTCCACAGTATTCCAGCTCATCGAAGGGTGCTGTCACACATTACTTCCTTAGTATTCCAGCTCATCGAAGGGTGCTGTCACACATTAGTTCCATGGTATTCCAGCTCATCGAAGGGTGCTGACACACATTAGTTCCATAGTATTCCAGCTCATTGAATGGTGCTGTCACACATTAGTTCCATAGTATTCCAGCTCATCGATGGGTGCTGTCACACATTAGTTCCATAGTATTCCAGCTCATCGATGGGTGCTGTCACACATTAGTTCCATAGTATTCCAGCTCATCGAAGGGTGCTGTCACAAATTAGTTCCACAGTATTCCAGCTCATCGAAGTGTGCTGTCACACATTAGTTCCATAGTATTCCAGCTCATCGATGGGTGCTGTCACACATTAGTTCCATAGTATTCCAGCTCATCGAAGGGTGCTGTCACACATTAGTTCCATAGTATTCCAGCTCATCGAAGGGTGCTGACACACATTAGTTCCATAGTATTCCAGCTCATCGATGGGTGCTGTCACACATTAGTTCCATAGTATTCCAGCTCATCGAAGGGTGCTGACACACATTAGTTCCATAGTATTCCAGCTCATCGAAGGGTGCTGTCACACATTAGTTCCATAGTATACCAGCTCATCGAAGGGTGCTGTCACACATTAGTTCCAGAGCATTCCAGCTCATCGAAGGTCGCTGTCACACATTAGTTCCACAGTATTCCAGCTCATCGAAGGGTGCTGACACACATTAGTTCCATAGTATTCCAGCTCATCGAAGGGTGCTGTCACACATTAGTTCTATAGTATTCCAGCTCATCGAAGGGTGCTGACACACATTAGTTCCGTAGTATTCCAGCTCATCGAAGGGTGCTGTCACACATTAGTTTCATAGTATTCCAGCTCATCGATAGGTGCTGACACACATTAGTTCCATAGTATTCCAGCTCATCGAAGGGTGCTGTCACACATTAGTTCCATAGTATTCCAGCTCATCGAAGGGTGCTGTCACTCATTAGTTCCATAGTATTCCAGCTCATCGAAGGGTGCTGTCACTCATTAGTTCCATAGTATTCCAGCTCATCGAAGGGTGCTGTCACACATTAGTTCCATAGTATTCCAGCTCATCGAAGGGTGCTGTCACACATTAGTTCCATAGTATTCCAGCTCATTGAATGGTGCTGTCACACATTAGTTCCTTAGTATTCCAGCTCATCAAATGGTGCTGTCACACATTAGTTCCATAGTATTCCAGCTCATTGAAGGGTGCTGTCATACATTAATTCCATAGTATTCCAGCTCATCGAAGGGTGCTGTCACACATTAGTTCCATAGTATTTCAGCACATCGAAGGGTGCTGACACACATTAGTTCCATAGTATTCCAGCTCATCGAAGGTTGCTGTCACACATTAGTTCCTTAGTATTCCAGCTCATCGAAGGTCGCTGTCACACATTAGTTCCTTAGTATTCCAGCTCATCGAAGGGTGCTGTTACACATTAGTTCCATAGTATTCCATCTCATTGAATGGTGCTGTCACACATTAGTTCCTTAGTATTCCAGCTCATCGAAGGGTGCTGTCACACATTAGTTCCTTAGTATTCCAGCTCATCGAAGGGTGCTGTCACACATTAGTTCCTTAGTATTCCAGCTCATCGAAGGGTGCTGTTACACATTAGTTCCATAGTATTCCATCTCATTGAATGGTGCTGTCACACATTAGTTCCATGGTATTCCAGCTCATCGAAGGGTGCTGACACTCATTAGTTCCATAGTATTCCAGCTCATCGAAGGGTGCTGACACACATTAGTTCCATAGTATTCCTGCTCATTGAATGGTGCTGTCACACATTAGTTCCATAGTATTCCAGCTCATCAAAGGGTGCTGTCACACATTAGTTCCATGGTATTCCAGCTCATCGAAGGGTGCTGACACTCATTAGTTCCATAGTATTCCAGCTCATCGAAGGGTGCTGTCACACATTAGTTCCACAGTATTCCAGCTCATCGAAGGGTGCTGTCACACATTACTTCCTTAGTATTCCAGCTCATCGAAGGGTGCTGACACTCATTAGTTCCATAGTATTCCAGCTCATCGAAGGGTGTTGTCACACATTAGTTCCTTAGTATTCCAGCTCATCGAAGGGTGCTGTCACACATTAGTTCCATAGTATTCCAGCTCATCGAAGGGTGCTGTCACACATTACTTCCTTAGTATTCCAGCTCATCGAAGGGTGCTGACACACATTAGTTCCATAGTATTCCAGCTCATCGAAGGGTGCTGTCACACATTAGTTCCATGGTATTCCAGCTCATCGAAGGGTGCTGACACACATTAGTTCCATAGTATTCCAGCTCATTGAATGGTGCTGTCACACATTAGTTCCATAGTATTCCAGCTCATCGATGGGTGCTGTCACACATTAGTTCCATAGTATTCCAGCTCATCGATGGGTGCTGTCACACATTAGTTCCATAGTATTCCAGCTCATCGAAGGGTGCTGTCACAAATTAGTTCCACAGTATTCCAGCTCATCGAAGTGTGCTGTCACACATTAGTTCCATAGTATTCCAGCTCATCGATGGGTGCTGTCACACATTAGTTCCATAGTATTCCAGCTCATCGAAGGGTGCTGTCACACATTAGTTCCATAGTATTCCAACTCATCGAAGGGTGCTGACACACATTAGTTCCATAGTATTCCAGCTCATCCAAGGGTGCTGTCACACATTAGTTCCATAGTATTCCAGCTCATCGAAGGGTGCTGACACACATTAGTTCCATAGTATTCCAGCTCATCGAAGGGTGCTGTCACACATTAGTTCCATAGTATTCCAGCTCATCGAAGGGTGCTGTCACACATTAGTTCCATAGTATTCCAGCTCATCGAAGGGTGCTGTCACACATTAGTTCCAGAGCATTCCAGCTCATCGAAGGTCGCTGTCACACATTTGTTCCATAGTATTCCAGCTCATCGAAGGGTGCTGTCACACATTAGTTCCATAGTATTCCAGCTCATCGAAGGGTGCTGACACACATTAGTTCCATAGTATTCCAGCTCATCGAAGGGTGCTGTCATACATTAGTTCCACAGTATTCCAGCTCATCGAAGGGTGCTGTCACACATTAGTTCCATAGTATTCCAGCTCATCGAAGGGTGCTGACACACATTAGTTCCATAGTATTCCAGCTCATCGAAGGGTGCTGTCACACATTAGTTCCATAGTATTCCAGCTCATCGAAGGGTGCTGTCACACATTAGTTCCATAGTATTCCAGCTCATCGAAGGGTGCTGTCACACATTAGTTCCAGAGCATTCCAGCTCATCGAAGGTCGCTGTCACACATTTGTTCCATAGTATTCCAGCTCATCGAAGGGTGCTGTCACACATTAGTTCCAGAGCATTCCAGCTCATCGAAGGTCGCTGTCACACATTTGTTCCATAGTATTCCAGCTCATCGAAGGGTGCTGTCACACATTAGTTCCATAGTATTCCAGCTCATCGAAGGGTGCTGTCACACATTAGTTCCATAGTATTCCAGCTCATCGAAGGGTGCTGTCACACATTAGTTCCATAGTATTCCAGCTCATCGAAGGGTGCTGTCACACATTAGTTCCATAGTATTCCAGCTCATCGAAGGGTGCTGTCACACATTAGTTCCAGAGCATTCCAGCTCATCGAAGGTCGCTGTCACACATTTGTTCCATAGTATTCCAGCTCATCGAAGGGTGCTGTCACACATTAGTTCCATAGTATTCCAGCTCATCGAAGGTTGCTGTCACACATTAGTTCTATAGTATTCCAGCTCATCGAAGGGTGCTGACACACATTAGTTCCGTAGTATTCCAGCTCATCGAAGGGTGCTGTCACACATTAGTTCCATAGTATTCCAGCTCATCGATAGGTGCTGACACACATTAGTTCCATAGTATTCCAGCTCATCGAAGGGTGCTGTCACACATTAGTTCCATAGTATTCCAGCTCATCGAAGGGTGCTGTCACTCATTAGTTCCATAGTATTCCAGCTCATCGAAGGGTGCTGTCACTCATTAGTTCCATAGTATTCCAGCTCATCGAAGGGTGCTGTCACACATTAGTTCCATAGTATTCCAGCTCATCGAAGGGTGCTGTCACACATTAGTTCCATAGTATTCCAGCTCATTGAATGGTGCTGTCACACATTAGTTCCTTAGTATTCCAGCTCATCGAATGGTGCTGTCACACATTAGTTCCATAGTATTCCAGCTCATTGAAGGGTGCTGTCATACATTAATTCCATAGTATTCCAGCTCATCGAAGGGTGCTGTCACACATTAGTTCCATAGTATTTCAGCTCATCGAAGGGTGCTGACACACATTAGTTCCATAGTATTCCAGCTCATCGAAGGGTGCTGTCACACATTAGTTCCTTAGTATTCCAGCTCATCGAAGGTCGCTGTCACACATTAGTTCCTTAGTATTCCAGCTCATCGAAGGGTGCTGTTACACATTAGTTCCATAGTATTCCATCTCATTGAATGGTGCTGTCACACATTAGTTCCTTAGTATTCCAGCTCATCGAAGGGTGCTGTCACACATTAGTTCCTTAGTATTCCAGCTCATCGAAGGGTGCTGTCACACATTAGTTCCTTAGTATTCCAGCTCATCGAAGGGTGCTGTTACACATTAGTTCCATAGTATTCCATCTCATTGAATGGTGCTGTCACACATTAGTTCCATGGTATTCCAGCTCATCGAAGGGTGCTGACACTCATTAGTTCCATAGTATTCCAGCTCATCGAAGGGTGCTGACACACATTAGTTCCATAGTATTCCAGCTCATTGAATGGTGCTGTCACACATTAGTTCCATAGTATTCCAGCTCATCAAAGGGTGCTGTCACACATTAGTTCCATGGTATTCCAGCTCATTGAAGGGTGCTGACACTCATTAGTTCCATAGTATTCCAGCTCATCGAAGGGTGCTGTCACACATTAGTTCCACAGTATTCCAGCTCATCGAAGGGTGCTGTCACACATTACTTCCTTAGTATTCCAGCTCATCGAAGGGTGCTGACACTCATTAGTTCCATAGTATTCCAGCTCATCGAAGGGTGCTGTCACACATTAGTTCCTTAGTATTCCAGCTCATCGAAGGGTGCTGTCACACATTAGTTCCATAGTATTCCAGCTCATCGAAGGGTGCTGTCACACATTACTTCCTTAGTATTCCAGCTCATCGAAGGGTGCTGACACACATTAGTTCCATAGTATTCCAGCTCATTGAATGGTGTTGTCACACATTAGTTCCATAGTATTCCAGCTCATCGAAGGGTGCTGAAACACATTAGTTCCATAGTATTCCAGCTCAGCGAAGGGTGCTGAAACACATTAGTTCCATAGTATTCCAGCTCATCGAAGGGTGCTGAAACACATTAGTTCTATAGTATTCCAGCTCATCGAAGGGTGCTGAAACACATTAGTTCCATAGTATTCCAGCTCATCGAAGGGTGCTGAAACACATTAGTTCCATGGTATTCCAGCTCAGCGAAGGGTGCTGTCACACATTAGTTCCAAAGTATTCCAGCTCATCGAAGGGTGCTGAAACACATTAGTTCCATAGTATTCCAGCTCATCGAAGGGTGCTGTCACTCATTAGTTCCATAGTATTCCAGCTCATCGAAGGGTGCTGTCACTCATTAGTTCCATAGTATTCCAGCTCATCGAAGGGTGCTGTCACACATTAGTTCCATAGTATTCCAGCTCATCGAAGGGTGCTGTCACACATTAGTTCCATAGTATTCCAGCTCATTGAATGGTGCTGTCACACATTAGTTCCTTAGTATTCCAGCTCATCGAATGGTGCTGTCACACATTAGTTCCATAGTATTCCAGCTCATCGAAGGGTGCTGTTACACATTAGTTCCATAGTATTCCATCTCATTGAATGGTGCTGTCACACATTAGTTCCATGGTATTCCAGCTCATCGAAGGGTGCTGACACTCATTAGTTCCATAGTATTCCAGCTCATCGAAGGGTGCTGACACACATTAGTTCCATAGTATTCCTGCTCATTGAATGGTGCTGTCACACATTAGTTCCATAGTATTCCAGCTCATCAAAGGGTGCTGTCACACATTAGTTCCATGGTATTCCAGCTCATCGAAGGGTGCTGACACTCATTAGTTCCATAGTATTCCAGCTCATCGAAGGGTGCTGTCACACATTAGTTCCACAGTATTCCAGCTCATCGAAGGGTGCTGTCACACATTACTTCCTTAGTATTCCAGCTCATCGAAGGGTGCTGTCACACATTAGTTCCATGGTATTCCAGCTCATCGAAGGGTGCTGACACACATTAGTTCCATAGTATTCCAGCTCATTGAATGGTGCTGTCACACATTAGTTCCATAGTATTCCAGCTCATCGATGGGTGCTGTCACACATTAGTTCCATAGTATTCCAGCTCATCGATGGGTGCTGTCACACATTAGTTCCATAGTATTCCAGCTCATCGAAGGGTGCTGTCACAAATTAGTTCCACAGTATTCCAGCTCATCGAAGTGTGCTGTCACACATTAGTTCCATAGTATTCCAGCTCATCGATGGGTGCTGTCACACATTAGTTCCATAGTATTCCAGCTCATCGAAGGGTGCTGTCACACATTAGTTCCATAGTATTCCAGCTCATCGAAGGGTGCTGACACACATTAGTTCCATAGTATTCCAGCTCATCGATGGGTGCTGTCACACATTAGTTCCATAGTATTCCAGCTCATCGAAGGGTGCTGACACACATTAGTTCCATAGTATTCCAGCTCATCGAAGGGTGCTGTCACACATTAGTTCCATAGTATACCAGCTCATCGAAGGGTGCTGTCACACATTAGTTCCAGAGCATTCCAGCTCATCGAAGGTCGCTGTCACACATTAGTTCCACAGTATTCCAGCTCATCGAAGGGTGCTGACACACATTAGTTCCATAGTATTCCAGCTCATCGAAGGGTGCTGTCACACATTAGTTCTATAGTATTCCAGCTCATCGAAGGGTGCTGACACACATTAGTTCCGTAGTATTCCAGCTCATCGAAGGGTGCTGTCACACATTAGTTTCATAGTATTCCAGCTCATCGATAGGTGCTGACACACATTAGTTCCATAGTATTCCAGCTCATCGAAGGGTGCTGTCACACATTAGTTCCATAGTATTCCAGCTCATCGAAGGGTGCTGTCACTCATTAGTTCCATAGTATTCCAGCTCATCGAAGGGTGCTGTCACTCATTAGTTCCATAGTATTCCAGCTCATCGAAGGGTGCTGTCACACATTAGTTCCATAGTATTCCAGCTCATCGAAGGGTGCTGTCACACATTAGTTCCATAGTATTCCAGCTCATTGAATGGTGCTGTCACACATTAGTTCCTTAGTATTCCAGCTCATCAAATGGTGCTGTCACACATTAGTTCCATAGTATTCCAGCTCATTGAAGGGTGCTGTCATACATTAATTCCATAGTATTCCAGCTCATCGAAGGGTGCTGTCACACATTAGTTCCATAGTATTTCAGCACATCGAAGGGTGCTGACACACATTAGTTCCATAGTATTCCAGCTCATCGAAGGGTGCTGTCACACATTAGTTCCTTAGTATTCCAGCTCATCGAAGGTCGCTGTCACACATTAGTTCCTTAGTATTCCAGCTCATCGAAGGGTGCTGTTACACATTAGTTCCATAGTATTCCATCTCATTGAATGGTGCTGTCACACATTAGTTCCTTAGTATTCCAGCTCATCGAAGGGTGCTGTCACACATTAGTTCCTTAGTATTCCAGCTCATCGAAGGGTGCTGTCACACATTAGTTCCTTAGTATTCCAGCTCATCGAAGGGTGCTGTTACACATTAGTTCCATAGTATTCCATCTCATTGAATGGTGCTGTCACACATTAGTTCCATGGTATTCCAGCTCATCGAAGGGTGCTGACACTCATTAGTTCCATAGTATTCCAGCTCATCGAAGGGTGCTGACACACATTAGTTCCATAGTATTCCTGCTCATTGAATGGTGCTGTCACACATTAGTTCCATCGTATTCCAGCTCATCAAAGGGTGCTGTCACACATTAGTTCCATGGTATTCCAGCTCATCGAAGGGTGCTGACACTCATTAGTTCCATAGTATTCCAGCTCATCGAAGGGTGCTGTCACACATTAGTTCCACAGTATTCCAGCTCATCGAAGGGTGCTGTCACACATTACTTCCTTAGTATTCCAGCTCATCGAAGGGTGCTGACACTCATTAGTTCCATAGTATTCCAGCTCATCGAAGGGTGTTGTCACACATTAGTTCCTTAGTATTCCAGCTCATCGAAGGGTGCTGTCACACATTAGTTCCATAGTATTCCAGCTCATCGAAGGGTGCTGTCACACATTACTTCCTTAGTATTCCAGCTCATCGAAGGGTGCTGACACACATTAGTTCCATAGTATTCCAGCTCATCGAAGGGTGCTGTCACACATTAGTTCCATGGTATTCCAGCTCATCGAAGGGTGCTGACACACATTAGTTCCATAGTATTCCAGCTCATTGAATGGTGCTGTCACACATTAGTTCCATAGTATTCCAGCTCATCGATGGGTGCTGTCACACATTAGTTCCATAGTATTCCAGCTCATCGATGGGTGCTGTCACACATTAGTTCCATAGTATTCCAGCTCATCGAAGGGTGCTGTCACAAATTAGTTCCACAGTATTCCAGCTCATCGAAGTGTGCTGTCACACATTAGTTCCATAGTATTCCAGCTCATCGATGGGTGCTGTCACACATTAGTTCCATAGTATTCCAGCTCATCGAAGGGTGCTGTCACACATTAGTTCCATAGTATTCCAACTCATCGAAGGGTGCTGACACACATTAGTTCCATAGTATTCCAGCTCATCCAAGGGTGCTGTCACACATTAGTTCCATAGTATTCCAGCTCATCGAAGGGTGCTGACACACATTAGTTCCATAGTATTCCAGCTCATCGAAGGGTGCTGTCACACATTAGTTCCATAATATTCCAGCTCATCGAAGGGTGCTGTCACACATTAGTTCCATAGTATTCCAGCTCATCGAAGGGTGCTGTCACACATTAGTTCCAGAGCATTCCAGCTCATCGAAGGTCGCTGTCACACATTTGTTCCATAGTATTCCAGCTCATCGAAGGGTGCTGTCACACATTAGTTCCATAGCATTCCAGCTCATCGAAGGTTGCTGTCACACATTAGTTCTATAGTATTCCAGCTCATCGAAGGGTGCTGACACACATTAGTTCCGTAGTATTCCAGCTCATCGAAGGGTGCTGTCACACATTAGTTCCATAGTATTCCAGCTCATCGATAGGTGCTGACACACATTAGTTCCATAGTATTCCAGCTCATCGAAGGGTGCTGTCACACATTAGTTCCATAGTATTCCAGCTCATCGAAGGGTGCTGTCACTCATTAGTTCCATAGTATTCCAGCTCATCGAAGGGTGCTGTCACTCATTAGTTCCATAGTATTCCAGCTCATCGAAGGGTGCTGTCACACATTAGTTCCATAGTATTCCAGCTCATCGAAGGGTGCTGTCACACATTAGTTCCATAGTATTCCAGCTCATTGAATGGTGCTGTCACACATTAGTTCCTTAGTATTCCAGCTCATCGAATGGTGCTGTCACACATTAGTTCCATAGTATTCCAGCTCATTGAAGGGTGCTGTCATACATTAATTCCATAGTATTCCAGCTCATCGAAGGGTGCTGTCACACATTAGTTCCATAGTATTTCAGCTCATCGAAGGGTGCTGACACACATTAGTTCCATAGTATTCCAGCTCATCGAAGGGTGCTGTCACACATTAGTTCCTTAGTATTCCAGCTCATCGAAGGTCGCTGTCACACATTAGTTCCTTAGTATTCCAGCTCATCGAAGGGTGCTGTTACACATTAGTTCCATAGTATTCCATCTCATTGAATGGTGCTGTCACACATTAGTTCCTTAGTATTCCAGCTCATCGAAGGGTGCTGTCACACATTAGTTCCTTAGTATTCCAGCTCATCGAAGGGTGCTGTCACACATTAGTTCCTTAGTATTCCAGCTCATCGAAGGGTGCTGTTACACATTAGTTCCATAGTATTCCATCTCATTGAATGGTGCTGTCACACATTAGTTCCATGGTATTCCAGCTCATCGAAGGGTGCTGACACTCATTAGTTCCATAGTATTCCAGCTCATCGAAGGGTGCTGACACACATTAGTTCCATAGTATTCCAGCTCATTGAATGGTGCTGTCACACATTAGTTCCATAGTATTCCAGCTCATCAAAGGGTGCTGTCACACATTAGTTCCATGGTATTCCAGCTCATCGAAGGGTGCTGACACTCATTAGTTCCATAGTATTCCAGCTCATCGAAGGGTGCTGTCACACATTAGTTCCACAGTATTCCAGCTCATCGAAGGGTGCTGTCACACATTACTTCCTTAGTATTCCAGCTCATCGAAGGGTGCTGACACTCATTAGTTCCATAGTATTCCAGCTCATCGAAGGGTGCTGTCACACATTAGTTCCTTAGTATTCCAGCTCATCGAAGGGTGCTGTCACACATTAGTTCCATAGTATTCCAGCTCATCGAAGGGTGCTGTCACACATTACTTCCTTAGTATTCCAGCTCATCGAAGGGTGCTGACACACATTAGTTCCATAGTATTCCAGCTCATTGAATGGTGTTGTCACACATTAGTTCCATAGTATTCCAGCTCATCGAAGGGTGCTGAAACACATTAGTTCCATAGTATTCCAGCTCAGCGAAGGGTGCTGAAACACATTAGTTCCATAGTATTCCAGCTCATCGAAGGGTGCTGAAACACATTAGTTCCATAGTATTCCAGCTCATCGAAGGGTGCTGAAACACATTAGTTCCATAGTATTCCAGCTCATCGAAGGGTGCTGAAACACATTAGTTCCATGGTATTCCAGCTCAGCGAAGGGTGCTGTCACACATTAGTTCCAAAGTATTCCAGCTCATCGAAGGGTGCTGAAACACATTAGTTCCATAGTATTCCAGCTCATCGAAGGGTGCTGTCACTCATTAGTTCCATAGTATTCCAGCTCATCGAAGGGTGCTGTCACTCATTAGTTCCATAGTATTCCAGCTCATCGAAGGGTGCTGTCACACATTAGTTCCATAGTATTCCAGCTCATCGAAGGGTGCTGTCACACATTAGTTCCATAGTATTCCAGCTCATCGAAGGGTGCTGTCACACATTAGTTCCATAATATTCCAGCTCATCGAAGGGTGCTGTCACACATTAGTTCCTTAGTATTACAGCTCATCGAAGGGTGCTGTCACTCATTAGTTCCATAGTATTCCAGCTCATCGAAGGGTGCTGTCACTCATTAGTTCCTTAGTATTCCAGCTCATCGAAGGGTGCTGTTACACATTAGTTCCATAGTATTCCAGCTCATCGAAGGGTGCTGTCACACATTAGATCCTTAGTATTCCAGCTCATCGAAGGGTGCTGACACACATTAGTTCCAGAGTATTCCAGCTCATCGAAGGGTGTTGTCACATATTAGTTCCAGAGTATTCCAGCTCATCGAAGGGTGTTGTCACACATTAGTTCCAGAGTATTCCAGCTCATCGAAGGGTGCTGTCACACATTAGTTCCATAGTATTCCTGCTCATCGAAGGGTGCTGTCACACATTAGTTCCACAGTATTCCAGCTCATCGAAGGGTGCTGTCACACATTAGTTCCACAGTATTCCAGCTCATCGAAGCTTGCTGTCCCACATTAGTTCTATCGTATTCCAGCTCATCGAAGGGTGCTGTCACACATTAGTTCCATAGTATTCCAGCTCATCGAAGGGTGCTGTCACACATTAGTTCCATAGTATTCCAGCTCATCGAAGGGTGCTGTCACACATTAGTTCCTTAGTATTCCAGCTCATCGAAGGGTGCTGTCACACATTAGTTCCATAGTATTCCAGCTCATCGAAGTGTGCTGTCACACATTAGTTCCTTAGTATTCCAGCTCATCGAAGGGTGCTGTCACACATTAGTTCCTTAGTATTCCAGCTCATCGAAGGGTGCTGTCACACATTAGTTCCTTAGTATTCCAGCTCATCGAAGGGTGCTGTCACACATTAGTTCCATAATATTCCAGCTCATCGAAGGGTGCTGTCACACATTAGTTCCTTAGTATTCCAGCTAATCGAAGGGTGCTGTCACACATTAGTTCCTTAGTATTCCAGCTCATCGAAGGGTGCTGTCACACATTAGTTCCATAGTATTCCAGCTCATCGAAGGGTGCTGTCACACATTACTTCCTTAGTATTCCAGCTCATCGAAGGGTGCTGTCACACATTAGTTCCTTAGTATTCCAGCTCATCGAAGGGTGCTGTCACACATTAGTTCCATAGTATTCCAGCTCATCGAAGGGCGCTGTTACACATTTAATTCCTTAGTATTCCAGCTCATTGAAGGGTGCTGTCACACATTAGTTCCACAGTATTCCAGCTCATCGAAGGGCGCTGTTACACATTAGTTCCACAGTATTCCAGCTCATCGAAGGGTGGTGTCACACATTAATTCCTTAGTATTCCAGCTCATCGAAGCGTGCTGTCCCACATTAGTTCTATCGTATTCCAGCTCATCGAAGGGTGCTGTCACACATTAGTTCCATAGTATTCCAGCTCATCGAAGGGTGCTGTCACACATTAGTTCCATAGTATTCCAGCTCATCGAAGGGTGCTGTCACACATTAGTTCCTTAGTATTCCAGCTCATCGAAGGGTGCTGTCACACATTAGTTCCATAGTATTCCAGCTCATCGAAGGGCGCTGTTACACATTAGTTCCTTAGTATTCCAGCTCATTGAAGGGTGCTGTCACACATTAGTTCCACAGTATTCCAGCTCATCGAAGGGCGCTGTTACACATTAGTTCCACAGTATTCCAGCTCATCGAAGCGTGCTGTCCCACATTAGTTCTATCGTATTCCAGCTCATCGAAGGGTGCTGTCACACATTAGTTCCATAGTATTCCAGCTCATCGAAGGGTGCTGTCACACATTAGTTCCATAGTATTCCAGCTCATCGAAGGGTGCTGTCACACATTAGTTCCTTAGTATTCCAGCTCATCGAAGGGTGCTGTCACACATTAGTTCCTTAGTATTCCAGCTCATCGAAGGGTGCTGTCACACATTAGTTCCTTAGTATTCCAGCTCATCGAAGGGTGCTGTCACACATTAGTTCCTTAGTATTCCAGCTCATCGAAGGGTGCTGTCACACATTAGTTCCTTAGTATTCCAGCTCATCGAAGGGTGCTGTCACACATTAGTTCCTTAGTATTCCAGCTCATCGAAGGGTGCTGTCACACATTAGTTCCTTAGTATTCCAGCTCATCGAAGGGTGCTGTCACACATTAGTTCCTTAGTATTCCAGCTCATCGAAGGGTGCTGTCACATATTAGTTCCTTAGTATTCCAGCTCATCGAAGGGTGCTGTCACACATTAGTTCCTTAGTATTCCAGCTCATCGAAGGGTGCTGTCACACATTAGTTCCTTAGTATTCCAGCTCATCGAAGGGTGCTGTCACACATTAGTTCCTTAGTATTCCAGCTCATCGAAGGGTGCTGTCACACATTAGTTCCTTAGTATTCCAGCTCATCGAAGGGTGCTGTCACACATTAGTTCCATAATATTCCAGCTCATCGAAGGGTGCTGTCACACATTAATTCCTTAGTATTCCAGCTCATCGAAGGGTGCTGTCACACATTAGTTCCATAGTATTCCAGCTCATCGAAGGGTGCTGTCACACATTAGTTCCTTAGTATTCCAGCTCATCGAAGGGTGCTGTCACACATTAGTTCCTTAGTATTCCAGCTCATCGAAGGGTGCTGTCACACATTAGTTCCATAGTATTCCAGCTCATCGAAGGGTGCTGTCACACATTAGTTCCTTAGTATTCCAGCTCATCGAAGGGTGCTGTCACACATTAGTTCCTTAGTATTCCAGCTCATCGAAGGGTGCTGTCACACATTAGTTGCATAATATTCCAGCTCATTGAAGGGTGCTGTCATACATTAATTCCATAGTATTCCAGCTCATCGAAGGGTGCTGTCACACATTAGTTCCATAGTATTTCAGCTCATCGAAGGGTGCTGACACACATTAGTTCCATAGTATTCCAGCTCATCGAAGGGTGCTGTCACACATTAGTTCCTTAGTATTCCAGCTCATCGAAGGTCGCTGTCACACATTAGTTCCTTAGTATTCCAGCTCATCGAAGGGTGCTGTTACACATTAGTTCCATAGTATTCCATCTCATTGAATGGTGCTGTCACACATTAGTTCCTTAGTATTCCAGCTCATCGAAGGGTGCTGTCACACATTAGTTCCTTAGTATTCCAGCTCATCGAAGGGTGCTGTCACACATTAGTTCCTTAGTATTCCAGCTCATCGAAGGGTGCTGTTACACATTAGTTCCATAGTATTCCATCTCATTGAATGGTGCTGTCACACATTAGTTCCATGGTATTCCAGCTCATCGAAGGGTGCTGACACTCATTAGTTCCATAGTATTCCAGCTCATCGAAGGGTGCTGACACACATTAGTTCCATAGTATTCCAGCTCATTGAATGGTGCTGTCACACATTAGTTCCATAGTATTCCAGCTCATCAAAGGGTGCTGTCACACATTAGTTCCATGGTATTCCAGCTCATCGAAGGGTGCTGACACTCATTAGTTCCATAGTATTCCAGCTCATCGAAGGGTGCTGTCACACATTAGTTCCACAGTATTCCAGCTCATCGAAGGGTGCTGTCACACATTACTTCCTTAGTATTCCAGCTCATCGAAGGGTGCTGTCACACATTAGTTCCATGGTATTCCAGCTGATCGAAGGGTGCTGACACACATTAGTTCCATAGTATTCCAGCTCATTGAATGGTGCTGTCACACATTAGTTCCATAGTATTCCAGCTCATCGATGGGTGCTGTCACACATTAGTTCCATAGTATTCCAGCTCATCGATGGGTGCTGTCACACATTAGTTCCATAGTATTCCAGCTCATCGAAGGGTGCTGTCACAAATTAGTTCCACAGTATTCCAGCTCATCGAAGTGTGCTGTCACACATTAGTTCCATAGTATTCCAGCTCATCGATGGGTGCTGTCACACATTAGTTCCATAGTATTCCAGCTCATCGAAGGGTGCTGTCACACATTAGTTCCATAGTATTCCAGCTCATCGAAGGGTGCTGACACACATTAGTTCCATAGTATTCCAGCTCATCGATGGGTGCTGTCACACATTAGTTCCATAGTATTCCAGCTCATCGAAGGGTGCTGACACACATTAGTTCCATAGTATTCCAGCTCATCGAAGGGTGCTGTCACACATTAGTTCCATAGTATTCCAGCTCATCGAAGGGTGCTGTCACACATTAGTTCCAGAGCATTCCAGCTCATCGAAGGTCGCTGTCACACATTAGTTCCACAGTATTCCAGCTCATCGAAGGGTGCTGACACACATTAGTTCCGTAGTATTCCAGCTCATCGAAGGGTGCTGTCACACATTAGTTCCATAGTATTCCAGCTCATCGATAGGTGCTGACACACATTAGTTCCATAGTATTCCAGCTCATCGAAGGGTGCTGTCACACATTAGTTCCATAGTATTCCAGCTCATCGAAGGGTGCTGTCACTCATTAGTTCCATAGTATTCCAGCTCATCGAAGGGTGCTGTCACTCATTAGTTCCATAGTATTCCAGCTCATCGAAGGGTGCTGTCACACATTAGTTCCATAGTATTCCAGCTCATCGAAGGGTGCTGTCACACATTAGTTCCATAGTATTCCAGCTCATTGAATGGTGCTGTCACACATTAGTTCCTTAGTATTCCAGCTCATCGAATGGTGCTGTCACACATTAGTTCCATAGTATTCCAGCTCATCGAAGGGTGCTGTTACACATTAGTTCCATAGTATTCCATCTCATTGAATGGTGCTGTCACACATTAGTTCCATGGTATTCCAGCTCATCGAAGGGTGCTGACACTCATTAGTTCCATAGTATTCCAGCTCATCGAAGGGTGCTGACACACATTAGTTCCATAGTATTCCTGCTCATTGAATGGTGCTGTCACACATTAGTTCCATAGTATTCCAGCTCATCAAAGGGTGCTGTCACACATTAGTTCCATGGTATTCCAGCTCATCGAAGGGTGCTGACACTCATTAGTTCCATAGTATTCCAGCTCATCGAAGGGTGCTGTCACACATTAGTTCCACAGTATTCCAGCTCATCGAAGGGTGCTGTCACACATTACTTCCTTAGTATTCCAGCTCATCGAAGGGTGCTGTCACACATTAGTTCCATAGTATTCCAGCTCATCGAAGGGTGCTGACACTCATTAGTTCCATAGTATTCCAGCTCATCGAAGGGTGCTGTCACACATTAGTTCCTTAGTATTCCAGCTCATCGAAGGGTGCTGTCACACATTAGTTCCATAGTATTCCAGCTCATCGAAGGGTGCTGTCACACATTACTTCCTTAGTATTCCAGCTCATCGAAGGGTGCTGAGACACATTAGTTCCATAGTATTCCAGCTCATCGAAGGGTGCTGTCACACATTAGTTCCATGGTATTCCAGCTCATCGAAGGGTGCTGACACACATTAGTTCCATAGTATTCCAGCTCATTGAATGGTGCTGTCACACATTAGTTCCATAGTATTCCAGCTCATCGATGGGTGCTGTCACACATTAGTTCCATAGTATTCCAGCTCATCGATGGGTGCTGTCACACATTAGTTCCATAGTATTCCAGCTCATCGAAGGGTGCTGTCACAAATTAGTTCCACAGTATTCCAGCTCATCGAAGTGTGCTGTCACACATTAGTTCCATAGTATTCCAGCTCATCGATGGGTGCTGTCACACATTAGTTCCATAGTATTCCAGCTCATCGAAGGGTGCTGTCACACATTAGTTCCATAGTATTCCAACTCATCGAAGGGTGCTGACACACATTAGTTCCATAGTATTCCAGCTCATCGAAGGGTGCTGTCACACATTAGTTCCATAGTATTCCAGCTCATCGAAGGGTGCTGACACACATTAGTTCCATAGTATTCCAGCTCATCGAAGGGTGCTGTCACACATTAGTTCCATAGTATTCCAGCTCATCGAAGGGTGCTGTCACACATTAGTTCCAGAGCATTCCAGCTCATCGAAGGTCGCTGTCACACATTTGTTCCATAGTATTCCAGCTCATCGAAGGGTGCTGTCACACATTAGTTCCAGAGCATTCCAGCTCATCGAAGGTCGCTGTCACACATTAGTTCCATAGTATTCCAGCTCATCGAAGGGTGCTGTCACACATTAGTTCCAGAGCATTCCAGCTCATCGAAGGTCGCTGTCACACATTAGTTCCATAGTATTCCAGCTCATCGAAGGGTGCTGTCACACATTAGTTCCATAGTATTCCAACTCATCGAAGGGTGCTGACACACATTAGTTCCGTAGTATTCCAGCTCATCGAAGGGTGCTGTCACACATTAGTTCCATAGTATTCCAGCTCATCGAAGGGTGCTGTCACACATTAGTTCCTTAGTATTCCAGCTCATCGAAGGGTGCTGTCACACATTAGTTCCATAGTATTCCAGCTCATCGAAGGGTGCTGTCACACATTAGTTCCATAGTATTCCAGCTCATCGAAGGGTGCTGACACACATTAGTTCCATAGTATTCCAGCTCATCGAAGGGTGCTGTCACACATTAGTTCCATAGTATTCCAGCTCATCGAAGGGTGCTGTCACACATTAGTTCCATAGTATTCCAGCTCATCGAAGGGTGCTGTCACACATTAGTTCCAGAGCATTCCAGCTCATCGAAGGTCGCTGTCACACATTTGTTCCATAGTATTCCAGCTCATCGAAGGGTGCTGTCACACATTAGTTCCATAGTATTCCAGCTCATCGAAGGGTGCTGACACACATTAGTTCCATAGTATTCCAGCTCATCGAAGGGTGCTGTCACACATTAGTTCCACAGTATTCCAGCTCATCGAAGGGTGCTGTCACACATTAGTTCCATAGTATTCCAGCTCATCGAAGGGTGCTGACACACATTAGTTCCATAGTATTCCAGCTCATCGAAGGGTGCTGTCACACATTAGTTCCATAGTATTCCAGCTCATCGAAGGGTGCTGTCACACATTAGTTCCATAGTATTCCAGCTCATCGAAGGGTGCTGTCACACATTAGTTCCAGAGCATTCCAGCTCATCGAAGGTCGCTGTCACACATTTGTTCCATAGTATTCCAGCTCATCGAAGGGTGCTGTCACACATTAGTTCCATAATATTCCAGCTCATCGAAGGGTGCTGTCACACATTAGTTCCTTAGTATTCCAGCTCATCGAAGGGTGCTGTCACTCATTAGTTCCATAGTATTCCAGCTCATCGAAGGGTGCTGTCACTCATTAGTTCCTTAGTATTCCAGCTCATCGAAGGGTGCTGTTACACATTAGTTCCATAGTATTCCAGCTCATCGAAGGGTGCTGTCACACATTAGATCCTTAGTATTCCAGCTCATCGAAGGGTGCTGACACACATTAGTTCCAGAGTATTCCAGCTCATCGAAGGGTGTTGTCACATATTAGTTCCAGAGTATTCCAGCTCATCGAAGGGTGTTGTCACACATTAGTTCCAGAGTATTCCAGCTCATCGAAGGGTGCTGTCACACATTAGTTCCATAGTATTCCAGCTCATCGAAGGGTGCTGTCACACATTAGTTCCACAGTATTCCAGCTCATCGAAGGGTGCTGTCACACATTAGTTCCACAGTATTCCAGCTCATCGAAGGGCGCTGTTACACATTAGTTCCTTAGTATTCCAGCTCATCGAAGGGTGCTGTCACACATTAGTTCCACAGTATTCCAGCTCATCGAAGGGTGCTGTTACACATTAGTTCCACAGTATTCCAGCTCATCGAAGGGTGGTGTCACACATTAATTCCTTAGTATTCCAGCTCATCGAAGCTTGCTGTCCCACATTAGTTCTATCGTATTCCAGCTCATCGAAGGGTGCTGTCACACATTAGTTCCATAGTATTCCAGCTCATCGAAGGGTGCTGTCACACATTAGTTCCATAGTATTCCAGCTCATCGAAGGGTGCTGTCACACATTAGTTCCTTAGTATTCCAGCTCATCGAAGGGTGCTGTCACACATTAGTTCCATAGTATTCCAGCTCATCGAAGTGTGCTGTCACACATTAGTTCCTTAGTATTCCAGCTCATCGAAGGGTGCTGTCACACATTAGTTCCTTAGTATTCCAGCTCATCGAAGGGTGCTGTCACACATTAGTTCCTTAGTATTCCAGCTCATCGAAGGGTGCTGTCACACATTAGTTCCATAATATTCCAGCTCATCGAAGGGTGCTGTCACACATTAGTTCCTTAGTATTCCAGCTAATCGAAGGGTGCTGTCACACATTAGTTCCTTAGTATTCCAGCTCATCGAAGGGTGCTGTCACACATTAGTTCCATAGTATTCCAGCTCATCGAAGGGTGCTGTCACACATTACTTCCTTAGTATTCCAGCTCATCGAAGGGTGCTGTCACACATTAGTTCCTTAGTATTCCAGCTCATCGAAGGGTGCTGTCACACATTAGTTCCATAGTATTCCAGCTCATCGAAGGGCGCTGTTACACATTTAATTCCTTAGTATTCCAGCTCATTGAAGGGTGCTGTCACACATTAGTTCCACAGTATTCCAGCTCATCGAAGGGCGCTGTTACACATTAGTTCCACAGTATTCCAGCTCATCGAAGGGTGGTGTCACACATTAATTCCTTAGTATTCCAGCTCATCGAAGCGTGCTGTCCCACATTAGTTCTATCGTATTCCAGCTCATCGAAGGGTGCTGTCACACATTAGTTCCATAGTATTCCAGCTCATCGAAGGGTGCTGTCACACATTAGTTCCATAGTATTCCAGCTCATCGAAGGGTGCTGTCACACATTAGTTCCTTAGTATTCCAGCTCATCGAAGGGTGCTGTCACACATTAGTTCCATAGTATTCCAGCTCATCGAAGGGCGCTGTTACACATTAGTTCCTTAGTATTCCAGCTCATTGAAGGGTGCTGTCACACATTAGTTCTATCGTATTCCAGCTCATCGAAGGGTGCTGTCACACATTAGTTCCTTAGTATTCCAGCTCATCGAAGGTCGCTGTCACACATTAGTTCCTTAGTATTCCAGCTCATCGAAGGGTGCTGTTACACATTAGTTCCATAGTATTCCATCTCATTGAATGGTGCTGTCACACATTAGTTCCTTAGTATTCCAGCTCATCGAAGGGTGCTGTCACACATTAGTTCCTTAGTATTCCAGCTCATCGAAGGGTGCTGTCACACATTAGTTCCTTAGTATTCCAGCTCATCGAAGGGTGCTGTTACACATTAGTTCCATAGTATTCCATCTCATTGAATGGTGCTGTCACACATTAGTTCCATGGTATTCCAGCTCATCGAAGGGTGCTGACACTCATTAGTTCCATAGTATTCCAGCTCATCGAAGGGTGCTGACACACATTAGTTCCATAGTATTCCAGCTCATTGAATGGTGCTGTCACACATTAGTTCCATAGTATTCCAGCTCATCAAAGGGTGCTGTCACACATTAGTTCCATGGTATTCCAGCTCATCGAAGGGTGCTGACACTCATTAGTTCCATAGTATTCCAGCTCATCGAAGGGTGCTGTCACACATTAGTTCCACAGTATTCCAGCTCATCGAAGGGTGCTGTCACACATTACTTCCTTAGTATTCCAGCTCATCGAAGGGTGCTGTCACACATTAGTTCCATGGTATTCCAGCTGATCGAAGGGTGCTGACACACATTAGTTCCATAGTATTCCAGCTCATTGAATGGTGCTGTCACACATTAGTTCCATAGTATTCCAGCTCATCGATGGGTGCTGTCACACATTAGTTCCATAGTATTCCAGCTCATCGATGGGTGCTGTCACACATTAGTTCCATAGTATTCCAGCTCATCGAAGGGTGCTGTCACAAATTAGTTCCACAGTATTCCAGCTCATCGAAGTGTGCTGTCACACATTAGTTCCATAGTATTCCAGCTCATCGATGGGTGCTGTCACACATTAGTTCCATAGTATTCCAGCTCATCGAAGGGTGCTGTCACACATTAGTTCCATAGTATTCCAGCTCATCGAAGGGTGCTGACACACATTAGTTCCATAGTATTCCAGCTCATCGATGGGTGCTGTCACACATTAGTTCCATAGTATTCCAGCTCATCGAAGGGTGCTGACACACATTAGTTCCATAGTATTCCAGCTCATCGAAGGGTGCTGTCACACATTAGTTCCATAGTATTCCAGCTCATCGAAGGGTGCTGTCACACATTAGTTCCAGAGCATTCCAGCTCATCGAAGGTCGCTGTCACACATTAGTTCCACAGTATTCCAGCTCATCGAAGGGTGCTGACACACATTAGTTCCGTAGTATTCCAGCTCATCGAAGGGTGCTGTCACACATTAGTTCCATAGTATTCCAGCTCATCGATAGGTGCTGACACACATTAGTTCCATAGTATTCCAGCTCATCGAAGGGTGCTGTCACACATTAGTTCCATAGTATTCCAGCTCATCGAAGGGTGCTGTCACTCATTAGTTCCATAGTATTCCAGCTCATCGAAGGGTGCTGTCACTCATTAGTTCCATAGTATTCCAGCTCATCGAAGGGTGCTGTCACACATTAGTTCCATAGTATTCCAGCTCATCGAAGGGTGCTGTCACACATTAGTTCCATAGTATTCCAGCTCATTGAATGGTGCTGTCACACATTAGTTCCTTAGTATTCCAGCTCATCGAATGGTGCTGTCACACATTAGTTCCATAGTATTCCAGCTCATCGAAGGGTGCTGTTACACATTAGTTCCATAGTATTCCATCTCATTGAATGGTGCTGTCACACATTAGTTCCATGGTATTCCAGCTCATCGAAGGGTGCTGACACTCATTAGTTCCATAGTATTCCAGCTCATCGAAGGGTGCTGACACACATTAGTTCCATAGTATTCCTGCTCATTGAATGGTGCTGTCACACATTAGTTCCATAGTATTCCAGCTCATCAAAGGGTGCTGTCACACATTAGTTCCATGGTATTCCAGCTCATCGAAGGGTGCTGACACTCATTAGTTCCATAGTATTCCAGCTCATCGAAGGGTGCTGTCACACATTAGTTCCACAGTATTCCAGCTCATCGAAGGGTGCTGTCACACATTACTTCCTTAGTATTCCAGCTCATCGAAGGGTGCTGTCACACATTAGTTCCATAGTATTCCAGCTCATCGAAGGGTGCTGACACTCATTAGTTCCATAGTATTCCAGCTCATCGAAGGGTGCTGTCACACATTAGTTCCTTAGTATTCCAGCTCATCGAAGGGTGCTGTCACACATTAGTTCCATAGTATTCCAGCTCATCGAAGGGTGCTGTCACACATTACTTCCTTAGTATTCCAGCTCATCGAAGGGTGCTGAGACACATTAGTTCCATAGTATTCCAGCTCATCGAAGGGTGCTGTCACACATTAGTTCCATGGTATTCCAGCTCATCGAAGGGTGCTGACACACATTAGTTCCATAGTATTCCAGCTCATTGAATGGTGCTGTCACACATTAGTTCCATAGTATTCCAGCTCATCGATGGGTGCTGTCACACATTAGTTCCATAGTATTCCAGCTCATCGATGGGTGCTGTCACACATTAGTTCCATAGTATTCCAGCTCATCGAAGGGTGCTGTCACAAATTAGTTCCACAGTATTCCAGCTCATCGAAGTGTGCTGTCACACATTAGTTCCATAGTATTCCAGCTCATCGATGGGTGCTGTCACACATTAGTTCCATAGTATTCCAGCTCATCGAAGGGTGCTGTCACACATTAGTTCCATAGTATTCCAACTCATCGAAGGGTGCTGACACACATTAGTTCCATAGTATTCCAGCTCATCGAAGGGTGCTGTCACACATTAGTTCCATAGTATTCCAGCTCATCGAAGGGTGCTGACACACATTAGTTCCATAGTATTCCAGCTCATCGAAGGGTGCTGTCACACATTAGTTCCATAGTATTCCAGCTCATCGAAGGGTGCTGTCACACATTAGTTCCAGAGCATTCCAGCTCATCGAAGGTCGCTGTCACACATTTGTTCCATAGTATTCCAGCTCATCGAAGGGTGCTGTCACACATTAGTTCCAGAGCATTCCAGCTCATCGAAGGTCGCTGTCACACATTAGTTCCATAGTATTCCAGCTCATCGAAGGGTGCTGTCACACATTAGTTCCAGAGCATTCCAGCTCATCGAAGGTCGCTGTCACACATTAGTTCCATAGTATTCCAGCTCATCGAAGGGTGCTGTCACACATTAGTTCCATAGTATTCCAACTCATCGAAGGGTGCTGACACACATTAGTTCCGTAGTATTCCAGCTCATCGAAGGGTGCTGTCACACATTAGTTCCATAGTATTCCAGCTCATCGAAGGGTGCTGTCACACATTAGTTCCTTAGTATTCCAGCTCATCGAAGGGTGCTGTCACACATTAGTTCCATAGTATTCCAGCTCATCGAAGGGTGCTGTCACACATTAGTTCCATAGTATTCCAGCTCATCGAAGGGTGCTGACACACATTAGTTCCATAGTATTCCAGCTCATCGAAGGGTGCTGTCACACATTAGTTCCATAGTATTCCAGCTCATCGAAGGGTGCTGTCACACATTAGTTCCATAGTATTCCAGCTCATCGAAGGGTGCTGTCACACATTAGTTCCAGAGCATTCCAGCTCATCGAAGGTCGCTGTCACACATTTGTTCCATAGTATTCCAGCTCATCGAAGGGTGCTGTCACACATTAGTTCCATAGTATTCCAGCTCATCGAAGGGTGCTGACACACATTAGTTCCATAGTATTCCAGCTCATCGAAGGGTGCTGTCACACATTAGTTCCACAGTATTCCAGCTCATCGAAGGGTGCTGTCACACATTAGTTCCATAGTATTCCAGCTCATCGAAGGGTGCTGACACACATTAGTTCCATAGTATTCCAGCTCATCGAAGGGTGCTGTCACACATTAGTTCCATAGTATTCCAGCTCATCGAAGGGTGCTGTCACACATTAGTTCCATAGTATTCCAGCTCATCGAAGGGTGCTGTCACACATTAGTTCCAGAGCATTCCAGCTCATCGAAGGTCGCTGTCACACATTTGTTCCATAGTATTCCAGCTCATCGAAGGGTGCTGTCACACATTAGTTCCATAATATTCCAGCTCATCGAAGGGTGCTGTCACACATTAGTTCCTTAGTATTCCAGCTCATCGAAGGGTGCTGTCACTCATTAGTTCCATAGTATTCCAGCTCATCGAAGGGTGCTGTCACTCATTAGTTCCTTAGTATTCCAGCTCATCGAAGGGTGCTGTTACACATTAGTTCCATAGTATTCCAGCTCATCGAAGGGTGCTGTCACACATTAGATCCTTAGTATTCCAGCTCATCGAAGGGTGCTGACACACATTAGTTCCAGAGTATTCCAGCTCATCGAAGGGTGTTGTCACATATTAGTTCCAGAGTATTCCAGCTCATCGAAGGGTGTTGTCACACATTAGTTCCAGAGTATTCCAGCTCATCGAAGGGTGCTGTCACACATTAGTTCCATAGTATTCCAGCTCATCGAAGGGTGCTGTCACACATTAGTTCCACAGTATTCCAGCTCATCGAAGGGTGCTGTCACACATTAGTTCCACAGTATTCCAGCTCATCGAAGGGCGCTGTTACACATTAGTTCCTTAGTATTCCAGCTCATCGAAGGGTGCTGTCACACATTAGTTCCACAGTATTCCAGCTCATCGAAGGGTGCTGTTACACATTAGTTCCACAGTATTCCAGCTCATCGAAGGGTGGTGTCACACATTAATTCCTTAGTATTCCAGCTCATCGAAGCTTGCTGTCCCACATTAGTTCTATCGTATTCCAGCTCATCGAAGGGTGCTGTCACACATTAGTTCCATAGTATTCCAGCTCATCGAAGGGTGCTGTCACACATTAGTTCCATAGTATTCCAGCTCATCGAAGGGTGCTGTCACACATTAGTTCCTTAGTATTCCAGCTCATCGAAGGGTGCTGTCACACATTAGTTCCATAGTATTCCAGCTCATCGAAGTGTGCTGTCACACATTAGTTCCTTAGTATTCCAGCTCATCGAAGGGTGCTGTCACACATTAGTTCCTTAGTATTCCAGCTCATCGAAGGGTGCTGTCACACATTAGTTCCTTAGTATTCCAGCTCATCGAAGGGTGCTGTCACACATTAGTTCCATAATATTCCAGCTCATCGAAGGGTGCTGTCACACATTAGTTCCTTAGTATTCCAGCTAATCGAAGGGTGCTGTCACACATTAGTTCCTTAGTATTCCAGCTCATCGAAGGGTGCTGTCACACATTAGTTCCATAGTATTCCAGCTCATCGAAGGGTGCTGTCACACATTACTTCCTTAGTATTCCAGCTCATCGAAGGGTGCTGTCACACATTAGTTCCTTAGTATTCCAGCTCATCGAAGGGTGCTGTCACACATTAGTTCCATAGTATTCCAGCTCATCGAAGGGCGCTGTTACACATTTAATTCCTTAGTATTCCAGCTCATTGAAGGGTGCTGTCACACATTAGTTCCACAGTATTCCAGCTCATCGAAGGGCGCTGTTACACATTAGTTCCACAGTATTCCAGCTCATCGAAGGGTGGTGTCACACATTAATTCCTTAGTATTCCAGCTCATCGAAGCGTGCTGTCCCACATTAGTTCTATCGTATTCCAGCTCATCGAAGGGTGCTGTCACACATTAGTTCCATAGTATTCCAGCTCATCGAAGGGTGCTGTCACACATTAGTTCCATAGTATTCCAGCTCATCGAAGGGTGCTGTCACACATTAGTTCCTTAGTATTCCAGCTCATCGAAGGGTGCTGTCACACATTAGTTCCATAGTATTCCAGCTCATCGAAGGGCGCTGTTACACATTAGTTCCTTAGTATTCCAGCTCATTGAAGGGTGCTGTCACACATTAGTTCCACAGTATTCCAGCTCATCGAAGGGCGCTGTTACACATTAGTTCCACAGTATTCCAGCTCATCGAAGCGTGCTGTCCCACATTAGTTCTATCGTATTCCAGCTCATCGAAGGGTGCTGTCACACATTAGTTCCATAGTATTCCAGCTCATCGAAGGGTGCTGTCACACATTAGTTCCATAGTATTCCAGCTCATCGAAGGGTGCTGTCACACATTAGTTCCTTAGTATTCCAGCTCATCGAAGGGTGCTGTCACACATTAGTTCCTTAGTATTCCAGCTCATCGAAGGGTGCTGTCACACATTAGTTCCTTAGTATTCCAGCTCATCGAAGGGTGCTGTCACACATTAGTTCCTTAGTATTCCAGCTCATCGAAGGGTGCTGTCACACATTAGTTCCTTAGTATTCCAGCTCATCGAAGGGTGCTGTCACACATTAGTTCCTTAGTATTCCAGCTCATCGAAGGGTGCTGTCACACATTAGTTCCTTAGTATTCCAGCTCATCGAAGGGTGCTGTCACACATTAGTTCCTTAGTATTCCAGCTCATCGAAGGGTGCTGTCACATATTAGTTCCTTAGTATTCCAGCTCATCGAAGGGTGCTGTCACACATTAGTTCCTTAGTATTCCAGCTCATCGAAGGGTGCTGTCACACATTAGTTCCTTAGTATTCCAGCTCATCGAAGGGTGCTGTCACACATTAGTTCCTTAGTATTCCAGCTCATCGAAGGGTGCTGTCACACATTAGTTCCTTAGTATTCCAGCTCATCGAAGGGTGCTGTCACACATTAGTTCCATAATATTCCAGCTCATCGAAGGGTGCTGTCACACATTAATTCCTTAGTATTCCAGCTCATCGAAGGGTGCTGTCACACATTAGTTCCATAGTATTCCAGCTCATCGAAGGGTGCTGTCACACATTAGTTCCTTAGTATTCCAGCTCATCGAAGGGTGCTGTCACACATTAGTTCCTTAGTATTCCAGCTCATCGAAGGGTGCTGTCACACATTAGTTCCATAGTATTCCAGCTCATCGAAGGGTGCTGTCACACATTAGTTCCTTAGTATTCCAGCTCATCGAAGGGTGCTGTCACACATTAGTTCCTTAGTATTCCAGCTCATCGAAGGGTGCTGTCACACATTAGTTGCATAATATTCCAGCTCATTGAAGGGTGCTGTCATACATTAATTCCATAGTATTCCAGCTCATCGAAGGGTGCTGTCACACATTAGTTCCATAGTATTTCAGCTCATCGAAGGGTGCTGACACACATTAGTTCCATAGTATTCCAGCTCATCGAAGGGTGCTGTCACACATTAGTTCCTTAGTATTCCAGCTCATCGAAGGTCGCTGTCACACATTAGTTCCTTAGTATTCCAGCTCATCGAAGGGTGCTGTTACACATTAGTTCCATAGTATTCCATCTCATTGAATGGTGCTGTCACACATTAGTTCCTTAGTATTCCAGCTCATCGAAGGGTGCTGTCACACATTAGTTCCTTAGTATTCCAGCTCATCGAAGGGTGCTGTCACACATTAGTTCCTTAGTATTCCAGCTCATCGAAGGGTGCTGTTACACATTAGTTCCATAGTATTCCATCTCATTGAATGGTGCTGTCACACATTAGTTCCATGGTATTCCAGCTCATCGAAGGGTGCTGACACTCATTAGTTCCATAGTATTCCAGCTCATCGAAGGGTGCTGACACACATTAGTTCCATAGTATTCCAGCTCATTGAATGGTGCTGTCACACATTAGTTCCATAGTATTCCAGCTCATCAAAGGGTGCTGTCACACATTAGTTCCATGGTATTCCAGCTCATCGAAGGGTGCTGACACTCATTAGTTCCATAGTATTCCAGCTCATCGAAGGGTGCTGTCACACATTAGTTCCACAGTATTCCAGCTCATCGAAGGGTGCTGTCACACATTACTTCCTTAGTATTCCAGCTCATCGAAGGGTGCTGTCACACATTAGTTCCATGGTATTCCAGCTGATCGAAGGGTGCTGACACACATTAGTTCCATAGTATTCCAGCTCATTGAATGGTGCTGTCACACATTAGTTCCATAGTATTCCAGCTCATCGATGGGTGCTGTCACACATTAGTTCCATAGTATTCCAGCTCATCGATGGGTGCTGTCACACATTAGTTCCATAGTATTCCAGCTCATCGAAGGGTGCTGTCACAAATTAGTTCCACAGTATTCCAGCTCATCGAAGTGTGCTGTCACACATTAGTTCCATAGTATTCCAGCTCATCGATGGGTGCTGTCACACATTAGTTCCATAGTATTCCAGCTCATCGAAGGGTGCTGTCACACATTAGTTCCATAGTATTCCAGCTCATCGAAGGGTGCTGACACACATTAGTTCCATAGTATTCCAGCTCATCGATGGGTGCTGTCACACATTAGTTCCATAGTATTCCAGCTCATCGAAGGGTGCTGACACACATTAGTTCCATAGTATTCCAGCTCATCGAAGGGTGCTGTCACACATTAGTTCCATAGTATTCCAGCTCATCGAAGGGTGCTGTCACACATTAGTTCCAGAGCATTCCAGCTCATCGAAGGTCGCTGTCACACATTAGTTCCACAGTATTCCAGCTCATCGAAGGGTGCTGACACACATTAGTTCCGTAGTATTCCAGCTCATCGAAGGGTGCTGTCACACATTAGTTCCATAGTATTCCAGCTCATCGATAGGTGCTGACACACATTAGTTCCATAGTATTCCAGCTCATCGAAGGGTGCTGTCACACATTAGTTCCATAGTATTCCAGCTCATCGAAGGGTGCTGTCACTCATTAGTTCCATAGTATTCCAGCTCATCGAAGGGTGCTGTCACTCATTAGTTCCATAGTATTCCAGCTCATCGAAGGGTGCTGTCACACATTAGTTCCATAGTATTCCAGCTCATCGAAGGGTGCTGTCACACATTAGTTCCATAGTATTCCAGCTCATTGAATGGTGCTGTCACACATTAGTTCCTTAGTATTCCAGCTCATCGAATGGTGCTGTCACACATTAGTTCCATAGTATTCCAGCTCATCGAAGGGTGCTGTTACACATTAGTTCCATAGTATTCCATCTCATTGAATGGTGCTGTCACACATTAGTTCCATGGTATTCCAGCTCATCGAAGGGTGCTGACACTCATTAGTTCCATAGTATTCCAGCTCATCGAAGGGTGCTGACACACATTAGTTCCATAGTATTCCTGCTCATTGAATGGTGCTGTCACACATTAGTTCCATAGTATTCCAGCTCATCAAAGGGTGCTGTCACACATTAGTTCCATGGTATTCCAGCTCATCGAAGGGTGCTGACACTCATTAGTTCCATAGTATTCCAGCTCATCGAAGGGTGCTGTCACACATTAGTTCCACAGTATTCCAGCTCATCGAAGGGTGCTGTCACACATTACTTCCTTAGTATTCCAGCTCATCGAAGGGTGCTGTCACACATTAGTTCCATAGTATTCCAGCTCATCGAAGGGTGCTGACACTCATTAGTTCCATAGTATTCCAGCTCATCGAAGGGTGCTGTCACACATTAGTTCCTTAGTATTCCAGCTCATCGAAGGGTGCTGTCACACATTAGTTCCATAGTATTCCAGCTCATCGAAGGGTGCTGTCACACATTACTTCCTTAGTATTCCAGCTCATCGAAGGGTGCTGAGACACATTAGTTCCATAGTATTCCAGCTCATCGAAGGGTGCTGTCACACATTAGTTCCATGGTATTCCAGCTCATCGAAGGGTGCTGACACACATTAGTTCCATAGTATTCCAGCTCATTGAATGGTGCTGTCACACATTAGTTCCATAGTATTCCAGCTCATCGATGGGTGCTGTCACACATTAGTTCCATAGTATTCCAGCTCATCGATGGGTGCTGTCACACATTAGTTCCATAGTATTCCAGCTCATCGAAGGGTGCTGTCACAAATTAGTTCCACAGTATTCCAGCTCATCGAAGTGTGCTGTCACACATTAGTTCCATAGTATTCCAGCTCATCGATGGGTGCTGTCACACATTAGTTCCATAGTATTCCAGCTCATCGAAGGGTGCTGTCACACATTAGTTCCATAGTATTCCAACTCATCGAAGGGTGCTGACACACATTAGTTCCATAGTATTCCAGCTCATCGAAGGGTGCTGTCACACATTAGTTCCATAGTATTCCAGCTCATCGAAGGGTGCTGACACACATTAGTTCCATAGTATTCCAGCTCATCGAAGGGTGCTGTCACACATTAGTTCCATAGTATTCCAGCTCATCGAAGGGTGCTGTCACACATTAGTTCCAGAGCATTCCAGCTCATCGAAGGTCGCTGTCACACATTTGTTCCATAGTATTCCAGCTCATCGAAGGGTGCTGTCACACATTAGTTCCAGAGCATTCCAGCTCATCGAAGGTCGCTGTCACACATTAGTTCCATAGTATTCCAGCTCATCGAAGGGTGCTGTCACACATTAGTTCCAGAGCATTCCAGCTCATCGAAGGTCGCTGTCACACATTAGTTCCATAGTATTCCAGCTCATCGAAGGGTGCTGTCACACATTAGTTCCATAGTATTCCAACTCATCGAAGGGTGCTGACACACATTAGTTCCGTAGTATTCCAGCTCATCGAAGGGTGCTGTCACACATTAGTTCCATAGTATTCCAGCTCATCGAAGGGTGCTGTCACACATTAGTTCCTTAGTATTCCAGCTCATCGAAGGGTGCTGTCACACATTAGTTCCATAGTATTCCAGCTCATCGAAGGGTGCTGTCACACATTAGTTCCATAGTATTCCAGCTCATCGAAGGGTGCTGACACACATTAGTTCCATAGTATTCCAGCTCATCGAAGGGTGCTGTCACACATTAGTTCCATAGTATTCCAGCTCATCGAAGGGTGCTGTCACACATTAGTTCCATAGTATTCCAGCTCATCGAAGGGTGCTGTCACACATTAGTTCCAGAGCATTCCAGCTCATCGAAGGTCGCTGTCACACATTTGTTCCATAGTATTCCAGCTCATCGAAGGGTGCTGTCACACATTAGTTCCATAGTATTCCAGCTCATCGAAGGGTGCTGACACACATTAGTTCCATAGTATTCCAGCTCATCGAAGGGTGCTGTCACACATTAGTTCCACAGTATTCCAGCTCATCGAAGGGTGCTGTCACACATTAGTTCCATAGTATTCCAGCTCATCGAAGGGTGCTGACACACATTAGTTCCATAGTATTCCAGCTCATCGAAGGGTGCTGTCACACATTAGTTCCATAGTATTCCAGCTCATCGAAGGGTGCTGTCACACATTAGTTCCATAGTATTCCAGCTCATCGAAGGGTGCTGTCACACATTAGTTCCAGAGCATTCCAGCTCATCGAAGGTCGCTGTCACACATTTGTTCCATAGTATTCCAGCTCATCGAAGGGTGCTGTCACACATTAGTTCCAGAGCATTCCAGCTCATCGAAGGTCGCTGTCACACATTTGTTCCATAGTATTCCAGCTCATCGAAGGGTGCTGTCACACATTAGTTCCATAGTATTCCAGCTCATCGAAGGGTGCTGTCACACATTAGTTCCATAGTATTCCAGCTCATCGAAGGGTGCTGTCACACATTAGTTCCATAGTATTCCAGCTCATCGAAGGGTGCTGTCACACATTAGTTCCATAGTATTCCAGCTCATCGAAGGGTGCTGTCACACATTAGTTCCAGAGCATTCCAGCTCATCGAAGGTCGCTGTCACACATTTGTTCCATAGTATTCCAGCTCATCGAAGGGTGCTGTCACACATTAGTTCCATAGTATTCCAGCTCATCGAAGGGTGCTGTCACACATTAGTTCTATAGTATTCCAGCTCATCGAAGGGTGCTGACACACATTAGTTCCGTAGTATTCCAGCTCATCGAAGGGTGCTGTCACACATTAGTTCCATAGTATTCCAGTTCATCGATAGGTGCTGACACACATTAGTTCCATAGTATTCCAGCTCATCGAAGGGTGCTGTCACACATTAGTTCCATAGTATTCCAGCTCATCGAAGGGTGCTGTCACTCATTAGTTCCATAGTATTCCAGCTCATCGAAGGGTGCTGTCTCTCATTAGTTCCATAGTATTCCAGCTCATCGAAGGGTGCTGTCACACATTAGTTCCATAGTATTCCAGCTCATCGAAGGGTGCTGTCACACATTAGTTCCATAGTATTCCAGCTCATTGAATGGTGCTGTCACATATTAGTTCCTTAGTATTCCAGCTCATCGAATGGTGCTGTCACACATTAGTTCCATAGTATTCCAGCTCATTGAAGGGTGCTGTCATACATTAATTCCATAGTATTCCAGCTCATCGAAGGGTGCTGTCACACATTAGTTCCATAGTATTTCAGCTCATCGAAGGGTGCTGACACACATTAGTTCCATAGTATTCCAGCTCATCGAAGGGTGCTGTCACACATTAGTTCCTTAGTATTCCAGCTCATCGAAGGTCGCTGTCACACATTAGTTCCTTAGTATTCCAGCTCATCGAAGGGTGCTGTTACACATTAGTTCCATAGTATTCCATCTCATTGAATGGTGCTGTCACACATTAGTTCCTTAGTATTCCAGCTCATCGAAGGGTGCTGTCACACATTAGTTCCTTAGTATTCCAGCTCATCGAAGGGTGCTGTCACACATTAGTTCCTTAGTATTCCAGCTCATCGAAGGGTGCTGTTACACATTAGTTCCATAGTATTCCATCTCATTGAATGGTGCTGTCACACATTAGTTCCATGGTATTCCAGCTCATCGAAGGGTGCTGACACTCATTAGTTCCATAGTATTCCAGCTCATCGAAGGGTGCTGACACACATTAGTTCCATAGTATTCCAGCTCATTGAATGGTGCTGTCACACATTAGTTCCATAGTATTCCAGCTCATCAAAGGGTGCTGTCACACATTAGTTCCATGGTATTCCAGCTCATCGAAGGGTGCTGACACTCATTAGTTCCATAGTATTCCAGCTCATCGAAGGGTGCTGTCACACATTAGTTCCACAGTATTCCAGCTCATCGAAGGGTGCTGTCACACATTACTTCCTTAGTATTCCAGCTCATCGAAGGGTGCTGACACTCATTAGTTCCATAGTATTCCAGCTCATCGAAGGGTGCTGTCACACATTAGTTCCTTAGTATTCCAGCTCATCGAAGGGTGCTGTCACACATTAGTTCCATAGTATTCCAGCTCATCGAAGGGTGCTGTCACACATTACTTCCTTAGTATTCCAGCTCATCGAAGGGTGCTGACACACATTAGTTCCATAGTATTCCAGCTCATTGAATGGTGTTGTCACACATTAGTTCCATAGTATTCCAGCTCATCGAAGGGTGCTGAAACACATTAGTTCCATAGTATTCCAGCTCAGCGAAGGGTGCTGAAACACATTAGTTCCATAGTATTCCAGCTCATCGAAGGGTGCTGAAACACATTAGTTCCATAGTATTCCAGCTCATCGAAGGGTGCTGAAACACATTAGTTCCATAGTATTCCAGCTCATCGAAGGGTGCTGAAACACATTAGTTCCATGGTATTCCAGCTCAGCGAAGGGTGCTGTCACACATTAGTTCCAAAGTATTCCAGCTCATCGAAGGGTGCTGAAACACATTAGTTCCATAGTATTCCAGCTCATCGAAGGGTGCTGTCACTCATTAGTTCCATAGTATTCCAGCTCATCGAAGGGTGCTGTCACTCATTAGTTCCATAGTATTCCAGCTCATCGAAGGGTGCTGTCACACATTAGTTCCATAGTATTCCAGCTCATCGAAGGGTGCTGTCACACATTAGTTCCATAGTATTCCAGCTCATCGAAGGGTGCTGTCACACATTAGTTCCATAATATTCCAGCTCATCGAAGGGTGCTGTCACACATTAGTTCCTTAGTATTCCAGCTCATCGAAGGGTGCTGTCACTCATTAGTTCCATAGTATTCCAGCTCATCGAAGGGTGCTGTCACTCATTAGTTCCATAGTATTCCAGCTCATCGAAGGGTGCTGTCACACATTAGATCCTTAGTATTCCAGCTCATCGAAGGGTGCTGACACACATTAGTTCCAGAGTATTCCAGCTCATCGAAGGGTGTTGTCACATATTAGTTCCAGAGTATTCCAGCTCATCGAAGGGTGTTGTCACACATTAGTTCCAGAGTATTCCAGCTCATCGAAGGGTGCTGTCACACATTAGTTCCATAGTATTCCAGCTCATCGAAGGGTGCTGTCACACATTAGTTCCACAGTATTCCAGCTCATCGAAGGGTGCTGTCACACATTAGTTCCACAGTATTCCAGCTCATCGAAGGGCGCTGTTACACATTAGTTCCTTAGTATTCCAGCTCATCGAAGGGTGCTGTCACACATTAGTTCCACAGTATTCCAGCTCATCGAAGGGTGCTGTTACACATTAGTTCCACAGTATTCCAGCTCATCGAAGGGTGGTGTCACACATTAATTCCTTAGTATTCCAGCTCATCGAAGCTTGCTGTCCCACATTAGTTCTATCGTATTCCAGCTCATCGAAGGGTGCTGTCACACATTAGTTCCATAGTATTCCAGCTCATCGAAGGGTGCTGTCACACATTAGTTCCATAGTATTCCAGCTCATCGAAGGGTGCTGTCACACATTAGTTCCTTAGTATTCCAGCTCATCGAAGGGTGCTGTCACACATTAGTTCCATAGTATTCCAGCTCATCGAAGTGTGCTGTCACACATTAGTTCCTTAGTATTCCAGCTCATCGAAGGGTGCTGTCACACATTAGTTCCTTAGTATTCCAGCTCATCGAAGGGTGCTGTCACACATTAGTTCCTTAGTATTCCAGCTCATCGAAGGGTGCTGTCACACATTAGTTCCATAATATTCCAGCTCATCGAAGGGTGCTGTCACACATTAGTTCCTTAGTATTCCAGCTCATCGAAGGGTGCTGTCACACATTAGTTCCATAGTATTCCAGCTCATCGAAGGGTGCTGTCACACATTACTTCCTTAGTATTCCAGCTCATCGAAGGGTGCTGTCACACATTAGTTCCTTAGTATTCCAGCTCATCGAAGGGTGCTGTCACACATTAGTTCCATAGTATTCCAGCTCATCGAAGGGCGCTGTTACACATTAGTTCCTTAGTATTCCAGCTCATTGAAGGGTGCTGTCACACATTAGTTCCACAGTATTCCAGCTCATCGAAGGGCGCTGTTACACATTAGTTCCACAGTATTCCAGCTCATCGAAGGGTGGTGTCACACATTAATTCCTTAGTATTCCAGCTCATCGAAGCGTGCTGTCCCACATTAGTTCTATCGTATTCCAGCTCATCGAAGGGTGCTGTCACACATTAGTTCCATAGTATTCCAGCTCATCGAAGGGTGCTGTCACACATTAGTTCCATAGTATTCCAGCTCATCGAAGGGTGCTGTCACACATTAGTTCCTTAGTATTCCAGCTCATCGAAGGGTGCTGTCACACATTAGTTCCATAGTATTCCAGCTCATCGAAGGGCGCTGTTACACATTAGTTCCTTAGTATTCCAGCTCATTGAAGGGTGCTGTCACACATTAGTTCCACAGTATTCCAGCTCATCGAAGGGCGCTGTTACACATTAGTTCCACAGTATTCCAGCTCATCGAAGCGTGCTGTCCCACATTAGTTCTATCGTATTCCAGCTCATCGAAGGGTGCTGTCACACATTAGTTCCATAGTATTCCAGCTCATCGAAGGGTGCTGTCACACATTAGTTCCAGAGCATTCCAGCTCATCGAAGGTCGCTGTCACACATTTGTTCCATAGTATTCCAGCTCATCGAAGGGTGCTGTCACACATTAGTTCCATAGTATTCCAGCTCATCGAAGGGTGCTGTCACACATTAGTTCTATAGTATTCCAGCTCATCGAAGGGTGCTGACACACATTAGTTCCGTAGTATTCCAGCTCATCGAAGGGTGCTGTCACACATTAGTTCCATAGTATTCCAGCTCATCGATAGGTGCTGACACACATTAGTTCCATAGTATTCCAGCTCATCGAAGGGTGCTGTCACACATTAGTTCCATAGTATTCCAGCTCATCGAAGGGTGCTGTCACTCATTAGTTCCATAGTATTCCAGCTCATCGAAGGGTGCTGTCTCTCATTAGTTCCATAGTATTCCAGCTCATCGAAGGGTGCTGTCACACATTAGTTCCATAGTATTCCAGCTCATCGAAGGGTGCTGTCACACATTAGTTCCATAGTATTCCAGCTCATTGAATGGTGCTGTCACATATTAGTTCCTTAGTATTCCAGCTCATCGAATGGTGCTGTCACACATTAGTTCCATAGTATTCCAGCTCATTGAAGGGTGCTGTCATACATTAATTCCATAGTATTCCAGCTCATCGAAGGGTGCTGTCACACATTAGTTCCATAGTATTTCAGCTCATCGAAGGGTGCTGACACACATTAGTTCCATAGTATTCCAGCTCATCGAAGGGTGCTGTCACACATTAGTTCCTTAGTATTCCAGCTCATCGAAGGTCGCTGTCACACATTAGTTCCTTAGTATTCCAGCTCATCGAAGGGTGCTGTTACACATTAGTTCCATAGTATTCCATCTCATTGAATGGTGCTGTCACACATTAGTTCCTTAGTATTCCAGCTCATCGAAGGGTGCTGTCACACATTAGTTCCTTAGTATTCCAGCTCATCGAAGGGTGCTGTCACACATTAGTTCCTTAGTATTCCAGCTCATCGAAGGGTGCTGTTACACATTAGTTCCATAGTATTCCATCTCATTGAATGGTGCTGTCACACATTAGTTCCATGGTATTCCAGCTCATCGAAGGGTGCTGACACTCATTAGTTCCATAGTATTCCAGCTCATCGAAGGGTGCTGACACACATTAGTTCCATAGTATTCCAGCTCATTGAATGGTGCTGTCACACATTAGTTCCATAGTATTCCAGCTCATCAAAGGGTGCTGTCACACATTAGTTCCATGGTATTCCAGCTCATCGAAGGGTGCTGACACTCATTAGTTCCATAGTATTCCAGCTCATCGAAGGGTGCTGTCACACATTAGTTCCACAGTATTCCAGCTCATCGAAGGGTGCTGTCACACATTACTTCCTTAGTATTCCAGCTCATCGAAGGGTGCTGACACTCATTAGTTCCATAGTATTCCAGCTCATCGAAGGGTGCTGTCACACATTAGTTCCTTAGTATTCCAGCTCATCGAAGGGTGCTGTCACACATTAGTTCCATAGTATTCCAGCTCATCGAAGGGTGCTGTCACACATTACTTCCTTAGTATTCCAGCTCATCGAAGGGTGCTGACACACATTAGTTCCATAGTATTCCAGCTCATTGAATGGTGTTGTCACACATTAGTTCCATAGTATTCCAGCTCATCGAAGGGTGCTGAAACACATTAGTTCCATAGTATTCCAGCTCAGCGAAGGGTGCTGAAACACATTAGTTCCATAGTATTCCAGCTCATCGAAGGGTGCTGAAACACATTAGTTCCATAGTATTCCAGCTCATCGAAGGGTGCTGAAACACATTAGTTCCATAGTATTCCAGCTCATCGAAGGGTGCTGAAACACATTAGTTCCATGGTATTCCAGCTCAGCGAAGGGTGCTGTCACACATTAGTTCCAAAGTATTCCAGCTCATCGAAGGGTGCTGAAACACATTAGTTCCATAGTATTCCAGCTCATCGAAGGGTGCTGTCACTCATTAGTTCCATAGTATTCCAGCTCATCGAAGGGTGCTGTCACTCATTAGTTCCATAGTATTCCAGCTCATCGAAGGGTGCTGTCACACATTAGTTCCATAGTATTCCAGCTCATCGAAGGGTGCTGTCACACATTAGTTCCATAGTATTCCAGCTCATCGAAGGGTGCTGTCACACATTAGTTCCATAATATTCCAGCTCATCGAAGGGTGCTGTCACACATTAGTTCCTTAGTATTCCAGCTCATCGAAGGGTGCTGTCACTCATTAGTTCCATAGTATTCCAGCTCATCGAAGGGTGCTGTCACTCATTAGTTCCATAGTATTCCAGCTCATCGAAGGGTGCTGTCACACATTAGATCCTTAGTATTCCAGCTCATCGAAGGGTGCTGACACACATTAGTTCCAGAGTATTCCAGCTCATCGAAGGGTGTTGTCACATATTAGTTCCAGAGTATTCCAGCTCATCGAAGGGTGTTGTCACACATTAGTTCCAGAGTATTCCAGCTCATCGAAGGGTGCTGTCACACATTAGTTCCATAGTATTCCAGCTCATCGAAGGGTGCTGTCACACATTAGTTCCACAGTATTCCAGCTCATCGAAGGGTGCTGTCACACATTAGTTCCACAGTATTCCAGCTCATCGAAGGGCGCTGTTACACATTAGTTCCTTAGTATTCCAGCTCATCGAAGGGTGCTGTCACACATTAGTTCCACAGTATTCCAGCTCATCGAAGGGTGCTGTTACACATTAGTTCCACAGTATTCCAGCTCATCGAAGGGTGGTGTCACACATTAATTCCTTAGTATTCCAGCTCATCGAAGCTTGCTGTCCCACATTAGTTCTATCGTATTCCAGCTCATCGAAGGGTGCTGTCACACATTAGTTCCATAGTATTCCAGCTCATCGAAGGGTGCTGTCACACATTAGTTCCATAGTATTCCAGCTCATCGAAGGGTGCTGTCACACATTAGTTCCTTAGTATTCCAGCTCATCGAAGGGTGCTGTCACACATTAGTTCCATAGTATTCCAGCTCATCGAAGTGTGCTGTCACACATTAGTTCCTTAGTATTCCAGCTCATCGAAGGGTGCTGTCACACATTAGTTCCTTAGTATTCCAGCTCATCGAAGGGTGCTGTCACACATTAGTTCCTTAGTATTCCAGCTCATCGAAGGGTGCTGTCACACATTAGTTCCATAATATTCCAGCTCATCGAAGGGTGCTGTCACACATTAGTTCCTTAGTATTCCAGCTCATCGAAGGGTGCTGTCACACATTAGTTCCATAGTATTCCAGCTCATCGAAGGGTGCTGTCACACATTACTTCCTTAGTATTCCAGCTCATCGAAGGGTGCTGTCACACATTAGTTCCTTAGTATTCCAGCTCATCGAAGGGTGCTGTCACACATTAGTTCCATAGTATTCCAGCTCATCGAAGGGCGCTGTTACACATTAGTTCCTTAGTATTCCAGCTCATTGAAGGGTGCTGTCACACATTAGTTCCACAGTATTCCAGCTCATCGAAGGGCGCTGTTACACATTAGTTCCACAGTATTCCAGCTCATCGAAGGGTGGTGTCACACATTAATTCCTTAGTATTCCAGCTCATCGAAGCGTGCTGTCCCACATTAGTTCTATCGTATTCCAGCTCATCGAAGGGTGCTGTCACACATTAGTTCCATAGTATTCCAGCTCATCGAAGGGTGCTGTCACACATTAGTTCCATAGTATTCCAGCTCATCGAAGGGTGCTGTCACACATTAGTTCCTTAGTATTCCAGCTCATCGAAGGGTGCTGTCACACATTAGTTCCATAGTATTCCAGCTCATCGAAGGGCGCTGTTACACATTAGTTCCTTAGTATTCCAGCTCATTGAAGGGTGCTGTCACACATTAGTTCCACAGTATTCCAGCTCATCGAAGGGCGCTGTTACACATTAGTTCCACAGTATTCCAGCTCATCGAAGCGTGCTGTCCCACATTAGTTCTATCGTATTCCAGCTCATCGAAGGGTGCTGTCACACATTAGTTCCATAGTATTCCAGCTCATCGAAGGGTGCTGTCACACATTAGTTCCATAGTATTCCAGCTCATCGAAGGGTGCTGTCACACATTAGTTCCTTAGTATTCCAGCTCATCGAAGGGTGCTGTCACACATTAGTTCCTTAGTATTCCAGCTCATCGAAGGGTGCTGTCACACATTAGTTCCTTATTATTCCAGCTGATCGAAGGGTGCTGTCACACATTAGTTCCTTAGTATTCCAGCTCATCGAAGGGTGCTGTCACACATTAGTTCCTTAGTATTCCAGCTCATCGAAGGGTGCTGTCACACATTAGTTCCTTAGTATTCCAGCTCATCGAAGGGTGCTGTCACACATTAGTTCCTTAGTATTCCAGCTCATCGAAGGGTGCTGTCACACATTAGTTCCTTAGTATTCCAGCTCATCGAAGGGTGCTGTCACACATTAGTTCCTTAGTATTCCAGCTCATCGAAGGGTGCTGTCACACATTAGTTCCTTAGTATTCCAGCTCATCGAAGGGTGCTGTCACACATTAGTTCCTTAGTATTCCAGCTCATCGAAGGGTGCTGTCACACATTAGTTCCTTAGTATTCCAGCTCATCAAAGGGTGCTGTCACACATTAGTTCCTTAGTATTCCAGCTCATCGAAGGGTGCTGTCACACATTAGTTCCTTAGTATTCCAGCTCATCGAAGGGTGCTGTCACACATTAGTTCCTTAGTATTCCAGCTCATCGAAGGGTGCTGTCACACATTAGTTCCTTAGTATTCCAGCTCATCGAAGGGTGCTGTCACACATTAGTTCCATAATATTCCAGCTCATCGAAGGGTGCTGTCACACATTAATTCCTTAGTATTCCAGCTCATCGAAGGGTGCTGTCACACATTAGTTCCATAGTATTCCAGCTCATCGAAGGGTGCTGTCACACATTAGTTCCTTAGTATTCCAGCTCATCGAAGGGTGCTGTCACACATTAGTTCCTTAGTATTCCAGCTCATCGAAGGGTGCTGTCACACATTAGTTCCATAGTATTCCAGCTCATCGAAGGGTGCTGTCACACATTAGTTCCTTAGTATTCCAGCTCATCGAAGGGTGCTGTCACACATTAGTTCCTTAGTATTCCAGCTCATCGAAGGGTGCTGTCACACATTAGTTGCATAATATTCCAGCTCATCAAAGGGTGCTGTCACACATTAGTTCCTTAGTATTCCCGCTCATCGAAGGGTGCTGTCACACATTAGTTCCATAGTATTCCAGCTCATCGAAGGGTGCTGTCACACATTAGTTCCATAGAATTCCATCTCATCGAAGGGTGCTGTCACACATTAGTTCCATATTATTCCAGCTCATCGAAGGGTGCTGTCACACATTAGTTTCATGGTATTCCAGCTCATCGAATGGTGCTGTTACACATTAGTTCCATAGTATTCTAGCTCATTGAAGGACGCTGTCACACATTAGTTCCATAGTATTCCAGCTCATTGACTCGTGCTGTCTCATATTAATTCTGGAATATTACAGCTAGTCCAAAGGCTCTGTCATGGGTTATTTCCACAGCATTCCAACTTAGCTAAGGGTGCAAACACACATTAGTTCTGGAGTATTCCTGCTCGCCCAAGGGTTCTAGCACATATTAGTTCTGGAACATTCCACCTTGTTGAAGGGTGCTATCACACGTTTGTTCGGGGTATCCAAAAGTCCAAGAGCTCGATGAAGTGTATGTTCTGGAGCAATCCAGCTCTTCCAAGGACTCAATGAAGTATTAGTCTCAACCTTTCCATCTTGTTGAGGTTCTCTATCACACCCTTGTTCCGGAGCTTTCCAGGTCATCCAGTGGCATTATTACTCTTTAATCCATGGAATTCCTTCTTGCTGCAGGTCTCAAGCATGCATTACTTTTGGAGTACTACATCTCATCCAAGGGCACTATTACAGGTTAGACTATAAGAACATAAGACCGTAAGATAAAGGAGCAAAATTAGGCCATGTGGCCCATCAGTTCTGCTCACCATTCAATCATGGCCTATCCTTTTTTTCTGTCTTCTCCTCAACCCCAGTTCCCGGCCTTCTCCCCGTAACCTTTGATACCATGTCCAATCAAGAACCTATCAATCGCTGCCTTAAATACAGTCAACGACCTGGTCTCCACAGATGCATGTGGCATCAAATTCCAAAAATTCACCACAGCCTCTGACTAAAGAAAATTCTCCATATTCTGTGTTTTGAATGGACACACCTCTATTCTGAGGCTGTGCCCACTTGTCCTAGACTTCCCCACCATGGGAAACAGCTTTTCGACATTTACTCTGTCAGGGCATTTCAACCTTTCCAACTGCTCAGATCACATTGATTTTTTTTACAATGGATTGCTTGGACCACAAAGAGCTTTTCAGGGATTGGTCGGACAGCATTGAGTTTTTCAGGGATTGGTCAGACCACATTGAGTTTTTGAGGCATTGGTTGGACCACATTTGGATTTTGATGGATTGCTCGGACCATATTGAGGTTTTGAGGGATAGCTCATATCATAGAGGTATCCACCTCACAGGTAGATAGGGTAGTTAAGAAAGCCTATGGGGTGTTAGCTTTCATAAGTCGAGGGATAGAGTTTAAGAGACATGATGTAATGATGCAGCTCTATAAAACTCTGGTTAGGCCACACTTGGAGTACTGTGTCTAGTTCTGGTCGCCTCACTGTAGGAAGGATGTGGAAGCATTGGAAAAAGTACAGAGGAGATTAACCAGAATGCTGCCTGGTTTAGAGAGTATGGATTATGATCAAAGATTAAGGGAGCTAGGGCTTTACTCTTTGGAGAGAAGGAGGATGAGCGGAGACATGATAGAGCTGTACAAGATATTAAGAGGAATAGACAGAGTGGACAGCCAGCGCCTCTTCCCCAGGGCACCACTGCTCAGTACAAGAGGACATGGCTTTAAGGTAAGGGGAGGAAAGTTCAAGGGGGATATTAGAGGAAGCTTTTTCACTCATAGAGTGGTTGGTGCGTGGAATGCACTGCCTGAGTCAGTGGTGGTGGCAGATACACTAGTGAAGTTTAAGAGACTACTAGACAGGTATATGGAGGAATTTAAGGTGGGGGGTTTATGTGAGGCAGGGTTTGAGGGTCAGCACAACATTGTGGGCCAAAGGGCCTGTAATGTGCTGTACAATTCTATGTTCTATATTGAGTTTTTACAATAGATTGCTTGGACCACATAGAGTTTTTGAGGGATTTGTCAGTCCACATTGAGTGTTTGAGAGATTGGTCGGACCACATTGAGGTTTTGAGGGATTGGTTGGACCACATTGAGTTTTTGAGGGACTGCTCAGATCACATTGATTTCTTTTACAATGGATTGCTTGGATCACAAAGAGTTTTTGAGGGATTGGTCAGACCATATAGAGTTTTTGAGGTATTGCTTGGTCCACATTGAGTTTTTGAGGGATTGGTCAGACCATATAGAGTTTTTGAGGTATTGCTTGAACCACATTGAGCTTTTGAGGGATTGGTCGGAACTCATTGAAGTTCTGAGGGATTACTCAGATCACATTGAGATTTTACAATGAATTTATCAGATGACTGTGATTTTTTATGGATGATTGGACGGACCACTTTGGGATTTTGAGGGATTGGTCAGACCACATTGGGTTTTAAGGGATTGGTCAATTCACATTGAGTTCTTGAGGAGTTGGTCAGACCACATGAGTCTTTGAGGTTTTGCTTGGACCATATTGAGTTTTTGAGGGATTAGTCAGAACTCATTGAGATATTGAGGGATTGCTTTGACCATACAGAGATATTGAGGGATTGGTCAGATCACATTGAGTTTTTGAGGTATTGCTCAGACCACATTGAGTTTTTGATGGATTGGTCAGACCATATAGAGTTTTTGAGATATTGCTTTGACCACATTGAGCTTTTGAGGGATTGGTCGGAACTCTTTGAGGTTTTGAGGGATTACTCAGATCACATTGAGATTTTGAGGGACTCGTCAGATCACATTGAGTTTTTCAGGGATTGCTCCGACCACATTGTGTTTTTGAGGGATTGCTCTGACCACATTGAGGCTTTGAGTGATAGCTCATATCATGTTGTGTTTTACAATTGATTGCTTGGACCACATAGAGTTTTTGAAGGTTTGGTCAGACCACATTGATTTTCTTACAATAGCTTGCTTGGACAACAAAGAGTTTTTGAGGGAATGGTCGAACCACATTGAGTTTTTGAGGGAATGGTCGGACCACATTGAGTTTTTGAGGGATTGCTTGGACCACATTGAGTTTTTGAGGGATTTGTCAGTTCACATTGAATTTTTGAGAGATTGGTTGGACCACATTGAGGTTTTGAGGGATTTGTCAGTTCACATTGAATTTTTGAGAGATTGGTTGGACCACATTGAGGTTTTGAGGGATTTGTCAGTTCACATTGAATTTTTGAGAGATTGCTTGGACCACATTGGGTTTTTGAGGGATTTGTCAGTTCACATTGAGTTTTTGAGGGATTGCTTGGACCACATTGAGTTTTTGAGGGATTTGTCAGTTCACGTTGAATTTTTGAGAGATTGGTTGGACCACATTGAGCTTTTGAGGGATTGGTCAGAACTCATTGAGGTTCTGAGGGATTACTCAGATCACATTGAGATTTTACAATGAATTTATCTGATGACTGTAATTTTTTATGGATGATTGGACGGACCACATTGGGTTTTTGAGGGATTGGTCAGACCACATTGGGTTTTGAGGGATTGGTCAGACCACATTGAGATTGTTTAGACCACTTTCAGTTTCTGCAATTGATTGGTTAGACCACATTGAGGTTTTATAATGGATTGGTCAGACCATATTGAGCTTTTGCAATGGATTGGTCAGACCATATTGAGTTTGTATAAGCGATTGGTGAGATCACATTTAGTTCCCCTGGATTTTGCTGACCATATTGATTTTTTTGAGCAATTGTTCAGAGTGATTGCACAGACGATATTGAGTTTTTATAAGGGATTGGTCAGACCACACGGAGATATTTTAAGGGATTGGTGAGGCCACAATGAATTTTCATAAGGGATTGTTTAGACCACAACAAAGTTTTATAAGGGATTGTTAATACCACAATGAGTTTGAAAAGGGATTGGTGAGACCGCATTGGGTTTTTATAATAGACAATAGACAGTAGGTGCAGGAGTAGGCCATTCAGCCCTTCTAGCCGGCACCGCCATTCACTGTGATCATGGCTGATCATACACAATCAGTACCCCATTCCTGCCCTCTCCCTATATCCCTTGACCCCACTATCTATAAGAGCTCTGTCTAATTCTCTCTTGAATGCATCCAGAGACTTGGCCTCCACTGCCTTCTGGGGCAGAAAATTCCACATATCCACCACTCTCTCGGTGAAAAAGTTTTTCCGCATCTCTGTTCTAAATGGCCTACCCCTTATTCTTAAACTGTGCCCTCTAGTTCTGGACTCACCCATTAGCAGGAACATGTTTCCTGCCTCCAGCATGTCCAATCCCTTAATAACCTTATATGTTTCAATCAGATCCCCTCTCATTCTTCTAAATTCCAGTGTATACATGCCCAGTCGCTCCAATCTTTCAACATATGACAGTCCCGCCATTCCGGGAATTAACCTTGTGAACCTACGCTGCACTCCCTCAATAGCAAGAATGTCCTTCCTCAAATTTGGAGACCAAAACTGCACACAATACTCCAGGTGGGGTCTCTCCAAGGCCCTGTACAGCTGCAGAAGGACCTCTTTACTCCTATACTCAATTCCTCTTGTTATAAAGGCCAGTATGCCATTAGCTTTCTTCACTGCCTACTGTACCTGCATGCTTGCTTTCATTGACTGATGTACAAGAACACCTAGATCTCGTTGTACTTCCCCTTTTCCTAACTTGACTCCATTTAGATTGTAATCTGCCTTCCTGTTCTTGCCACCAAAGTGGATAACCTCACATTTATCCACATTAAACTGCATCTGCCATCCATTTGCCCACTCACCCAACCTGTCCAAGTCACCCTGCATTCTCATAACATCCTCCTGACATTTCACACTGCCACCCAGCTTTGCGTCATCCGCAAATCTGCTAATGTTACTTTTAATCCCTTCATCTAAATCATTAATGTATATTGTAAACAGCTGCGGTCCCAGCACTGAACCTTGCGGTACCCCACTGGTCACAGCCTGCCATTCCGAAAGGGACCCGTTAATCGCTACTCTTTGTTTCCTGTCAGCCAGCCAATTTTCAATCCATGTCAGTACTCTGCCCCCAATACCATGTGCCCTAATTTTGCCCATTTGCCCATAAAGTCCTACGTGGGACTTCATCAAAAGCTTTCTGGAGGTCCAGGTACACTACATCCACTGGCTCTCCCTTGTCCATTTTCATAGTTACATCCTTAAAAAACTCCAGAAGATTAGTCAAGCATGATTTTCCCTTCCTAAATCCATGCTGACTTGGACTGATCCTTCTACTGCTATCCAAATGTGTCATAATTTCCTCTTTTATAATTGACTCCAGCATCTTTCCCACCACTGACATCAGGCTAACCGGTCTATAATTCCCTGTTTTCTCTCTCCCTCCTTTCTTGAAAAGTGGGACAACATTAGCCACCCTCCAATCAGCAGGAACAGTTCCTGAATCTATAGAACATTGGAAAATGATTACCAATGTGTCCACGATTTCTAGAGCCACCTCTTTAAGTACCCTGGGATGCAGACCATCAGGTCCTGGGGACTTATCAGCCTTCAGACTCAACAGTCTATCCAACACCGTTTCTTGCCTAATATAAATTTCCTTCAGTTCATCCTTTACCCTAGTTCCTTTGGCTACTATTACATCTGGGAGATTGTTTGTGTCTTCCCTAGTGAAGACAGATCTAAAGTACCTGTTCAACTCATCTGCCATTTCCTTGTTCCCCATAATAAATTCACCCATTTCTGTCTTCAATGGCCCAATTTAAATAAAGGATTAGTCAGGCAAAATTGAGTTTTTATGAGGTTTGGTCACATTGCACAAGGTCTTTTCAGGTATTGCTCAGGCCTTGTTGAGTTTTTAAAATGATTGGTCAGACCACCTTGAGTTACATGAGAGATTGTTTGGGAGAAATTGAATTCTATAAGAGATTGGTCAAGGCAGATTGGATTTTTATAAGTGATTGTTGAGGCCAGAATGAATTTTTTATACGGGATTGATCAGACCATATTGTGTTGTTATGAGCAATTGGTCAAATAACATTGACTTCTTATTACCAAATGGTCAGACCACGCTGGGCTTTTATGGATTGGTTAGACCTCAATGAAGTTTTAATGAGGAATTAGACAGATCACATTGATTTTTTATGAGGAATTGGTTAGGCCATCTTGAGTTTTAATGAGGGATTGGTCAGACCTTGTTGAGTTTTTATAAGGGATTGTTCAGATCACTTTCAGTTTCTGCAATGGTTTGGTCAGACCATATTGAGTTTTTGCAACGGATTGGTCAGACCATATTGTATAAGCGATTGGTGAGACCATATTGAGTTTTTACAATGGATTAGTCAGACCATATTGAGTCTGTATAAGCGATTGGTGAGACCATGTTTAGTTCTTCTGGATTTTGCTGACCATATTGATTTTTTGTTGAGCAATTGTTCAGAGTGATTGCACAGACAATATTGAGTTTTTATCAGGGATTAGTCAGACCACACTGAGATATTTTAAGGGATTGTTAATGTCACAATGAGTTTTGAAGAGGGATTGGTGAGACCACATTGGAGTTTCTGAGGGAGTGGTCAGGCAAAATTGAGTTTTTATGAGGTTTTGGTCACAACTCAGAATGTTTTTTCAATTGTTGGTCAGGCCTTGTTTAGTTTGCTTAATGATTGGTCAGACCACCTTGAGTTACAAGAGACATTGTTTGGGAGAAATTGAGTTTTATAAAAGATTGGTCAGGGCATATTGGATTTTTATAAGTGATTGCTGAGGCCAGAATGAATTTTTTATATGGGATTGATCAGACCATATTGTGTTGTTATGAGCAATTGGTCAACCAACATTGACTTTTTATTACAAAATGGTCAGACCACGTTGGGCTTTTATGAGGGATTGGTTAGACCTCAAAGATGTTTTAATGAGGAATTAGTCAGATCACATTGATTTTTTATGAGGAAATGGTCAGGCCACATTGAGCTTTTATAAGGGATTCATCAGACTATGTTTAGTTTTTTAATGATTAGTCAGACCAGATTGAATTTTATAAGGGATTGGTGAGACCACAATAAATTTATATAAGTGATTTTTCAGACAACATTGAGCTATTATGAGGGATTGTCAGATGATATTGAATTTTTATAAGGGATTAGTCAGGCCAAACTGCATTTATTTTAGGGATTGCACAGACCACATTGAGATTTATAAGGGATTGGTCCAACCACTTTTAGTTTTGTTAATGATTGGTTGGACCACTTTAAGATATAAGGATTGGTCAGGCCATATTGTATCATTATAAGCTATTAGTCAAACCACATTTAAGTTTTCTTACAAAAACATGTTGAGGTTTTTTCAGTGATTGCTTGGACAACATTAAGATTTTACACAGGATTGTTTGGGCCACGTTGAGCTTTTGAGGGATTTCTCAGATCACATTGAGTTTTTGATGGATTGGTCGGACCACGTTGAGACTTTGAGGATTTGCTCAGATCACATTGAGTTTTTGAGGGAGGATTGCTCAGATTACATTCAGTTTTTACAATGAAGTGCTCAGAACACATTGAGTTTTTGAGGGATTGGTCGGACCACATAGAGTTTTTGAGGGATTGCTCAGACCACATTGAGTTTCTGAGAGACTGGTCGGACCACATTGAGGCTTTGAAAGATTGCTTGGACAACGTTGAATTTTTGATGAATTGGTAGGGCCACATTGAGATTTTGAGGGCTAGCTCAGACCTCATTGAGATATTGAGGGATTGCTCAGATCACACACAGATTTTGAGGGATTGGTCAGATCACATTGAGTTTTTGAGGGATTGTTCGGACCACATTGAGTTTTTGAGGTATTGCTTGGACCACATTGAGTTTCTGAGAGACTGGTCGGACCACATTGAGTCTTTGAAAGATTGCTTGGACAACGTTGAATTTTTGATGGATTGGTAGGACCACATTGAGATTTTGAGGGCTAGCTCAGACCTCATTGAGATATTGAGGGATTGCTCAGATCCCACACAGATTTTGAGGGATTGCTCAGATCACACACAGATTTTGAGGGATTGGTCAGATCACATTGAGTTTTTGAGGGATTGCTCAGACCACATTGAGTTTTTGAGGGATTGCTCAGATCACATTGAGTTTTTGAGGGATTGCTCAGATCACATTGAGTTTTTGAGGGATTGCTCAGACCACATTGAGTTTTTGAGGTATTGCTCGGACCACATTGAGTTTTTTTGGGATTGGTCGGACCACATTGAGTTTTTCTGGGATTGGTCGGACCACATTGAGTTTTAGAGGGATTGGTCAGACCACATTGAGCTTTTGAGGGATTTGCTCAGATCACATTTAGTTTTTGAGGGATTGCTCAGACCACATTGAGTTTCTGAGAGACTGGTCGGACCACATTGAGGCTTTGAAAGATTGCTTGGACAACGTTGAATTTTTGATGAATTGGTAGGGCCACATTGAGATTTTGAGGGCTAGCTCAGACCTCATTGAGATATTGAGGGATTGCTTTGATCACACACAGATTTTGAGGGATTGGTCAGATCACATTATAAGCAATTAGTCAAACCACATTTAAGTTTTCTTACAAAAACATGTTGAGGTTTTTTCAGTGATTGCTTGGACAACATTGAGATTTTATATGGGATTGTTCGGGCCACATTGAGCTTTTGAGGGATTTCTCAGATCACATTGAGCTTTTGAGGGATTTCTCAGATCACATTGAGCTTCTGAGGGATTTCTCAGATCACATTGAGTTTTTGAAGGATAGCTCATATCATATTGAGTTTGTACAAAGGATTGCTTGGACCACATAGAGTTTTTGAGGGATTGCTCAGACCACATTGAGTTTCTGACAGACTGGTCGGACCACATTGAGGCTTTGAAAGATTGCTTGGACAACATTGAATTTTTGATGGATTGGTAGGGCCACGTTGAGATTTTGAGGGCTTGCTCAGACCACATTGAGATATTGAGGGATTGCTTAGATCACACACAGATTTTGAGGGATTGGTCAGACCACATTGAGTTTTTGAGGGATTGGTCAGACCACATTGAGTTTTTGAGGGATTGGTCAGACCACATTGAGTTTTTGAGGTATTGCTCGGACCACATTGAGCTTTTGAGGGATTGGTCGAAAACATTGAGCTTTTGAGGGTTTGCTCAGATCACTTTGATTTTTCTTTTACAGTGGATTGCTTGGACCACAAAGTGTTTTTGAGAGATTGGTCAGACCAGATTGAGTTTTTGAGGGATTGCTCAGACCACAAAGAGTTTTTGAAGGATTGATCAGACAGCATTGAGTTCTTGAGGGATTGCTTGGATCACATTGAGTTTCTGAGGGTTTGCTCAGACCACATTGAGTTTCTGAGGGTTTGCTCAGACCACATTGAGTTTCTGAGGGATTGGTCAGACCATATTGAATTTTTGAGGGATTGGTGAGATCACACTGAGATTTTGATGGATTGGTCAGAACGCATTGAGTTTTTGAGGGATTGCTCAGAGCATATTGAGGTTTTGAGGGATAGCTCATATCATATTGAGTTTTTACAATGGATTGCTTGGACAGCATGGAGTTTTTGAGGGATTGGTCAGACAATATTGAGTTTTTGAGGGATTGCTTGGAGCACACAGCGCTTTTGAGCAATTTTTCAGATAACATTGGGTTTTGAGGGATTGGTCAGATCACATTGGGTTTTGAGGGATTGGTCAATTCACATTGAGTTCTTGAGGTGTTGGTCAGACCACATGAGTCTTTGGGGTATTGCTCGGACCACATTGAGTTTTTGAGGGATTGGTCAGATCACATTGATTTTTTTTTTACAATGGATTGCTCGGACCACAAAGAGCTTTTGAGGGAATGGTCGGACCACATAAAGTTTTTGAGGCATTGCTCAGACAAAATTGAGTTTTTGAGGGATTGGTCAGACCACATTGAGGTTTTGAAGGATTGATCAGACCACATAGGGGTTTTGAGGGATGGCTTGGACCACATTGAGTTTCTTAGGGATAGCCTGGCCCACATTGAGTTTTTGAGGGATTGGTCGGACCACATAGAGTTTTTGAGGGATTGCTCAGACCACATTGAGTTTCTGAGAGACTGGTCGGACCACATTGAGGCTTTGAAAGATTGCTTGGACAACGTTGAATTTTTGATGAATTGGTAGGGCCACATTGAGATTTTGAGGGCTAGCTCAGACCTCATTGAGATATTGAGGGATTGCTCAGATCACACACAGATTTTGAGGGATTGGTCAGATCACATTGAGTTTTTGAGGGATTGTTCGGACCACATTGAGTTTTTGAGGTATTGCTTGGACCACATTGAGTTTCTGAGAGACTGGTCGGACCACATTGAGTCTTTGAAAGATTGCTTGGACAACGTTGAATTTTTGATGGATTGGTAGGACCACATTGAGATTTTGAGGGCTAGCTCAGACCTCATTGAGATATTGAGGGATTGCTCAGATCCCACACAGATTTTGAGGGATTGCTCAGATCACACACAGATTTTGAGGGATTGGTCAGATCACATTGAGTTTTTGAGGGATTGCTCAGACCACATTGAGTTTTTGAGGGATTGCTCAGATCACATTGAGTTTTTGAGGGATTGCTCAGATCACATTGAGTTTTTGAGGGATTGCTCAGACCACATTGAGTTTTTGAGGTATTGCTCGGACCACATTGAGTTTTTTTGGGATTGGTCGGACCACATTGAGTTTTTCTGGGATTGGTCGGACCACATTGAGTTTTAGAGGGATTGGTCAGACCACATTGAGCTTTTGAGGGATTTGCTCAGATCACATTTAGTTTTTGAGGGATTGCTCAGACCACATTGAGTTTCTGAGAGACTGGTCGGACCACATTGAGGCTTTGAAAGATTGCTTGGACAACGTTGAATTTTTGATGAATTGGTAGGGCCACATTGAGATTTTGAGGGCTAGCTCAGACCTCATTGAGATATTGAGGGATTGCTTTGATCACACACAGATTTTGAGGGATTGGTCAGATCACATTATAAGCAATTAGTCAAACCACATTTAAGTTTTCTTACAAAAACATGTTGAGGTTTTTTCAGTGATTGCTTGGACAACATTGAGATTTTATATGGGATTGTTCGGGCCACATTGAGCTTTTGAGGGATTTCTCAGATCACATTGAGCTTTTGAGGGATTTCTCAGATCACATTGAGCTTCTGAGGGATTTCTCAGATCACATTGAGTTTTTGAAGGATAGCTCATATCATATTGAGTTTGTACAAAGGATTGCTTGGACCACATAGAGTTTTTGAGGGATTGCTCAGACCACATTGAGTTTCTGACAGACTGGTCGGACCACATTGAGGCTTTGAAAGATTGCTTGGACAACATTGAATTTTTGATGGATTGGTAGGGCCACGTTGAGATTTTGAGGGCTTGCTCAGACCACATTGAGATATTGAGGGATTGCTTAGATCACACACAGATTTTGAGGGATTGGTCAGACCACATTGAGTTTTTGAGGGATTGGTCAGACCACATTGAGTTTTTGAGGGATTGGTCAGACCACATTGAGTTTTTGAGGTATTGCTCGGACCACATTGAGCTTTTGAGGGATTGGTCGAAAACATTGAGCTTTTGAGGGTTTGCTCAGATCACTTTGATTTTTCTTTTACAGTGGATTGCTTGGACCACAAAGTGTTTTTGAGAGATTGGTCAGACCAGATTGAGTTTTTGAGGGATTGCTCAGACCACAAAGAGTTTTTGAAGGATTGATCAGACAGCATTGAGTTCTTGAGGGATTGCTTGGATCACATTGAGTTTCTGAGGGTTTGCTCAGACCACATTGAGTTTCTGAGGGTTTGCTCAGACCACATTGAGTTTCTGAGGGATTGGTCAGACCATATTGAATTTTTGAGGGATTGGTGAGATCACACTGAGATTTTGATGGATTGGTCAGAACGCATTGAGTTTTTGAGGGATTGCTCAGAGCATATTGAGGTTTTGAGGGATAGCTCATATCATATTGAGTTTTTACAATGGATTGCTTGGACAGCATGGAGTTTTTGAGGGATTGGTCAGACAATATTGAGTTTTTGAGGGATTGCTTGGAGCACACAGCGCTTTTGAGCAATTTTTCAGATAACATTGGGTTTTGAGGGATTGGTCAGATCACATTGGGTTTTGAGGGATTGGTCAATTCACATTGAGTTCTTGAGGTGTTGGTCAGACCACATGAGTCTTTGGGGTATTGCTCGGACCACATTGAGTTTTTGAGGGATTGGTCAGATCACATTGATTTTTTTTTTACAATGGATTGCTCGGACCACAAAGAGCTTTTGAGGGAATGGTCGGACCACATAAAGTTTTTGAGGCATTGCTCAGACAAAATTGAGTTTTTGAGGGATTGGTCAGACCACATTGAGGTTTTGAAGGATTGATCAGACCACATAGGGGTTTTGAGGGATGGCTTGGACCACATTGAGTTTCTTAGGGATAGCCTGGCCCACATTGAGTTTTTGAGGGATTGCTCAGATCACATTGAGTTTTTGAGGAATTGCTCAGACCAGATTGAAAGTTTTGAAGATAGAACATAGAATAGTACAGCTCATTATAGGCCATTCTGCCCACAATGTTGTGCCGACCCTCATACCTGCCTCCCGTATAACACCCCCCCCATCTTAATTCCTCTACATACCTGTCTTGTAGTGTCTTAAACTTCACTAGTGTATCTGCCTCCACCACTGACCCAGGCAGTGCATTCCACGCAACAACCACTCTCTGAGTAAAAAACCTTCATCTAATATCCATCTTGAACTTCCCTCTTCTTACCTTAAAGCCTCGTCCTCTTGTTCTGAGCAGTGGTGCCCTGGGGAGGAGGCACTGGCTATCGACTCTATCTATTCCTCTTAATATCTTGTACACCTCTATCATGTCTCCTCTCATCCTCCTTATCTCCAAAGAGTAAAGCCCTAGCTCCCTTAATCTCTGATCATTATCCATACTCTCTAAACCAGGCAGCATCCTGGTAAATCTCCTCTGTACCCTTTCCAATGCTTCCACATCCTTCCTACAGTGAGGCGACCAGAAATGGACACAGTATTCCAAGTGTGACCTAACCAGAGTTTTATAGAGCTGCATCATTACATCGTGTCTCTTAAACTCTATCCCTTGACTTATGAAAGCTAACACCCCATAAGCTTTCTTAACTACCCTATCTACCTGTGAGGCAACTTTCAGGGATCTGTGGACATGTACCCCCAGATCCCTCTGTTCCTTCACACTACCAGGTATCCTGCCATTTACTTAATACTCTGCCTTGGAGTTTGTCCTTCCAAAATGTACCACCTCACACTTCTCTGGGTTGAACTCCATCTGCCACTTCTCAGCCCACTTCTGCATCCTATTGATGTCTCTCTGCAATCTTCAACAATCCTCTACACTATCTACAACACCACCAACCTTTGTGTCGTCTGCAAACTTGCTAACCCACCCTTCTACTCCCACATCCAGGTCGTTAATAAAAATCACGAAAAGTAGAGGTCCCAGAACAGATCCTTGTGGGACACCACTAGTCACAACCCTCCAATCTGAATGTACTCCCTCCACCACGACCCTCTGCCTTCTGCAGGCAAGCCAATTCTGAATCCACCTGGCCAAACCTTCCTGGATCCCATGCCTTCTGACTTTCTGAATAAGCCTACCATGTGGAACCTTGTCAAATACCTTACTAAAATCCAGGTAGATCACATCCACTGCACTACCCTCATCTATATGCCTGGTCACCTCCTCAAAGAACTCTATCAGGCTTGTTAGACATGATCTGCCCTTCACAAAGCCATGCTCACTGTCCCTGATCAGACCATGATTCTCTAAATGCCCATAGAACCTGTCTCTAAGAATCTTTTCCAACAGCTTTCCCACCACAGACATAAGGTTCACTGGTCTATAATTACCTGGACTATCCCTACTACCTTTTTTGAACAAGGAGACAACATTCACCTCCCTGCATTCCTCCGGTACCATTCTCGTGGACAACAAGGACATAAAGATCCTAGCCAGAGGCTCAGCAATCTCTTCCCTCGCCTCGTGGAGCAGCCTAGGGAATACTCCATCAGGCCCCAGGGTCGTATCCATCCTAATGTATTTTAACATCTCCAACACCACCTCTCCCTTAAGATTAACATGCTCCAGAACATCAACCTCACTCATATTGTCCTCATAGTAATCAAGTTCCCTCTCATTGGTGAATACTGAAGAGAAGTATTCATTGAGGACCTCACTCACTTCCACAGACTCCAGGCACATCTTCCCACTTTTATCTTTAATCAGTCCTACCTTTACTCCTGTCATTCTTTTGTTCTTCACATAATTGAAGAATGCCTTGGGATTTTCCTTTACCCTCCTCGCCAAGGCCTTCACATGCCCCCTTCTTGTTCTTCTTAGCCCCTTCTTAAGCTCCTTTCTTGCTACCCTATATTCCTTAATAGACCCATCTGATCCTTTATTTGTAAACCTCATGTATGCTGCCTTCTTCCACCTGACTAGATTTTCCACCTCACTTGTCACCCATGGTTCCTTCACCCTACCATTCTTTATCTTCCTCACTGGGACAAATTTATCCCTAACATCCTGCAAGAGATCCTTAAACAATGACCACATGTCCATAGTACATTTCCCTGCAAAAACATCATCCCAATTCACACCTGCAAGTTCTAACCTTATAGACTCATAATTTGCCCTTCCCCAATTAAAAATGTTCTTGTCCTCTCTGATTCTGTCTTTTTCCATGATAATACTAAAGGCCAGGGAGCAGTGGTCACTGTCCCCCAGATGCTCAACCACTGACAGATCTGTGACCTGACCCGGTTCGTTACCTAATACTAGATCTAGTATGGCATTGCCCCTAGTCGGCCTGTCAACATACTGTGACAGGAATCCATCCTGGACACACTTAACAAACTCTACCCCATCCAAACCCTTGGAACTAATCAGGTGCCAATAACTATTAGGGAATTTAAAGTCACCCATGATAACAACCCTGTTATTTTTGAAGCTTTCCAAAATCTGCCTCCCAATCTGCTCTTCAGTATTTCTGCTGCTACCAGGGGGCCTATAGAATACCCCCAGTAGAGTAACTGCTCCCTTCCCGTTCTTGACTTCCACCCATACTGACTCAAAGGAGGATCCTGCCACAGTACCCACCCTTTCTTTAGCTGTAATAGTATCCCTGACCAGTAATGCCATCCCTCCTCCCTTTTCCCCCACTCTCTATTCCTTTTAAAGCACTGAAATCCAGGAATATTGAGAATCCATTCCTGCCCTGGTGCCAGCCAAGTCTCTGTAATGGCCACTACATCATAATTCCATGTATGTATCCAAGCTCTCAGTTCATCACCTTTGTTCCTGATGATTCTTGCATTGAAGTACACACACTTTAGCCTTACTACCTTTACACCCTTTATTCTGTTTCTCTTTCCTCAAAGCCTCTCTATATGTTTGATCTGACTTTACTCCATGCACTTCTTTCATGGTTCTATTGCTCCGGGTCCCATCCCCCTTGCAAATTAGTTTAAACCTTCCTAAACCATGCTAGCAAACCTACCTGCAAGGATATTGCTCCCCCTCAAGTTCAGGTGCAACCCATCCAATCGGAACAGGTCCCACCTTCCCCAGAAGAGATCCCAATGATCCAAAAATCTAAAACCCTGCTCCCTGCACCAACTCCTCAGCCACACATTCAACTGCCATCTCCTCCAATTCTTACCATCACTATCACGTAGCACTGGCAGCAATCCTGAGAACGCCACCCTTGAGGTCCTGTTCTTCAGCCTTCTGCCTAGTTCCCGAAACTCACACTTCAGGACCTCATCCCTCTTCCTGCCTATGTCATTGGTACCAACATGTATCACGACTTCTGGTTGCTTTCCCTCTCGTACCAGGATGTCATGCACCCGGTCAGAGACATCCTGGGCCCTGGCACCGGGAGGCAACAAACCATGCGGGTGTCCTTCTCACATCCACAAAATCTCCTGTCTGCTCCCCTGACTATAGAGTCTCCAATGACGACAGCTCTCCTCTTCTCCGTCCCATCCTTCTGCACCACATGGTCAGACTCAGTGCCAGAGGCCCTACCACCGTGGCTCACACCTGGTTGGTCGTCCTCACCAACAGTATCCAGGACGGTAAACTTATTATTCAGGGGAATGGCTACAAGGGTGCTCTGCACTACCTGTCTACTCTCCTTCGCTTTCCCCCCTCTGACTGTTATCCAACGACCTGCTTCCGGCAGCCTAGGTGTGACTACCTCCCTGTAGCTCACATCTATGACTGCCTCATTTTCCCTTATCAGTCGAAGTTCATCCAGCTGCTGCTCCAGATTCCTCACACGGTCTTCCAGATCGCCCAGCCGCAAGCACTTCTGGCAGATGTGACTCTGCAGAAGAGGGGAGTTCCCCCAAGACAGCCACATCTCACAGGAGAGGCACATCACCGTCTCAGGAGGCATTGTAAAGACTAACTGGGAACAAACTCATCCTCCACCTCTTCTTGTCGAAGCCTCTTGAGTCAAAGCCTCAAATCTCCACTCCTTCACTGGCCCACACACTCAACTGCCGCTTTCCACAGGCTGCTCTGCTTGAGCTACCCCTCTATTTATTTGTTTGAGCTTTTCAAACTTTTCAAACAGTTCCATGTCCTGGTTCCCTATCCTTGTCAAGTCTTAGCCCAGGCGTAGAATCCTTGTCTTGTCCAGGGCTGGTGTCATGTCCAGTGTCCTTTCTTCCCCACTTTCCTTGCTTCCTTCTCTTAGTCTTAGTCCTGTTCCTTCAGTGTCTGTGTCTTGCATTTGGGTCCACTCACAAAATGCCCCTTTGTATGACACATTGAGGTTTTACAATGAATTGATCAAATCACTGAGTTTTTATGGAAGATTGGTCAGACCCTATTGAGTTTATGAGGAATTGGCCATGCCACATTGAGATTTTGAGGGATTGCTTGGACCACATTGAGTTTTTGAGGGATTGTTCAGACCACATTGTTTTTAAGGGATTTCTCAGATCACATTGAGTTTTTGAGGGATTGGTCAGTCCACATTGAGTTTTTGAGGTATTGATCAGACCACATTGGATTTTTGAGGCATTGGCCAGACCACATTGGATTTTTGAGGCATTGCTCAGACCACATTGAATTTTTGAGGGATCGCTCAGCTTGACTTTTTATTTTACAATGGATTGCTTTGACCACATAGAGTTTTTGAGATATTGGTCAGACCACATTGAGTTTTTGAGATATTGCTTGGACCACATTGTGTTTTTGAGGGATTGGTCAGACCACACTGAGTTTTTGAGGGATTTCTCAGACTATATTGAGTGTTTGAGGGATTGGTCAGACCAGACTGAGTTTTTGAGGGATTTCTCGGACCAGTGTCCATGTCTATCCCTTGAAGAAGAGTCCCGGCTCGGTGCCTGAGTTGAAAGCGGAGTCCTGGCTCAACGTTCCTGTCCTGTGTTTGGTGTCCACATTCTGGCTGCAGCGAATCAAGGTCCTAGTCTCCAAGTCCAAGGTCTGCGGTGGTCCCGGTTCTCAGGGTCCCAGTCATGGCCGCGGCGATCCAAGTCCCTAGTCCCCTAGTCTGAGGTTCGTGTTCCTCTTTGTCCTCCTTGATTTCCCAGTTCTCTGTGTAGCGAGTAACAAACGCTATTTTATTGAACCTAAAGAAAGACATGTTTGTGTCCTGCTTGTGGGTCCTCTCCCAGCACCCTTGCCCCCACCTTGTAACAAAGGCATGAGATCCAAGGAGAGTTGCTTCGTGGATCCAGAATTGTCTTGCACACAGAAGGCATAGGGTGGTTGTAGATGGTTCATATTCTGCTTGAAGGACAGTGACCAGTGGAGTTCCGCAGGGATTTGTTCTGGGACCCCTTCCCTTTGTGAGTTTCATAATTGACTTGGATGAGTAAGTAGAAGGATGGATTAGTAAATTTGCTGGTGACACCAAAAATTGGGGATGTTGTGAATGGTCTGGAGGGTTTCAGTGGGACATTGATAGGATGGAGGACTGGGCTGAAGTGGCAGATGGAGTTCAACTCAGATAAGTGTGAAGTGGTTCACTTCGGTCCACCAAATTTGAAGACAGAATGTAGTATTAATGGTAGAGCACTTGGCAGTGTGGAGGATCAGTGAGATCTGGAGTCCATTACCACAGGACACTCAAAGCTGCTCTGCAGGTTGACTTTGTGGTTAAGAAGGCATACGGTGTATTGGCCTTCATCAACCATGGGATTGAGTTTAAGAGCTGAGAGGTAATGTTGCAGCTATATAGGACCCTGGTCAGACCCCACTTGGAGTATTGTGCTCAGTTCTGGTCACCTCATTACAGGAAAGATGTGGAAGCTAAAGAAAGGGTGCAGAGGGGATTTACAAGGATGTTACCTGAATTGGAGTACATGCCTTATGAGGATAGGTTGAGTGAACTTGGCCTTTTCTCCTTGGAGCGACGGAGGATGTGAGGTGGCCGAATAAAGGTGTATAAGATGATGAGAGGCATTGATTGTGTGGATAGTCACAGGCCTTTTCCCAAGGTGAAATGGCTAACACAAGGGGGCATAGTTTTAAGGTGCTTGGAAGCTGGTATTGAGGGGTTATCAGGGGTATGTTTTTCACACAGAAAGTGGTGGCTACGTGGAATGCACTGCCAGTGAAGGTTGTAGAGGCGGATATAACAGGGTCTTTTAAGAGACTCAGATAGGTACAGAGAGCTTAGAAAAATAGAGGGCAATGTGGTAGGGAAATTCTAGGTAGGTTACTTGGTGGGCACAACATTGTGGGCCGAAGTGACTGTAATGTGCTGTAGATTTCTATGATTCCATGTTTTTTTTCCAGTTATATAAAGAGTAAAAGGGAGGTGAGACTTGATATTGGACCACTGGAAAATTATGTTGGTGAGGTAGTAATAAGAGACAAAGAAATGACAGATGAACTTAGTAGGTACTTTGCTTCAGTCTTTACTGTGGAAGACACAAGCTGTGTGCTAGAGGTCTGTATGTGTCAGAAAGCAGGAGTGAATACCATTGCTATTACAAAGAAAAAAGCGCAAGGCAAACTGAAAAGTTTTAATGTGGATAAGTCACCTGGATCAGATGGACGACATCCCAGAGTCTGAGAAAGGTGGCTGAAAAGATAACGGACGCATTGGTCATGATCTTTCAAGAATCGCTTGATTCTGGCATGGCCGCAGAGGACTGGGAAATCGCAAATGTCACTCCGCCCTTTACGAAGACAAATTATAGGCCAGTTAGCCTAACCTCAGTGGTTGGGTAAGTGTTGGAGTCCATTGAGGTTTCAGGATACTTGGAGACTAAATGATAAAATAAGTCAAAATCAGCATGGTTTCTCTAGAAGGAAATCTTGCCTGACAAATCTGGTAGAGCTCTTTGAGGGAGTAACAAGCAGGGTAGACAAAGGGGAGGCAGTGGATGTCATTTATTAGATTTTCACAAGGCATCTCATAAGCTGCCTCATCTGCCAAAGGGTTTCAGCCTGAAACATCGACTGTACTTTTTTCATAGATGCTCTTACCAAATTGATTGAGCTTTTTGACAAGGCGATGAAAGGGATTGATGTGGGTTACAGAATGGATGTTGTCTACATAGATTTTAGTAAGGCATTTGACAAAGTCCCTCATGGAGACTAATTCAGGAGATTAACATGCATGGGATCCACGGTGAATTGGTTGTTTGGATTCAGAACTGGTTTGTGCATAGAAGACAGAGGGTAGTGGTTGAAGGGACTTCTTTGAGCTTTAGGTCTGTAATTAGTGGAGTACCTCATGGAGCTGTGCTGGGATCTCTGCTGTTTGTAATGTATATAAATGACCTGGATGAAAATGTAAATGAATGGGTTGATAGTTTGCGGATGATACCAGGATTGGTGGAGTTGTGGATAGTGTAGAAGACTGGCAAAGAATATAGCACAATATTCAGATATGGGCTCAGAAATGGCCTTTGGAGCTTAATAAATAAATATGAGGTGTTGTACCTTGGTGGGGCAAATGCAGGGAGACAGTACACTGTTAAGGGCAAGATCCTTTACAGTGATGCTGAGCAGAGATCCTTGGAAGTGGCTACACAGGTCAATAAGGTGGGTAAGAAGGCTTATGGAATGTTTGTTTTTATTACTTGAGACATTGAGTCAGGAGGTTCTGTTGCAACTTCATAAAGCTCTTGTTAAGCCACATCTGGAGTATTGCATACAGTTCTGGTCACACCACTATAGGAAGGATGTCGAGGCTTTGGAGAGGGTGCAGAAGAGGTTTACCAGGATGCTGCCTGATATAGAAGGCATGTGCTATCATGAAAGTCTGGCTAACCTAGGGTTGTTCTCTCTGGAACAGCAGAGGCTGAGAGGAGATCTGACAGAGGTTTACAAAATTGGGAGGCACAGGTAAAGTGGACAGAGACTATCTGATTTTGAGAATAGAAAGGTCTAATACCAGAGGGCATGCATTGAAGGTGTGTAGGGGTAGATTCAAGGGGGATGTGAGGGGCAAATGTTTTACTCAGAGTGGCAGATGTCTGGAACGCACTGTTTGGTATGGCAATAGAGCCAACTACATTAGAAGCTTTTAAAAGACATTTGTATGGGTACATGGATGTAAAGAAGATGGAGGGGTATGGACATTTTGAAGGTAGGAGGAATTAGCATTTGAGTGTTTTTGATTTGGTGTTTAGCTGGTTCCTGTGCTGTACTGTTCTATGTTCTAGAGATGAGGAGGAATTTTTTTAGCCAGAGGGTAGTGAATCTGTAGAATTCATTGCCATTCACCATTCATGGCTGTGGAGGCTAAGTCATTGAGGATATTTAAATTGGAGGTTGATAGGTTTTGATTGGTCGGGATGTCAAAAGTTATGGGGAGAAGGCAGAATAGGATTGAGAGGAATAATAAATCACCCATTATTGCATGACAGAGCAGACTTGATGGGTCAAATGGCCTAATTCTGCTCCCATGTCTGTAGACATATGGAGTCCTAAAACAGTTATGGGCAAGCTATTGGAGAGGATGTTTAAAGATTTCTGTACCTTTTGGCGAAAGAAGCATAGGCTGATTTGGGATAGTCAACATAGCTTTGTGAAGAGAAGGTCATATCAAGTCTGATTGAGGAAGTAACAAATTGAAGAAGGTAGACCACTGGATGTGGTGTATATGGATTTTAATAAGGCATTTTGTTACGTACCCGTGGGTATCTTGTACTTGTCACGTGACAGTGGTGTTGAAGCTATACTGGACTTAAGGTAATGGTCTTGTGATGGTGAAGTGACGTCACTTTCCTGCCAGTAGAGGTCATGTGACAGTTTTTTTAACAGAGTATAAAAGGAGGACCCCTCCCTGTGAGGAGGGGCAGTTCGTGGCTGGATTTGCCATTTTGACTCTATGTTACTGCGTGGTCCAATATTATGACGCAGTTCCATTGAAAGATGAAGTTTTATTTAATGCCTAAAGTTTAAAAGGTCATTGCCGGCAGTTTTTTTACAATACTGCCAGTAGCCAAAAGTCAGTGGAGAGTGAAAATCGGAGTTCGGGAGCTAAAAGATCGAGGAAAGTCGATTTCGACAGTGAAATAGGTTCAACCTTGTTTGATCCTCATTTGGAAGGAATTCGTTGGCTGTGCCTGTGTTAACCCCTGCACTAATAGCAGAAAGGGTTGGGTACAGTTCGTCAAGGAAAGGTCAGTGCCTTTAAGCCGTTTCATTTTCATCTTCGTAAATTCTCCGGGGAAAAGTATAGTTCGACTGGGAACCGCAACAACATGATGTGAAAGAGAATTTAAATCATCTAAAAAAGTCTCTCCTTTAATGGACTGTAAGCATTTTGAACTTTCACAGTACTACTTTGAAGAACTGTTTTTGCAACATCGCTTTAAGAACTGTTTTCGCTTTATCCTTTTAAGAACTGTTTAAGCTGCCGCACAGCAGCTGATTTTCGGTTGCATTAGCTGTTTGTTTACTTTTGGGGTTTGTTTTCCAGTGTTTAATAAATGTTTTATTTGTTATTAAAAAATCCCTGCCTCACTCATATATTTATTGTTACTGAATCCGTAACAATTTGATTAGGATCCCAACAGTATTCTCTTTCAGAAATTCAGGTGGCATGGAATCCAGGAAAACCTGGCTATGTGGATTCAGAATTGGCTTGATGTAGAAAGAGAGGTTGGTAGTAAATAGAGAATATTCTGCCTGGAGACCAGTGACCATTGGTATTCCACAGGGACCCCTGCTATTTGTGATTTTTATAAATGACTTAGATGAGTAAGTGTTAGGATGGGTTAGTAGAGTAGATAGGCTGAATGGCCTGTTTCTGTGCTGTTGTGCTCTATTACATTTTGACTTTAGTCAGTTTCCAGATGATACAAAGGTTGTTGATGGTGAGTACAGTGCAGAAAGTTGCTGTAGGTTACAACAGGACATTTATAGGATGCAGAGCTGAGCTGAGAGGTGGCAGATGCAGTTCAAATCAGAGAAGTGTGAAGAGACACATTTTGGAAGTTTGAACTTGAAGGCAGAGCACAGGGTTAATGGCAGGATTCTTAGCTCTTCCCTTCTGATGCCAGAACAAATCCTCTTTATAGTGGCAGGGACACAGCCTCGGTTTCGGGTAACCCTCATGTAGCCTTCAGCGCACATTTTAGATCAGGAGTTCCCATCCTGGGGCACTGACTACTTGCTTAATGGGATTGGTCCATGGCATAAAAATGGTTAGGAACTCCTGGTTTAGGCTTCTAAATATCCAAACATGTTTATCATCATTCAAGACTTAACACACCATGCTCTATCCTCCAAACATCTACCAATTTTCACCTGACCACTGCTGTGGTATACTGTACACTGAATGGAATAAGGATGTATTTAAATTTTTTAATTTGGAGCTGTATACAGACATGTCCCAACTGTGGCCCTAATCAGAAGCCTTGGCTGAACAATGAAATGCGGAACCTGCTGAGAGCCAGATCAGAGGCATTCTAGTCTCGAGACCAAGAATGCTGCAAGAGGTGCAGGTATGATCTCCAGAAAGCCATCTCTCTGGTGAAATGGAGATTCCAGACTGGACTGGAATCAGTGAGGGATGCTCGACAGCTGTAGCAAGGTCTGAATGAAATAACTTCCTACAAAGTTAAATCTGGCGACATAGGGGACAGAAGAGCTTTGCTTCCAGAAGAGCTCATTTCCTTCTATGCTCACTTTGACCACCAGAACAGGGAGGAACCATCTCCTGATGATCCTTTGGTCTCAGTATCTGAAGATGATGTGCGGCTACCTTTATGAGAGTGAATCCAGTCCAGATGGAGTACCTAGCTGAGTACTGAAAACCTGTGTTGACCAGCTGGCTGGTGTATTCACAGATATCATCAACCTGCTGTGTCCACCTGCTTCAAGCAGGCTTCAGTCTTACCGGTGCCCAAGAAGAGCGTGGAAATTGTCCAAATGACTGTTGCCCAGTGGCCTTACATCCACAGTGATGAAGTGTTTTGAGAGGCTGGTATTGAAGCATATTTGCTCTTGTGTGAATGGTGAATAGGAAATGATAAAGTAGTGGTGGTTGGGGGTGTGGAGGGATAGGTTAATGGGTAGAGGTGTTGATCAGCCTTATTACTTGGGGAAAGTAACGGTTTATGAATCTGATGGTCCTGGCTAGGATCTTCTGTAGCCTCCTTCCTAATGGGAGTGGGACAAACAATCCGTGAGCAGGGTGGGTGGGATCCTTTTCACGGTTCCATTGATTTTGGATACTGGGAGTTGTTGAAAGGGGTTTAAGAGTGGTTGTTGAAAGGGGTGCCTGCACTGACTGCACATCATAGAGACTATTGGGTACATTTCTCATGGTGGTGTTGGAATCTTTCCCTGGTCACAATTTTCTATATGTGCTCTCATATCTCAAGGCATAGGTACAGTTCTAGTCAAATCCTCCAGATAAAGTTATGATACTAGGAGATTTCAGTTAACTGGGAAAGCCTTAGTGTTAAAAGCTCAGAGGGGAAGAATTTTTGAGATGTGTCCAGAAGAGAGTCATCAAATATACTGTAAGAGGAGCGTTTGATGGCTCTGGCCTGTACTCGCTGAAATTTAGAAGAATGAGGAGGGATCACATTGAAACCAATTGAATATTGAAAGGCCTAGACAGAGTAGATGTGGGGAGGATGTTTCCTACAGTGGTGGGTGTGGGTGTGTGGTTTAGGACCAGAGGGCACAGCCTCAGAATAGAGGGATGTCCGTTTAGAACAGAGATAAGGATGAATTTCTTTACTCAGAGGATGGTGAATGCGTGGGATTCATTGTTACAGATAGCTGTGGAGGCAAAGACATTGAGCATATTTAAAGCAGAGGCTGATAGGCTCTTGGTTAGTCAGGGCATTAAAGATTACAGGGAGAAGGCAGGAAAAAAGGGGGTTGAGAAGGATACTAAATGGGCTTTGAAAGAATGGTGGAGCAGACTTGATGACTGAGTGACCTAATTTTGCTCCTCTGTACTGGAACTTTTCTTGGGGAATACAGGTGGTCAAAAGAAACAAGGAGCATTTTGGAGATGGTGTGTATATATGAAAATGGTGAAAGGAACAGGTCAGCGATACACCGGTTATAATGATCTTAACTAGATTAAGACCAATTTCATTAACATGAGGGAGGACATGACAAAGGTAGGCAAGGGGCCTCTAGTTGCAGGCAAGTCCGCATCTGCAAAGTGAGAAGTATTCAATAGAGGAATGTCAGGTGTTCCTTATTTCCTGTTGTCTGTACACTCTGTGTGCTATAGTGCAGGAAACTTGGAGGACATAACTTCAAGTCCATCAGCCTATCCTGATAAGACATGTTCTCTTTATTCCAGGCAGCATCCTGCTGAATCTCTTTGGGTTTGTTAGTCTGACACACATGATCAAATGTACCACAAGTGATATTGTACATAAATATACTCACTTCATTCTTGATGAATAAAAGGAAAAACTAAAATAAAAATATATATTACTGTACATATTAAATGAAATAATTAGTGTAAAAAGAGAGCAAAAATAATAAGGATAAGTTCATGGGTTCACTGTCTGTTCAGAAATCTGATGGTGGAGAAGAAGAAGCTGTTCCTGAAACATTGAATGTGTGTCTTCAGGCTCCTGTACCTCTTCCCTGATGGTAGCAAAGAGAAGAGGGCATGTCCTGGGTGATGGGGGTCCTTGCTGATAGATGCCACCTTTTTGGGGCAATGGCTTTTGAAGGTGCCCTTGATGGAGCTGGCTGAGTTGATAACTTTCTGTAGCTTTTTCTGATCCTGTATGGTGGTTCCTCCATTCCAGACTTGCAACCAGTGCAGAAGTACGAGAGATTCTGCAGATGCTGGAGATCAAGAGCAACACACAGTATTTTGTGCATTTTAATGAGAGGGATTTGGAAGGGCGGAGTGGCTTCACGAGTGAGTTGACATGATCCAGCTGAGGTGACAGATACAGGCAAAGAACAGGGAGCGTGACTGGGAGGGTTAGGAAACCCTGTTGACACACATAGCAGACACTAGGAGGGGTTCACATTCCAGGATAAGCATTGAGGCTCCCAGTGAATCACAAGACTTGCGCAGTTCCAGCAGGCCTTGTACAGCAGTGTGTTCTTTCTCAGACTCTGCTGAGTGGGAATTTCTGAACTGAACACGATGAGTGAGTAGTATCCAGCTACTGACACCCACCTTCTAAATATATGATTAGAAAGTGCTGGGCTCAGCCGTTTGGTCAGCCTGGGACACATTGCCTTTTATAGCAATCAGGGCAGAAGCAGGAGCAGGGGATAATCAAAAATAACACCATTGGCTGCGTCGACATATGGCTGAGACAATAAATAACTGATTGCTTATCACTGTCTGGCTAACCGGATGAGATAGGGGCTCGGCCCGAAACGTCGAATGCTGCCTGACCAGCTGAGCTCCTCCAGCATTTTGTGTGTGTTGCTTTGGATTTCCAGCATCTGCAGGTTTTCTCATGCTTGAGACAAGGTACAGTGCTGGTATGCTGACAGGTGGAGGACAGACTGTCATTGTGAGTCAGTGGTACACATAAAGTTCACGAAGTACAAAGTAAATTTATTATCAAAGTTTAAAGACCATAATACATAAAGACACAGGAGCAGAATTAGGCCAATTGGCCCTTTGAGTCTGTTCAGCCATTCAATCATGGCTGATACTTTTTTTTTAACCCCACCTCAGCCCCACTTGCAAGAACTGATCAATCTCCACCTTCAGTACACCCACAACCTGGTCTCCACAGTTGCCTGTGGTAACAATGACCACAAATTCACCACCCTCTGGCTAAATAAATTTTTCCCCATCCCTGTTTTAAATGGACACCCCTCTATTCTGAGGCTGTGACCTCTTGTCCTAGACTCGCCCACCATGGGAAATATCCTTTCCACATCTACTCTGTCTAGGTCTTTCGATATTCAGAAGGTTTTAATGAGATCACCCCTTATCCTTCTAAATTCCAGCAAGTACAGACCCAGAGCCATTAAATGTTCCTCACATGATAACCCTTTCATTCCCAGAATCATTCTTGTGAACCTCCTCTGGATCCTCTCCAATGACAGCACACCTTTTCACAGATTAGAAGCCCAAAACTGTTCTCACTAGTGCCTTATAAAGTCTCAGAATCATATCCCTGCTCTTATATGCCATGCCTCTTGAAATGAATGCTAACATTGCCGTTACCTTGCTCACCACTGACTCATCCTGAAAGTTAATCTTTAGGGTGTTCTGTACAAGAGCTACCAAGTCCCTTTGTCTCAGATTTTTGGATTTTCTCCCCATTTAGAAAATAGTTCTCACATTTACTTCTTAACAAGGTGCATCACCATGCTTTTCCAAAATTGTATTTTATTTGCCACTTTCTTGCCCATTCTCCTAATCTGTTTAAGTCCTTCTGCAACTTATCTGTTTCCTCAACACTACCTGCCCCTCCACCAATCTTCGTATCATCTACAAACTTGGCAACAAAGCCAACTATTTCATCATCTAAGTCATTGATATTCAGCATAAAAAGAAGTGGACCCAACACCGACCAACACCGATTAACGATCTTGTAGTCAGGGATCCTCCTAGAAAGAGTGATCATAGTATGATTGAATTTTGCATACAGATGGAGGATGAAATAGTTAGATCTAAAACTAGTGTACTATGCTTGAACAAGGAAGACTACACAGGCTGAGGGAAGAGCTGTCTAATGTGGATTGGGAGCTATTTGGTAGGACAGTTGAGTAACAGTGGGATACTTTCAAAGAGATTTTTCACAGTGCTCAACAAAAGTATATTCCAGTCAAAAGTAAGGACAGTAAGGGTGGGGAGAGCCAGCCTTGGATAACTAAGGAAATAAAAGATAGTATCAAATTAAAAGGTCATGTGTACAAAGTCGCAAAGAGTAGTGAGAGACTGGAGGATTGGAAAAACTTTAAAAAGCAACAAGGAACAACTAAACAAGAAATAAGGAAAGGGAAGATAGAGTATGAAAGTAAATTAGCACAAAATATAAAAACAGATAGCAAAAGATTTTATAAGTATATAAAGCAGAAGAGGGTGGCTAAAGTCAATGTAGGTGCCTTTGAAGTCAATGAAGGGAAATTGATATTGGGTGATAAGGAAATGGCTGAGGCATTGAACGACTATTTTGTGTCAGTCTTCACGGTGGAGGACACGTCTAATATGCCAAAGAATGATGTTATGGACAAAATGGGACGTGAGGACCTTGATAAAATCACTGTCACTAAAGAGATAGTGATGAGCAAACTAGAGGGACTGAAGGTAGATTATTTCCCTGGTCCTGATGGGTGCATCTCAGGGTGCTGAGGAAATTAGTGGACGTTATAGTAGACGCTTTGGTAATCATTTACCAAAATTCTCTAGATTCTGGGCAAGTCCTGGTGGAATGTCACACCACTTTTTAAAAAAGGATGTAGGCAAAAATTGGGCAACTATAGGCCAGTTAACTTAACATCTGTAGTCAGGAAAATGTTTGAAACTGTCACTAAGGAAGAAATAGCTAAGTCACTAAGGAAGACATTTAGAAAGGAGTGGTTCCATTAGACAAGCACAGCATGGATTCAGAAAGGGCAGGTCCTGTTTGACAAACTTACTGGAGTTCTGTGAGGACATAATGAGTGCAGTGGATAGAGGGGAACAGGTGGATGTCATATACTTGGATTTCCAGAAGGAGTTCGATAAGGTGTCGCACAAGAGACTTATAAATATGATATGGAGGCATAGAATTGGGAGAAGTGTATTGGCATGAATAATGGATTGGTTAACCAATAGAAGGCAGAGAGTTGGTATAAATGGGTGTTCCTCTGGTTGGCAGTCAGTGGTGAGTGGGTGCCGCAGGGGTTGGTGCTGGGCCCGCAGCTGTTTACCATTTACATTGATGATTTGGAAGAGGGGACTGAGTATAGTGCAGCAAAATTTGCTGATGACACTAAACTGAGTGGAAAAGCAAATTGTACAGAGGATGTGGAGAGTCTGTAGAGGGATATAGATAGGTTAAGTGAGTGGGCCAAAGTCTGGCAGATGGAATACAACATTGGTAAATGCGAGATCATTCATCTTGGAAGGAATAATAGAAGAGCAGATTATTATTTAAATGGTGAAAGATTGCAGCATGCTGTTGTGCAGAGGGACTTGGGAGTGCTTGTGCAGGTTCAACAGGTTATTAAGAAGGCAAACAGAATGTTGGCCTTCATATACAGCGGCCAACATCGTAGCAGCCATTGTTGTAGTGGACTGAGGCAGAGTGGGATGCCTTTGGCTCAATCAGGCTTTGGCGAGAACAGGCAGAGGCGAGGTTGAGCGGGGCACGTCTGCGCAAGCACGTGAAAGTCGGCTTCTGGGATCAGCGGGGGAATTTAAAAAGTGAGCAGAGGCTGAGTACGAGCTTCACTCCAGGTGAGGTAAGGCCTGGTAAGCTCCTTTAATTAATCTAATTAGCTTAGGAGTAGATAATGGAGGCAGCAGTTAGGGCAGTTGAGTGCTCCATTTGCAGTATGTGGGAAGTCAGGGCGAGCACAGCTGTCCCTGATGACTACACCTGTAAAAGGTGCATCCAGTGCAGCTCCTGACAAACCGTGTTAGGGAACTGGAGCTGGAGCTGGATGAACTTCGGATCATTCAGGAGGCAGAGGCAGAAATAGACAGGAGTTTCAGGGAGATAGTCACCCCTAGGAGTCAGGAGACAGGTAGTTGGGTGACTGTCAGGAGAGGGAAGGGGAATAGACAGGAAGAGCAGAGCACCCCTGTGGCCATTCCCATCAATAATAAGTATACCATTTTGGATACTGTTGTTGGGAACGACCTACCAGGGACAAGTTACAGTGGTTGCATCTCTGGCACCGAGACTGGACCCTCAGCTCAGAAGGGAAGGAGGGAAAAGAGGAGAGCAGTAGTGATAGGGGATTCGATAGTTAGGGGGACAGATAAGAGGTTCTGTGGAAGAGATCGAGAATCCCGGATGGTCTGTTGCCTCCCTGGTGCCAGGGTCCGCGATATTTCGGATCGAGTTCTCAGTATTCTCAAGAGGGAGGGTGAGCAGCCAGATGTTGTAGCCCATGTGGGGACCAATGACGTGGGTAGGAAGAGTGAGGAGGTCCTGAAAGGTGAGTTTAGGGAGCTAGGTGCCAAGTTAAAGGACAGGACCTCCAGGATAGCAATCTCAGGATTGCTACCAGTGCCACGTGCAGGTGGGTTTAGAAATAGTAAGATAGTGCAGATCAACACATGGCTGAAGACACGGTGCAGGAGGGAGGGCTTCAGATTTATAGATAATTGGGACAGTTTTCCAGGGAAGGTGGGACCTGTTCCGGCGGGACGGTTTACATCTGAACTGGAGGGGGACAAATATTCTTGCAGGTAGGTTTGCTAGAGAGGCTCCAGTGGATTTAAACTAGATACGGGGGGGGGCGGGGGGGAAGGGGAACTAGAGTGTAGGAACAGATGTATGGGAGAAGGAAGAAAAAGAAGACAGTAAAGTTCTTTGTACTGTTAGAGATAAACAGAGAGGAGGAGGTGGAGAATTTCTTAAATGCATTTATTTTAATGCTAGGAGCATTGTAAGAAAGGTGGATGAGCTTAGAGCATGGATTGATACCTGGAAATATGATGTTGTAGCTATTAGTGAAACATGGTTGCAGGAGGGGTGTGATTGGCAACAAAATATTTCTGGATTTCATTGCTTCAGGTGTGATAGAATCGGAGGGACAAGAGGGGCAGGTGTTGTGTTGCTTGTCCGAGAAAATATTACAGCGGTGCTCTGACAGGATAGATTAGAGGGCTCGTCTAGGGAGACTATTTGGGTGGAATTGAGGAATGGGAAAGGTGTAGTAACACTTATAGGGGTATATTATAGACCACCTATTGGGGAGCGAGAATTGGAGGAGCAAATTTGCAAGGAGATGGCAGATATTTGTAGTAAGCACAGGGTTGTGATTGTGGGAGATTTTAATTTTCCACACATAGACTGGGAAGCCCATACTGTAAAAGCGATGGATGGTTTTGGAGTTTGTAAAATGTGTGCAGGATAGTTTTTTGCAGCAATACATAGAGGTACTGACTAGAGAAGGGGCAGTGTTGGATCTTCTGTTAGGGAATGAAATAGGTCAGGTGACGGAGGTATGTGTTGGGGAGCACTTCGGGTCCAGTGATCACAATGCCATTAGTTTCAATATAATTATGGAGAAGGATAGGACTGGACTCAGAGTTAAGATTTTTGATTACAGAAAGGCTAACTTTGAGGAGATGTGAAAGGATTTAGAAGGAGTGGATTGGGACAATTTGTTTTATGGGAAGGATGTAATAGAGAAATGGAGGTCATTTAAAGGTGAAATTTTGAGGGTACAGAATCTTTATGTTCTTGTTAGGTTGAAAGGAAAGGTTAAAAGTTTGAGAGAGCCATGGTTTTCAAGGGATATTGGAAACTTGGTTAGGAAAAAGAGAGATATCTACAATAAATATAGGCAGCATGGAGTAACTGAGGTGCTCGAGGAATATAAAGAATGTAAGAAGAATCTTAAGAAAGAAATTAGAAAAGCTAAAAGAAGATACGAGGTTGCTTTGGCAAGTAAGGTGAAAATAAATCCAAAGGGTTTCTAGTTATATTAATAGCAAAAGGATGGTGAGGGATAAAACTGGTCCCTTACAGAATCAGAGTGGACAGCTATGTGTGGAGCCGAAAGAGACGGGGGAGATTTTGAACAATTTCTTTTCTTCGGTATTCAATAAGGTGAAGGATATTGAATTGTGTAAGGTAAGGGAAACAAGTAGGGAAGTTATGGAAACTATGACGATTAAAGAGGAGGAAGTACTGGCGCTTTTAAGGAATATAAAAGTGGACAAATCTCCAGGTCCTGACAGGATTTCCCTAGGACCTTGAGGGAAGTTAGTGTAGAAATAGCAGGGGATCTGACAGAAATATTTCAAATGTCATTAGAAACGGGGATGGTGCCGGAGGATTGGCATATTGCTCATGTGGTTCCATTGTTTAAAAAGGGTTCTAAGAGTAAACCTAGCAATTATAGGCCTGTCAGTTTGATGTCAGTGGTGGGTAAATTAATGGAAAGTATTCTTAGAGATGGTATATATAATTATCTGGATAGACAGGGTCTGATTAGGAACAGTCAGCATGGATTTGTGCATGGAAGGTCATGCTTGACAAATCTTATTGAATTTTTGAAGAGGTTACGAGGAAAGTTGACGAGGGTAAAGCAGTGGATTTCAGTAAGGCCTTTGACAAGGTTCCGCAGAGAAGGTTAGTCAGGAAGGTTCAATTGTTAAGTATTAATATTGAAGTAGTAAAATGGATTCAACAGTGGCTGGATGGGAGATGCCAGAGAGTAGTGGCGGATAACTGTTTGTCAGGTTGGAGGCCGGTGACTAGTGGTGTGCCTCAGGGATCTGTACTGGGTCCAATATTGTTTGTCATTTACATTAATGATCTGGATGATGGGGTGGTGAATTGGATTAGTAAGTATGCAGACGATACTAAGGTAGGTGGCATTGTGGATAATGAAGTAGATTTTCAAAGCTTACAGAGAGATTTAGGGCCAGTTAGAAGAGTGGGCTGAATGTTGGCAGATGGAGTTTAATGCTGATAAGTGTGAGGTGCTACATTTTGGTAGGAATAATCCAAATAGGACATACATGGTAAATGGTAGGGCATTGAAGAATGCAGTAAAACAGAGTGATCTAGGAATAATGGTGCATAGTTCCCTGAAGGTGGAATCTCATGTGGATAGGGTGGTGAAGAAAGCTTTTGGTATGCTGGCCTTTATAAATCAGAGCATTGAGTATAGATGTTGGGATATAATGTTAAAATTGTACAAGGCATTGGTAAGGCTGAATTTGGAGTATTGTGTACAGTTCTGGTCACTGAATTATAGGAAAGATATCAACAGGTCCGGGGAACAACCCCTTCAGACACATCAGGAGAAATGCTAGAAATCCCGTGACAGCGTTTAATAGCGACAGCTGGTGGGGGCCTGCGTGCGTCCTTTTCCATTTGCCAAGGAATTGGCGGGCCTTACCACGGAAGAACGGCTTAGCTAAAGAAGAGGCCACCAACGAAATTTCGAAGGATCGACATCATAAAAAGGAAAAGCTGGCAAGTTCTAAAAATCTGTCTCTCTCCAACCAAAAGCTGCAGACTGAATGAACTGATTGACTTTTATATTTCCATCGGACAATACATTATCCCCTAGACAACGATAGAGCTTATTTCTTATTGATTATTAGTATACCCGTGCTTTTAGATTTAGTATTGACGATGTATATTATCTGTATGTTTGCATTGATATTATTTTTGTGTATTTTTATCAATAAATACTGTTAAAAATAGTACCATCAGACTTCAACGGACCTCTCTATCTTTGCTGGTAAGTGACCCAGTTACAGGGTTCGTAACGGGGCAAAAGTTTAAGGGTAACACGAGGGGGAATTTCTTTACTCAGAGAGTGGTAGCTGTGTGGAATGAGCTTCCAGTAGAAGTGGTAGAGGCAGGTTTGGTATTGTCATTTAAAGTAAAATTAGATAGGTATATGGACAGGAAAGGAATGGAGGGTTATGGGCTGAGTGCGGGCCAGTGGGACTAGGTGAGAGTAAGCGTTCAGCATAGACTAGAAGGGCTGAGATGGTCTGTTTCCGTGCTGTAATTGTTGTATGGTTATATATTGCTAGACGGATTGAATTCGAGACCAAGGAGGTCATGCTGCAACTATGCAAGGTACTGGCAAGGCTGCACCTGGAGTACTGTGTGCAGTTCTGGTCTCCATACTTGAGAAAGGATATACTGGCTTTGGAGACAGCGCAGAGGAGGTTCACCAGGTTGATTCCAGAGATGAAAGGGTTAACCTATGAGGAGAGATTGAGACACTTGGGACTATACTCTCTGGAATTCAGAAGAACGAGTGGGGATCTTATAGAAACATACAAAATTTTGAAAGTGATAGATAAGATGGAAGTAGGAAAGTTGCTTCCATTGGTAGGCGAGACTAGAACTAGGAGAAATTGTTTTTCCCAGAGAGTGGTGAATCTATGAATTCTCTGCCCAGGGAAGCAGTTAAGGCTTCTTTACTAAATATATTTAAGATACAGTTAGATAGATTTTTACATAGTAAGGGAATTAAGGGTTATGGGGAAAAGGCAGGTAGATGGAGCTGAGTTCACGGACAGTTGAGCCATGATCTTATTGAATGGCGGGGCAGGCTCGATGGCCTACTCCTGCTCCTATTTCTTATTCTGTTTCTCTGTAGAACACCACTGGTCACTGGCAGCCAACCAGAAAAGGATCCTTTTATTCCCACTCACAGCCTCCTACCCATCAGCCAATGCTCTAACTATCTTAGTAACTTTCCTGTAATATCATGGGCTCTGAACTTGGTAACAGCCTCGTGTGTGGCACCTTGTCAAAGACCTTCTGAAAATTCAAATATACAACATCCACTACATCCACTTTATCTATCCTACTTCTCAAAGAATTCCAACAGGTTCGTCAAGCAAGGACACCATGCTGCCTTTGTCCTGTCTTCTCCTGTGTCACCAACTACTCCATAACCTCATTCTTAACAATTGACTCCAACATCTTCCCATCCACTGTGGTCAGGCTAATTGGTCTATAATTTCCTTTCTGCTTCCTTACCCCTTTCTTAAAGAGCGGAGTGACATTTGCAATTTTCCAGAACCATACCAGAGTTCAATGATTTTTGAAAGATCTTTACTAATGCCTCCACAATCTTTACCACTATCTTTTTCAGAACCCTAGGGTGCAGTTCACCTGGTCCAGGTGACTAATGTACCTGGATCTTCTCCCTTGTAATAGTAACTGCACTCACTTCTCTTTCCTCACACCCTTCAACATCTGGCACACTGCTAGTGTTTTCCACAGTGAAGGCTGATGCAAAATACTCATGTAGGTTATCTGCCATTTCCTTGTTCCCCGTTATTATTTCTCCTGCCTCATTTTCTAGCGGTTCTATATCCACTCTCATCTCTCTGTTATTTTTATATACCATACAGGAAAAAGATTTTTCTATCCACCTTGATATTGTCTGTTAGTTTGCTTTGGTTTTTCATCTTTTTCCTCCTAATGATACTTTTTTTTTGCTTTCTGTAAGTTTTTAAAAGCTTCCCAATCCTCTATCTTCCTGCTAGTTTTTGCTTTGTTGTATGCCCTCTCTTTTGTTTTTACATTAGCTTTGTCTTCCCTTGTCAGCCACTGTTGTACTATCTGCTATTTGAGCATTTCTTTGTTTTTGGAATACATCTATCCTGCACCTTCCTCATTTTTTTCAGGAACTCACACCATTGCTGCTCTGCTGTCACCCCTGCCAGCATCTCCTTCCAATTTACTTTGGCCAGCTCCTCTCTCATACCACTGTAATTTCCTTTACACTGAAAAACTGCTATGTTAGACTTTACATTCTCCGTATCAAATTTCACGTTGCACTCAATCATATTGTGATCACTATCTCCTATGGGTTCCTTTAATTTAAGCTCCCTAATCACCTCTGGTTCATTACATAACACTCAATCCAGTATAGTTGATCCCCTAGTCGGCTCCATATATGTTACCATATACATCCTTGAGATTCGTTTTCTCGTGGGCATTCACAATAAGTTCAAGAAACACAATAGGATCACTGAAAGACGGTTCCCAACAAGACAGACACAACCTATGTGCAAAAGACAACAAATGAGAGAATAAAAATATAAACATCAAACAATAAATATCCAGGACATGAGATGAAGAGTCCCTGAAAATGAGTCCCATAGATTGTGAGAACAGTTCAGTGTTGGGATGAGTGAAGTTGAGTGGAGTTATTCCCTCTGGCTCAAGGGGGTAATAACTGTTCCTGTACCTTCTTCCTGATGGCAACAGTGAGGAGAGAGTATGGTCTGGATGTTGGAGGCCCTTGATAACAGATGGTACTTTTCTGCAACAGAGCTCCATGTATATGTATACCATCTCTGATCTCTGAAACCCTGTCCACACCCCAAGCTGAGGACAGAGGTTGTTTCATGTTGCTGGGTCTGGGTGGATCTGAGAGCAATGGTTTAAGCCAGCTGGGTTCTCACATTGTTGGAGAAGCAGTTCCGACCATAAGACAGAATTAAACCATTTGGCCTTTTGAGTCTGCTCCACTATTCTATCATGGCTAATTTATTATCCCTCTCAACCCCATTCTCCTGTTTTCTCCTGGTAATCTTTGATGCCCTGACTATTCAAGAACCGATTAACTTCCATTTAAAAAATATCCAATGACTTAGCCTCCACAGCCATCTGTGGCAATGAATTCCAAATATTCACCACCCTCTCACAAAATAAATTCTTCCTCATCTCCATTCTAAATGAACATCCCTCTATTCTGAGGCTGTGGCCTCTGGTCCTGTACTCTCCTACTACCCACTGTAGGAAACATTCTCTCCACCTCCACTCTATCTGGGCCTTTCAATATTTTATAGTTTTCAGTAAGATCTCCCTCATTCCTCTAAATACCGGCAAGTACAGGCCCAGAGCATCTCCAATATCAGCAGGACCTTTCTTAAATAAAGGGCTCAAATCTGCTCAAAATACTCTGTGCAGTCTGATAAATGCCTTATAAACACCCAGCATTACATCCTTGCTTTTATATCCTAGTCCTCTTGAAAGGAATGCTAACCTTTCCTTCCTGCATTTGCCTTCCTTACCACCAACTCAACTTGCAAGTTGACCTTTAGGGAATCCTGTGTGAGGACTCCCTATGCAAATCTGATATTTGAATTTTCTCCCCATTTAGAAAATTGTCTATGCCTTTATTCCTTCTATCAAAGCACATGACAGTACAATTCCCGGCCCCATAATCCATCAGCCATATTTGCAACTTCTTTGCCCACTCTCCCAATCTGTCTGTCCTTCTGCAGACTCTCTGCTTCTACAACTTATGGACTTCAAGGACTTCATGTTCCCAGTATTTGTATGAGAGTTGTAAAGAAGCTATCTCTCTTAACCACCCCCACTATACCTTACCAATTAAGAACCTATTACCTCTGCCTTAAATATATCCCGTCTCTCATCCTCCACAGCCATCTTGAAATACCTTCTCATCTCAGTTCTAAAGGGACATCCCTTTATGCATAGTAATTTTTTTAATGTATTGCACTGTTTTGCTGCTGCAAAACAACTAATTTCATGACATATGTCAGTGATAATAAACCTGATTCTGATTCTGAGGCTGTGCCCTCAGATCCTAGAATCTCCAGCAAGTGGAAACTTCTTCTCAATGTCTACTCTGTTCAGGTGTTTCAATATTCAGTAGGTTACAGTGAGATTTCCCCTCATCCTTCTGAAGTCCATTGAGTACAAGTCCAGAGCCATCATGTTGTTAAGGCCAGCGATGATCCTTGACCTCAGCACCAATTCCCTGCACTAACCCAGTCTATCCATTCACAGCGACCAGCATCAACCATTGCTGTCCTCAATATTATATCATATGACCATTAGACATCAGAGCAGAATTAATCCATTTAACCTATTGAGTCTGTTCTGTCATTCCTTCATGGCTGATCTATTATCCCCCTTAACCTCATTCACCTTCTCTCTGCATTTGATGGCTCTGGTGCTGTACTCACTGGAGGTTAGAACCATGAAGGTGGATCTCATTGAAATCTGTGGAATATTGAAAGGCCTACATGAAGTGGATATGGAGAAGGTGTTTCATATAGTTGAAAAGTCCAGGATGAGAGGGCACAGCCTCAGAATAGAGAGATGTCTATTTAAAACCGAGATGAGGAGGAATTCCTTATACCTGAGGGTATTGAATCCATGGAATTCATTGCCACGGATGGGTGTGGAGGTCAAATCATTGGGTATATTTAAAGAGGAGGTTGATAGGTTCTTGATTAGTCTAGGTACCAAAGGTTATGGGGAGAAGGCAGGAGAATGGGAATTGAAAGGGATAATAAACCAGCCATGATGGAGTGGTGGAGCAGACAGATGGGCTGAATGGCCCCATTCTGCTCCTTTGTCTTACGTCTTTATGGTGAATGTGTTGAAATATCTGCACGTTGTTAATTCAAGATGCACATTGCGTGCACTTCATCAGCTGTTTTTCTAAAGTTCATAACAATCTTATTAAACACTTTGTTAAGCCAGTTATCCATAGAGTAGAACTAATGAGCCCTCAATGCAGAAGTGATTTCAGGATGATGATTCTTAATGTTACTGCAGTCATTATTTACCTTCATGTCAATTGCGGATATCTGTTGGAATTCACTATAATTTGATGCTGGAAACTGATTAAATTTATAATTAAGGAAGGGATTCATTTGTGGAATGTGGAATTTGAAACATTGATTCAAATGTTATATGGGTATAACATTTGGGTATAAGATATGGGTATAAAATAATTTTGTGATGAGAAAAGGAGTGCAGTATGTATTGAAATTAAACTAACATTACCTTTAATTCCTTGCTTCCATGAGGAGATCATAAGAGGACCATGAAGAGACTGTGAGAAAACCATGAAGGAACAATGAGGAAACTGTGGGGAGACTGAAGGGACCATGAGGAGATTGTGGGGAGATCATGAGGAGACTGTGGGGAGACCATGAGGAAACGATGAAGAGACCAGAGGAGATTGTGGGGAGATCATGAGGAGACTGCGAGAAGACTGTGGGGAGACTGTGAGGAAACCATGAGGAGACCATGGGGAGACCTTGGGGAGACAGTGAGGAGACTATGAAGAGACCAATAAGAGATTATGAGGAGACCTTAAGCAGACATGAGGAAACCATGAGGCAGGCTGAAGCACAGATTGGAGTTGCTCCAATATTTGACACTTGCACTAATGTCAAAACCATTTGAGAAACTTCAGAACTGGAAACAGGTGGAGGGAAAGAATGCAGGAAGTAATGGGTGGAGATCTGGTTCAGTAGGCATGAAAGAAGAAGCAGTGTTTCACAAGATTTTAGGGTGAGGTTGGTGAGGCTCTTTCTACCCCTCCTTCCCCATCCATGTGGGGAAAGCAGTGAAATTTAAGGATGAAAATGAATGTAAAAATGAAAGAGACAGGAAAGGGGTCACCGGGACAGGAAGGGGTGTAGGGATTGGAGAGGAATCACAGAAATAAGAAGAGGTGTAGAAGGGGTTTAGAGATGGGCAGAGGTATTGGGGTTAAATAGTGTCACAGAGACAGGAGTGTATTACAGAGGAAGAGTTGCAGGAACAGAGGTGGTTACAAAGATGGGGAAGATGTAGGGGGCTAGAGAGGGTCACAGAGACAGGGAGGGGTGTAGGGGCCAGAGGGCATTATGGAGACAGGGAGGGGTGTAGGTGCCGGAGGGAGTTACAGAGACAGGGAGGGGTGTGGGTGCCGGAGGGAGTTACAGAGACAGGGAGGGGTGTAGGGACCAGAGGGCATTACAGAGACAGGGAGGTGTGTGGGTGCCGGAGGGAGTTACAGAGACAGGGAGGGGTGTGGGTGCCAGAGGGAGTTACAGAGACAGGGAGGGGTGTAGGGACCAGAGGGCATTACAGAGACAGGGAGGTGTGTGGGTGCCGGAGGGAGTTACAGAGACAGGGAGGGGTGTGGGTGCCAGAGGGAGTTACAGAGACAGGGAGGGGTGTAGGGACCAGAGGGCATTACAGAGACAGGGAGGGGTGTAGGTGCCGGAGGGAGTTACAGAGACAGGGAGGGGTGTAGGGGCCGGAGGGGGTTACAGAGACAGGGAGGGGTGTAGGGGCTGGAGGGGGTTACAGAGACAGGGAGGGGTGTGGGTGCCGGAGGGAGTTACAGAGACAGGGAGGGGTGTAGGGACCAGAAGGCATTACAGAGACAGGGAGGGGTGTGGGTGCCGGAGGGAGTTACAGAGACAGGGAGGGGTGTGGGTGCCGGGGGGGTTACAGAGACAGGGAGGGGTGTGGGTGCCGGAGGGAGTTACAGAGACAGGGAGTGGTGTAGGGACCAGAGGACATTACAGAGACAGGGAGGGGTGTGGGTGCCGGAGGGGGTTACAGAGACAGGGAGGGGTGTGGGTGCCGGAGGGAGTTACAGAGACAGGGAGGGGTGTAGGGACCAGAGGGCATTACAGAGACAGGGAGGGGTGTGGGTGCCGGAGGGGGTTACAGAGACAGGGAGGGGTGTGGGTGCCGGAGGGAGTTACAGAGACAGGGAGTGGTGTAGGGACCAGAGGACATTATGGAGACAGGGAGGGGTGTAGGGACCAGAGGGCATTACAGAGACGGGGAGTGGTGTGGGTGCCGGAGGGAGTTACAGAGACAGGGAGGGGTGTAGGGGCCGGAGGGAGTTAGAGAGACGGGGAGTGGTGTGGGTGCCGGAGGGAGTTACAGAGACAGGGAGGGGTGTAGGGACCAGAGGGAGTTACAGAGACAGGGAGGGGTGTAGGGGTCGGAGGGGGTTACAGTGACAGAGAGGGGTGTAGGGGCCGGAGGGGGTTACAGTGACAGGGAGGGGTGTAGGGGCCGGAGGGGGTTACAGTGATGGGGGGGGGGTGTAGGGACCAGAGGGGGTTACAGAGACAGGGAGTGGTGTAAGGGCTGGAGGGGGTTACAGAGACAGGGAGGGGTGTAGGGACCAGAGGGAGTTACAGAGACAGGGAGGGGTGTAGGGGTCGGAGGGGGTTACAGTGACAGAGAGGGGTGTAGGGGCCGGAGGGGGTTACAGTGACAGGGATGGGTGTAGGGGCCGGAGGGGGTTACAGTGATGGGGGGGGGTGTAGGGACCAGAGGGGGTTACAGAGACAGGGAGTGGTGTAAGGGCTGGAGGGGGTTACAGAGACAGGGAGGGGTGTAGGGACCAGAGGGAGTTACAGAGACAGGGAGGGGTGTAGGGGTCGGAGGGGGTTACAGTGACAGAGAGGGGTGTAGGGGCCGGAGGGGGTTACAGTGACAGGGAGGGGTGTAGGGGTTGGAGGGGGTTACAGTGACAGAGAGGGGTGTAGGGGCCGGAGGGGGTTACAGTGACAGGGAGGGGTGTAGGGGCCGGAGGGGGTTACAGTGACAGGGGGGGGTGTAGGGACCAGAGGGGGTTACAGAGACAGGGAGTGGTGTAAGGGCTGGAGGGGGTTACAGAGACAGGGAGTGGAGGGCGTTCCAGAGATGGGAATAGGAGGTGGGTGTAGAGACCCCTGCCCTCTGTGATCCTCTCGTGTCTATTTCTGGAAAATCAGCTTCTTGGAACAGACAAATGAAAATAGTGGAAACACTTGTCAGATCTGACATTGGAGAGAAGCAGTCATTGATTTGGGATCTGTCCCCTCATCAGACACAGTAACTATCCACTATTAACTTCATGGCACCCTATAACTGTCCTGATGTTAATTAAAGTTGGCATTGGATTTGACAAGAAATTTGACTTGAATTGGCTTGAGCTCCAATTACAGAAAACAAATATGATGTAACTGTTCCCTTTCTTCTTAAACTCAGAAGATTTATATTTTCAAATAACTGTCCTTATTAATTAAAATTCTTCAATCCTAAAGACACCATTTTCATTTAATTAACAATACTGTCAACACACAAATAATTGGTAAAGGTTATCATCTTTATTCATACAAGCTAAAGGTTCAATGTTCAAAGTAAATTAATATCAAAGTACACGTGTCACCATGTAGTAAGCTTGAGATTAATTTCCTTGTGGACAATTACAGTAAATAGAAAGAAATACAATGAAAAATAGAATAACAAGATGGATAAACAACCAATGTGCAAAAGACAACAAACTGTAAATACAGAAAGGACAATGTTATGATAGTCATGGGAGATTTTAACATGTAGGTAGATTGGGAAAATTGTGTTGGTAATGGATCTCAAGACAGTGAATTTGTTGAATACCTATGCGATGGCTTTTTAAAGTAGTTTGTCATTGACCCTACTGGAGATCAGTTATGTTGGATTGGGTGTTATGTAAAGACCACTGGTGATTGGGAAGCTTAAGGTAAAGGAACCTCAGGAGACAGTAAACACAATATGATTGAATTCAACTTGAAATTTGATAAAGGGAACGCAAGGTCTGATATAACAGTATGTCAGTGGAGGATAGGAATTTACAATGGTACGAGAGAGGAGTTGGCTAAACTAAATTGGAAGGAGAGGCTAGCAGAGATAACAGCAGAGCAGCAATGGTGTGAACTTCTGGGAAAAAATAAGGAAGGTGCAGGATAGATGTATTCCAAAAACAAAGAAATACTCAAATGGCAAAATAGTACAACTGTGACTGACAAGGGAGGTCAAAGCCGATGTAAAAGCAAAACAGAGGGCAGACAACAAAGCAAAAACTAGCAGGAAGGTAGAGGACTGGGAAGCTTTAAAAACCTACAGAAAGCAACTAAAAGAATCATTCAGAGGGAAAAGATGAAATATGAAAGTAAGCTAGCGAACAAAATCAAGGTGAATAGAAAAAGCTTTCTCAAGTATTTAAAAAATAAGAGAGATGAGAGTGGATATAGGACTGCTAGAAAATGAGGCCAGAGAAATAATAACCATAAGACAAAGGAGCAGAAGTCAGCCATTTGGCCCATCGAGTCTGTTCCACCATTTTATCATGAGCTGATCTATTCTCCTATTTAGTCCCACTCTCCTGCCTTCTCACCATAACCTTTCATGCCCTGGTTACTCAGATACCTATCAATCTCTGTCTTAAATACACCCAATGACTTGACCTCCACTGCCACCCATGGCAACAAATTCCATAGATTCACCACCCTCTGGCTAAAAAAATTTCTTTGCATCTCTGTTTTGAATGGGTGCCCTTCAATCCTTAAGTCATGCCCTCTTGTACTAGACACCTCAACATGGGAAACAACTTTGCCATATCCACTCTGTCCATGCCTTTCAACACTCAAAATGTTTCTGAGGCCCCCCCCCCCCTCATTCTTCTAAACTCCAAGGAGTACAGTCCAAGAGGGGTCAAATGTTCCTCATATGTTAACCCTCTCATTCCCAGAATCATTCTAGTGAATCTTCTCTGAACCCTCTCCAACGTCAGCACATCCTTTCTTAAATGAGGAGCCCAAAACTGCACACAGTACTCCAAGTGAGGTCTTACCAGTGCCTTATAGAGCCTCAACATCACATCCCTGCCCCTATACTCTATTCCTCTAGAAATGAATGCCATCATTGCATTCGCCTTCTTCACCACCGACTCAACCTGGAGGATAATCTTAAGGGTATCCTGCATGAGGACTCCCAAGTCCCGTTGCATCTCAGAACTTTGAATTCTCTCTCCATTTAAATAATAGTCTGCCCATTTATTTCTTCTACCAAAGTGCATGACTATACACTTTCCAACATTGTATTTCATTTGCCACTTCTTTGCCCATTCTCCCAATCTATCTAAGTATCTCTGCAGACCCTCTGTTTCCTCAGCACTACCGGCCCCTCCACCTATCTTTGTGTCATCGGCCACAAAGCAATCTATTCCATAATCCAAATTGTTGATATACAACATAAAAAGAAGCGGCCCCAACACGAACCCCTGTGGAACACCACTGGTAACCGACAGCCAGCCAGAATGGGATCCCTTTATTCCCACTCTCTGTTTCCTGCCAATCAACCAACACTCTATCCACGTATGTAACTTCCCCATAATTCCCTGGGCTCTTATCTTGTTCAGCAGCCTCATGTGTGGCACCTTGTCAAAGGCCTTCTGAAAATCCAAATACACAACATCTACTGCATCTCCCTTGTCTAGTCTACTTGTAATTTCCTCAAAAAATTGCACTAGGTTTGTCAGGCAGGATTTTCCTTTAAGGAAACCATGCTGAGTTCTGCCTATCTTGTCATAAGCCTCCAGGTACTCTGTAACCCCATCCTTGACAATTGACTCCAACAACTTCCCAACCACTGATGTCAAGCTAACAGGTCTATAATTTCCTTTTTGCTTCTTTGCCCCTTTCTTAAATAGCGGAGTGACATTTGCAATCTTCCAGCCCTCCAGAACCATGCCAGAATCTATTGAATTTTGAAAGATCATTACTAATGCCTCCACAATCTCCACAGCTACTTCCTTCAGAACATGAGTGTGCATACCATTTGGTCCGGGAAATTAACGGGGGACAATGAGATGGCAGATGAGCTAAATGAGTATTTTTGCATTAGTTTTCACTGTGAAAGACACTAGCAGCGTGCCAGATGTTGAAGTGAGTGAGGGAGAAATGAGTGCAATTACTATTACTAGGGAGAAGGTGCTCAAAAAGCTGAAATTCCTGAAGGTACATTAGTCACCCAGACCAGGTGAGCTACACTCTAGGGTTCTGAAAGAGATAGTGGAGGCATTAGTAATGATTTTTCAGGAATCATTGGACTCCATCATGGTTCTAGAGGACTGGAAAATTGCAAATGTCACCAGTTATCCTGACCTCAGGGTTGGAAAGACGTTGGAGTCAATTGTTGAGGATGAGGTGATGGAGTACTTGGTGACAAAGAACAAGATAGGACAAAGTTAGCATAGTGTCCTTAAGGGAAAATCTTGCCTGATGAACCAGGTGCAATTCTTTGAGAAGATTACAAGTTGAATAGATAAAGGGGATGAAGTGGATCTGGTATATTTAGATTTTCAAGAGGACTTTAACAAGGTGCTACACATGAGGCTGCTTACCAAGTTACGTTTCCATGGTATTACAGGAAAGTTACTAACGTGATTAGAGCATTGGCTGATTGGTAGGATGCAATGAGTGGGAATAAAAGGATTCTTTTCTGGTTGGCTGCCAGTGACTAGTCATGTTCTGCAAAGGTCTGTGTTGGGATCGCTTCTTTTTATGTTGTACATCAATGATTTAGATAATGGAATAGATGGTTTTGTTTCCAAGTTTGCAAATGATATGAAAATTGGTGGAGGGGCAGGTAGTGTTGAAACAGGTAGGCTTCAGAAGGACTTAGCCAGCTAACGAGAATGGGCATGAAAGTGGTAAATGAAATACAAAGTTAGAAAATGCATGGTCATGCATGTTTTAGAAGAAAAAATGTACAGAAAGTTGTCAAAATGGAGAAACAATCCAAAAATCTGAGATGCAGAGGTACATGGGATTTCTTGTGCAGAACACCCTAAAGGTTAACTTGCAGATTGAGTCAGTGATGCGGAAGGCAAATGCAATGTTAACATTTATTTTAAAAGGTCTAGAATATAAGAGTAGGGATGTGATGCTTGGGATTTATAAGGCACTGGTGAGAACTCATCTTGAGTATTGTGAACAGTTTTTGTACCCCTTCTCTAAAAAAAAAGAATGTGCTGGCATTGGAGAGGGTCCAGAGGAGGTTCACAATGATGATTCAGGGAATGAAAGGGTTATCAAATGAGGAATGTTTTTTGGCTCTGGGCTTACACTTGCTGGAACGTAGAAAGATGAGAGGGATCTCATAGAAACCTTTCAAATGTTGAAAGGTCTACATAGATGTGGAAAGGATGTTTCCCATAGTGGGTGAGTCTAGGACAAGAGGGCACAGACTGACGATAGAGGGGCATCCATTTAAAACAAATGTGGAGAAATTTCTTTCACCAGAGGGTGGTGAATTTGTGGAATTTATTACCTTAGGCAGCTGTGTCGGCTAGATTGTTGGGTGTATTTAAGGCAGAGATAGATAGGTTCTTGATTGTCCATGGCATCAAAGTTAACGGAGAGAAGGCCAGGAGGAGGGGTGGTGAGGCTGAGAGGAAGAAAAAGGATCAGCCATGATCGAATAGCTGAGCAGACTTGATCACCAAATGGCATAAACCTACTCCTATGTCTTATGGCCTTATGGTCTCAAAAGGAAAGAAGGAAAAAGAATAAGTGTTGAGAACATGAGTTGACAAGTCCTTGAAAGTGAGTCCATAGTTTGTGGGAACAGTTCAGTGTTGGGTGAGTGGTTCGAGAGCCTGATGGTTGAAGGGTAAGGTTAAACATACAGTTCATGCTACAGCTCTCATTTACTTTGCTGCCTTTGATTGTTCTCTTTGCCAGGCCATGTCTCCTGTTCCATAGACGCTACTGCCATCTCTCAGGTTAGGTCAGGGCTGGAGCTCTTCATCTAGTCACTGTTATGTATCATGGAACATCAGACTGGGTGATGGATGATGCATCTCATATTCACATAAAGCCTACATTATTACAGATCTATTTCTAGATGAGAAGAAGCCATTACCTCAGTTATAGGGAAGGGTTGAATAGGATTAGACTTTATTCCCTAGAGTGTAGGAGAGGAGAGGAGATTTGATAGAGGTATACAAAATTATGAGGGGTATAGATGGGGAAATGCAAGCAGTCTTTTTCCACTGAGGTTGAGTGAGACTAGAACTAGATAGAGGTCATGGGTTAAGGGTGAAAGGTGAAACATTAAAGGGGAACATGAGGGTGAACATCTTCACTCAGAGGGTGGTGAGAGTGGGAAACAACCTGCTAGGGAAATAGGGAACATTGCCTCAAGATTCAGGGGAGAAGACTTAGGACAGAGAGACTATTTTTCCCAGAGAGTGGTGAATCTGTGGAATTCTCTGCCCAGGGAAACAGTTGAGGCTTCATCACTAAATACGTTTAAGAAACAGTTAGATAGGTTTTTACATAGTAAGGGAATTAAGAGTTATGGGGAAAAGGCAGGTAGATGGAGCTGAGTTTACAGACAGATCAGCCATGATTGTATTAAGTGGCAGGGCAGGCTCGATGGGCTAGATGACCTACTCCTGCTCCTATTTCTTATGTTCTTATGATAAGTACGTGGATCAGTGGCACATGGATGGGTGCAGGTTGATGGGCTCAAGGGCCTATCTCTGTGTAGTAGTGCTCTGTGACAATGGTCTTCTGATCTTCTAGAGTCAGTTCAGTGTTGAAATTAGTTAACTTATCCATGCCAGTTCAGGAGTCTGATAGTTGAGGGGTAATAACTATTGTATAAAGAAAGTCATGTATAAAGTGAATGGAATAGGGGGATAAGCACACAGCCTTGTGGTGCTGATGGCATTAAGACAAGCAACCCGTAAGATGTCTGGCCAATGATCTAAGATAATGAAGCACTTTGGAAGACGCTGAGAGAGAGGTTCCTGCTCAACACTGGACCTAGGAGGTCCCAGAGGTGGATTTGATGGAATGTGCATAATTCCCACTGCTCATTGACCACTTTCTTCCAAGTTACATTTGTGGCAACATCTAAGCAGCTTCAACAAGTCAAGGCTTGCAGTAGAGTTGAAGACAACACGAGATTTTGCAGAAATAAAATGGACGATCTTGAAATTCAGCTACAGATTGGCAAGTATGACATTGTAGCCATCTCTGAAACTTGGCTAAAGGATGGCTGTCATTGGGAGCTGAACATCCAAGGATATATGGTATATCAGAAAGATAGGTTAGAAGGCAGAGGGGATGGCGTGGCCCTGTGTATAAGAAATAATATTAAATCATTAGAAACAGATGACATAGGATCAGAATGTGTAGAGTCTCTATGGGTTGAGTTAAGAAATGACAAGGGTAAAAGGACTCTAATGGCAGTTGTATACAGGCCTTCAAACAGCAGCCGGGATGTGGATTACAAGTTACAGCAGGAGATAGAAAAGACGTGTCAGAAGGGCAATGTCATGATAATCGTTGGGAATTTTAATACGTAAAAACAAATGAGAGGGCATACAATGAGGCCAAAACTAGTGGGAAGATGGAGGATTGGGAAGCTTTTAAAAACTTGCAGAAGGAAACTAAGAAGGTCATTAGGAAGGAAAAGATGAATTATGAAAGGAAGCTGGTGACTAATATCAAAGAAGATACTAAAAGCTTTTTTAAGTATATAAAGGGTAAAAGAGTTGAGGGTAGATATAGGACCAATAGAAAATGATGCTGGTGATATTGTAATGAGAGATGCAGAGATGGTGGAGAATATTCACCAGGGAAAAAGACCTTGGCAATTGTGGGCATGACTTATAGCCGACTGAAACACTTGAGCATATGGACATTAAGAAAGAGGATGTGTTGGAGCTCTTGATATCATCAGTAAAAGGAAGGCCACACCCTACCCTCACATCAGCCATACGTCTGTGCCATAGACCTCCTACCCGGCACTAGCTCTTCCCGGGGCGCCTCCTTTCCCTCTCTCGCCCTGAAAAGGTGGTCATGGAGGAATACTTCAAGGAAATATTGAGCATGGGGTTTATCCGTCCGTCAACTTCGCCGGCAGGAGCTGGCTTCTTTTTTGTGAGCAAAGAAGGTGACAAGTTCCGTCCCTGCATCGATTATTGGCCCCTGAACAACATCACTGTGAAGAATCGCTACCCTCTTCCCTTGCTGGCGTTTGAGTTAGAGCATCTTCAGGGAGCAACCATGTTTCCCAAAATTGATTTGCACAATGCTTACAATCTGATTGGCAGAAGAGTAGGGGATCAGTGGACGACAGCTTTCAACACTTCTAATGGTCACTATGAATGCTTGGTGATGACTTTCGGTCTGGCCAACGCCCACAGTGTATTCCAGGGTTTAGTTAACGATGTGCACAGGGATATGTTGAACCAGTTTGTGTTTGCGTATTTAGAAGACATCTTCATCTATTCCCACTCTCAACAGGAGCACATCCAGCATGTTCAGAGAGTACTCAGATGCCTTCTTGAAAATAACCTGTATGTTAAGCCCGAAAAATATGAGCTGCAAAAAGACCAGGTGTCGTTTGTGGGCTATATACTTACCACATCCAGTGTTCAAATGGACCCTAGTAAAGTTCAGGCAGTTGCAGAGTGGCTCAAACCATCCCACTGTCAAAAAGCTATGGCACTTTATGGGATTTGCAAACTGTTATCGCCGTTTCATTTGGAATTTTGGTTATATCGCAGCTCCAATTAATGCACTCACCAAGGAGACCTCAGCAAGATTCCATTAGACGGACGGTGCCAAGCGACGTTTCACCACTGCCCCGCTGCTGCAACACGCAGACCCATCTCAGACATTCATTGTCAAGGTGGATAGATCCGATGTAGGCATTGGAGCTGTCCTCTCTCAGCGCTCGTCTGTTGGATAGCCAGCTGCACCCCTGTGCCTTTCTTTCCCGTTGCTTGACTCCAGCTGAGAGGAATTACAACGTTGGGAACTAGGAGCTTCTGGCTGTCAAGGAGGCCCTGGAGGGATGGAGATACTGGCGGGAGGGGGCAGAACATCCATTCTTGGTCTGGACAGGTCACAAGAACCTCTCCTATATTCAGGATGCCGAGAGACTCAACTCTCGTCGAGCCTGGTGGGTTCTCTTCTTCACACGGTTCAATTTCATCCTCACTTATCAACCCGGCAGCAAGAACACAAAGGCCGATGCTCTCTTCAGGCAGTTTGACGGATCTGAGGACAATGCCGATCCAGAGCCCATTCTTCCTCGCTCGTGTATCGCTGTTCCGGTGATCTGGGGATAGAGGCAGAGGTGAGAGCTGCCCAAAGATCAGATCCAGGCCCATTTTTTCCAAAATGGAATGGGATCACTCCTCAGGTCTGGCTGGACATCCGAAAATTCAACGGACCCAGGGGTTTATAAAGAGGCAATTCTAGTGGCCATCTATGTCCCAGGATATCCACGAATTTGTATTTGCCTGTCCCACCTGCGCTCAGGGATGTGTTGGAGAACACTTCAGGTTCAGTGATCACAATGCCATTAGTTTCAATGTAATTATGGAGAAGGATAGGACTGGACCCAAGGTTGAGATTTTTGAGTGAAGAAAGGCTAACTTTGAGGAGATACGAAATGATTTAGAAGGAGTGGATTGGGATAATTTGTTTTATGGGAAGCATGTAATAGAGAAATGGAGGTCATTTAAAGGTGAAATTCTGAGGGTACAGAATCTTTATGTTCCTGTTACGTTGAAAGGAAAGGTTAAAAGTTTGAGAGAGCCATGGTTTTCAAGGGATATTGGAAACTTGGTTAGGAAAAAGAGAGATATCTACAATAAATATAGGCAGCATGGAGTAAATGAGGTGCTCGAGGAATATAAAGAATGTAAGAAGAATCTTAAGAAAGAAATTAGAAAAGCTAGAAGAAGATACAAGGTTGCTTTGGCAAGTAAGGTGAAAATAAATCCAAAGGGTTTCTACAGTTATATTAATAGCAAAAGGATGGTGAGGGATAAAATTGGTCCCTTAGAGAATCAGAGTGGACAGCTATGTGTGGAGCCAAAAGAGATGGGGGAGATTTTGAACAATTTCTTTTCTTCGGTATTCAATAAGGAGAAGGATATTGAATTGTGAAAGGTAAGGGAAACTAGTAGGGAAGTTATGGAAACTATGACGATTAAAGAGGAGGAAGTACTGGCGCTTTTAAGGAATATAAAAGTGGATAAATCTCCGGATACTGACAGGATAATCCCTAGGACCTTGAGAGAAGTTAGTGTGGAAATAGCAGGGGCTCTGACAGAAATATTTCAAATGTCATTAGAAACAGGGATGGTGCCGGAGGATTGGCATATTGCTCATGTGGTTCCATTGTTTAAAAAGGGTTCTAAGAGTAAACCTAGCAATTATAGGCCTGTCAGTTTGATGTCAGTGGTGGGTAAATTAATGGAAAGTATTCTTAGAGATGGTATATATAATTATCTGGATGGACAGGGTTCGATTAGGAATAGTCAGCATGTATTTGTGCGTGGAAGGTCATGTTGGACAAATCTTATTGAATTTTTTGAAGAGGTTATGAGGAAAGTTGACGAGGGTAAAGCAGTGGATGTTGTCTATATGGACTTCAGTAAGGCCTTTGACAAGGTTCCGTACGGAAGGTTAGTTAGGAAGATTCAATTGTCAGGTATTAATATTGAAGTAGTAAAATGGATTCAACAGTGACTGGATGGAAGATGCCAGAGAGTAGTGGTGGATAACTGTTTGTCAGGTTGGAGGCCAGTGACTAGTGGGGTGCCTCAGGGATCTGTATTGTGTCCAATGTTGTTTGTCATATACATTAACAATCTGGATGATGGGGTGGTAAATTGGATTAGTAAGTATGCAGATGATACTGAGGTAGGTGGTGTTGTGGATAATGAAGTAGGTTTTCAAAGCTTGCAGAGAGATTTAGGTCAGTTAGAAGAGTGGGCTGAATGATGACAGATGGAGTTTAATGCTGATAAGTGTGAGGTGCTACATTTTGGTAGCAATAATCCAAATAGGACATACATGGTAAATGGTAGGACATTGAAGAATGTAGTAGAACAGAGTGATCTAGGAATAATGGTGCATAGTTCCCTGAAGGTGAAATCTCATGTGGATAGGGTGGTGAAGAAAGCTTTTGGTATGCTGGCCTTTATAAATCAGAGCATTGAGTATAGGAGTTGGGATGCAATGGTTAAATTTTGGTGAGGCCAAATTTGGAGTATTGTGTACAGTTCTGGTCACTGATTTATAGGAAAGATGTCAACAAAATATAAAGAGTACAGAGGAGATTTACTAGAATGTTGCCTAGGTTTTAGCACCTAAGTTACAGGGAACGGTTGAACAAGTTAGGTCTTCATTCTTTGGAGAGTAGAAGGTTGAGGGGGGACTTCATAGAGGTATTTAAAATTATGAGGGGGATAGCTAGATTTGACGTGGATAGGCTTTTTCCATGAGAGTAGGGAAGATTCAAACAAGAGGACATGAGTTGAGAGTTAGGGGGCAAAAATATAGGGGTAACTCGAGGGTGAACGTATTTACTCAAAGAGTGGTAACTGTGTGGAACGAGTTTCTAGTAGAAGTGGTAGAGGCAGGTTTGATATTATCATTTAAAACAAAATTGGATAGGTAAGAATGGAGCGTTATGTGTTGAGTGCAGGTCGGTGTGACTAGGTGAGAGTAAGCGTTAGGCATGGACTAGAAGGGCCGAGATGGCCTGTTTCTGTGCTGTAATTGTTATATGGTTATAAGGTTATATGAGACATCACGCCAGCGTCCTGCTATGTCCACTGCCGGTGACCCACTGCCTATGGTTCCACCTCTCAGCAGATTTCATCACTGGGCTGCTGCCACCCAATGAAACACCACCATTTTGGTCATTGTGGATCGATTTTCCAAGGCTGCCCACTTCATTGCCCTCTGTAAGTCTCGTGAGACTACCACACTCCTGGTTCAACACTTGTTCAAGCTCCACGGCTTTCCTCAAGACGTAGTGTAGGATTGTGGATCACAGTTCACTTCCTGTTTTTGGAAGGCTTTCTGGTCTCTCATAGGAGCCACGGCCAGTCTCTCGTCTGGCTTTCACCCCAATCTAATGGCCAGACTGAGAGAGTGACCAGGAGTTGGAGACAACCCTGCGCTGTCGAGCCTCTTCCAACCCCACGTCCTGGAGCTCCCAATTGCTTTGGGCAGAGATCGCCCACAATAACCTCCAGTCCTGCTCCACGGGTATGTTTCTCTTTGAATGCCAGAAGGGATTTCAGCCCCCGCTCATTCCTGATCAGTAGCTCGACGTAGGGAGTTCCTGCTGCTGAACAGCTGATCCAGCACTACAAGCACCTGGAGACGAGCCAGGACATCTCTGCTGCGCGCTCAGAAATAACATACCTGGCAAGTTGATCGGCTCTGTTGACAGGAAAGGCCATTCAAACCAGGATCACAAGACAAAGGAGCAGAAGTGGGCCATTCGGCCCATCAAGTCTGCTCCGCCACTCCACCATGAGCTAATCTATTCTCCCATCTAGTTCCAATTTCCAGCTTTTCTCCATATCCCTTGATACCCTGCCTAATTAGAAACCTATCAATCTCCTCCTTAAACACCATCAATGATCGGGCCTCCACAGCTGCATGTGGCAACAGATTCCATAAATCCACGACCCTCTGGCTAAAAAAATTTCTCCTCATCTCTGTTTTAAATGGGTACCCTCTAATTCTAAGACTGTGGCCTCTTGACCTGGATTCACCCACCAAGGGAAACAGCCTTTCCACATCTACTCTGTCCAGCCCTTTCAACATTCGAAAAGTTTCTATTAAATACCCTCTCATTCTTCTATACTGTAATGAATACAGTCCAAGAGCCGACAAACGCTCCTCATATGTTAGCTCCTGCATTCCAGGAATCATCCTCGTAAATATTCTCTGAACTCTCTCCAACATCCGTACATCCCTTCTAAGATAGAGGGTCCAAAACTGCACACAGTATTCCAAATGGGGTCTCACCAGTGCCCCATAGAGCCTCATTTCTTTGCCCACTCTCCTAAACTGACCAAGTGTCTCTGTAACATTTCCATTTCTTCAACACTTTCTGCTTCTCCACCTATCTTGGTGTCATCTGCAAACTTAGCCACAAAACCATTTAATCCATAATCTAAATCATTGATATACAGGGTAAAAGGAAGTGGCCCCAACACCACCCCCTGCGGAACACCACTAGTAACCGGCAACCAACCAGAATAGGATCCATTTTTTTCCCACACTTTACTTTCTGCCTATCAGCCAATGCTCCACCCATTCCAATATCTTTCCTGTAATTCCATGGGCTCTCATCTTATTAAGCAGCCTCTTTTGCGGCACCGTATTGAAGGCCTTTTGAAAATCCAAATACACAACATCCACAGCCTCTCCCTTGCCAATCTTATTTGAGATTGCCTCAAAAAATTCCAATAGGTTGGTGAGGCAGGATCTTCCCTTCATGAAACCATGCTGGCTTGGGCCTAGCTTGTCATGCACCTTGAGGTATTTCATAACCTTGTCCTTGAGGATCGACTCCAATAACTTTCCAACTACCAATGTCAGACTAATAGGTCTGTAATTTCCTTTTTGCTGCCTCCCTCCTTTCTTAAACAGTGGAACTACATTTGCAACCTTCCAGTGCTCCGGAACCATGCCAGAGTCTATTGATTCCTGGAAGATCATTTCCAATGCCTCCACAATCTCCAAAGCCACCTCCTTCAGAACCTGTAGGTGCATCTCATCTGGTCTGGGAGACTCATCTATCCTTAGTCCATTTAGCTTCCCAAGCAATTTCTCTCTAGCAACCTTGACCATACCTAATTCTATTCACTGAGACCTCTGGCTATCAGGTATGTTGCTAATGTCTTCCACTGTGAAGACTGATGCAAAATACTCATTTAGTTCCTCTGCCATCTCTTTGTTACCCATTATAATTTCTCCAGCATCACTTTCAATTAGTCCTATATCTACCCGTGTCACTCTTTTACTCTTCATATATTAAAAAAACTCTTAGTATCCTTTTTTATGTTAATTGCCAACTTCCTTTCATAATTCATCTTTTCTTTCCTAATGACTTTCTTAGTTTCCTTCTGTAAGTTTTTAAAAGTCATCCAGTCCTCAGTTTTTCCCACTAATTTTTGCTTCCTTGTACGCCGTCTATTTTGCTTTTATTTTAGCCTTAAACTCTCTCATTAGCCACATCTGTGTCATTTTTTCCATTCATGATTTTCTTTCTTCTTGGAATATATTTTTCTTGCACTTTCCTTATTTCTTGTAGGAATTTCATCCAATTCTGCTCTACTGTCCCTCCATCTAGCTTACTTTTCCAATCAACTTGGGCCAGTTCCTCTCTCATACCACTGTAATTTCCTTTGTTCCATTGAATTATCGATACACCTGATACCAGCTTCTCCTTTTCAAATCTGAAACTGAACTCAATCATATTATGATCACTACTTCCAAGGGGTTCCATTATCTCTAGCTCCCTAATCGCCTCAGGTTCATTACACAGCACCCAATCCAAAACAGCTGATCCCCTGGTGGGCTCATGGACAAGCTGCTCCAGAAAGCCATCCCGTAGGCATTCTACAAACTCCCTCTCCTGAGATCCAGTACCTTCCTGACTTTCCCAATCCACTTTCACATTAAAATCCCCCAGAATTATCCCATAATTATCCTTCTGACATGCTTTTTCTATTTCCAGCTATAACTTGTAGTCCACATCCCGGCTGCAATTTGGAGGCCTGTGTATAACTGCTATTAGTGTCTTTTTACCCTTACCATTTCTAAACTCGACCCATAAGGATTCTACTTCTTCTGATACTATGTCTCTTCTGTCTAGTGACTTGATATTGTTGCTTACCATCAGGCCATGCCACCCCCCCTTTACCTATCTTTCCTATACACTGTGTATCCTTAGACATTCAGCTCCCAATCACATCCATCATTTAGCCATGACTTGGTGATGGCCACAATGTCATATCTTTTAACCTGTAGCAGTACAACAAGGTCATCTACTTTATTTTTAATGCTGCGTGCATTTAAGTACAGAACATTTAGATCAGTTTCTGTTACCGATTTTGTTATATTTCTATCGCACAGCAAATTACCCTGTCTATTCACCTGCCTGTCCTTGTCATCTTTGCTGCACAGTACCTTTGACTTATTTCTATTTTCCTCTTCCTCGACCCTAACACCCTGGTTTCCTTCCCCTTGCCAACTTAGTTTAAACCCTCCCTGACCGGTATATTAAACAATCCCGCCAGGATATTCGTACCCTTTGAGTTCAGGTGTAACCCATCGTTTTTGTATAAGTCATACCTCCCCCAAAATAGATCCCAATGATCCAAGAATGTGAAGCCCTGCCCTATGTACCTTTTACTTAGCCACACATTCATCTGCTTAATTCTGCTATTCTTACCATCGTGGGCACGTGGCTCAGGCAGTAATCCTGAGATTATTACTCTGGAGGTCCAGCTTTTCAATTTTCTTCCTGGCTCCCAATAATCTTCCTTCAGGGCCTCCTCTCTTTTTCTGTCTATGTCATTGGTACCAACATGTACCAAGGCTTCTGGCTGCTCGCCCTCTGTCCTCAGAATACTCTGGACCCGATCTGAGATATCCCGCACCCTGGCACCAGGGAGGCAACACACCATCCGGGTATCCTTGTCGGGCTCGCAGAATCTCTTGTCTGTTCCCCTCACTATGGAATCCCCGATAATTACTGCATTTCTCCTTGTTCTCTTGATCACGGCACTGGGCAGAGTGCCAGTCCCGTTCGCTGTGGTCTTCCTCTGTCAGGTCAACCTCTCCAATGGTATCTAAACCGATATATTGATTTCTGAGGGGGACTGTCACAGAGGTGCTGTCAAGAGGAGGTCTGGTTGGCATCAAGGGATCTTCCCCTGAAATTTGAGAGCTGCATATTGGCACCCCACTACATGGGGCCTTTAGTAGTGGAAAAGCCTGTCAACAAGGTGTCGTATAGATTGTGTCTACCTGCATTACTGAAGATCCACCCAGTATTCCATGTTTCCCAGCTCAAGCTGGGTTGCTACTTCTCTCCTGGCTCCAGTCACCCCACCTGCCCCTCCTCCCTGCTTGGTAGATGGTTCCCTGGTTTGTACAGTGCAGTGCCTCTTGGCATCTCGCTGAGTACGTGGTAAAGTCCAGTACATTATGGACAAGGAAGGGTATGGCCCAGAAGAACATACTTGAATCCCGGTGAAGGACATCTTGGGCAAGTCGCTCATCCAGCCCTTCCAGTGGACACATGTCTGTGGCGCCTTAGGGGCTGTGCTTAGAGAGGGAGGCCCTGTCACAGCCACAAATGGAGCAGCACAGCAGATATGGCAATTGCATTTGTGAATAAGCGTGTGTCAGCTAATTATTATTCCATTGTGATGGTATTTAACTCCATTATTTTCATTGTAGCACTTGTCAAGACTTGAGCAAAGCACAGCAACATTTCACTGCGTGCTCGCATTTGGCCTTGCCTGAAAAATTGGACTGTTGAGTCAACTGACTCTGAAGACTAGTGGGATTCGTTTCATATAACCAGTTATTCCTTTCAGCCACATTGTTGGCTTCTTTTTCTATTTGAGAGTTTTAGTTAATGGCCCTGTTTGGCCTAGCATTTCTTGTTTCCTTTTCCCCCCAGCTCTGTTTCCATTAATGTCTGTGAACTATCGACCCGCTTCAGTGTCTCTCGCTCCACACTTGGGCCATATCCGAACATCATGACAGTCTGCTAATCATTCACCATTCTCTGTCCAAATTGTCCTCTGATCACTGTGCATTCACTGTCCAGACTGTTCTCACTATTCTCCATTCTTGCTCACCGATGTCTGCTGATCACTGCCCAGACTGTCTACTAATTATTGTCCATTCTCTGCCCAAATTGTTTTCAAATCCCTGTGCATTCTTTGTCCAGACTCTCTGTTGATTAGTACCCATTCTGTCTCTGCACTGTCTGCCAACTACTGTCCATTCTCTGGCCAGGCTATTGGTTGATCACTGTATATTCTCAGTCCAAACTGCCCGCTGATCACATCCCGCTGGAACGTCTGTTGATCACTGACCATTCACTTCTCAAATTGTCTGCTCCCTGCTGTCCACTCTTGGTTAGGACTTTCTGCTGACCCCTGTCCACTCTATCTGGACATTCTACTAATCGCTGTCCATTTACTGTCCAGAATGTCTGCTATGCACTGTCCATTCACTTTCAAACTGTCTGCTCTCTCCTATCAATTCTTTGTCTGGACTGTCTGTTGATTGTTGACCATTCACTACACAGACTGACTGCTCACTGCTGTCCATGTTTGGTCTGCTGGCCCCTGTCCATTCTCTGTGCATACTGTGCTGTTCACTGTCCAGGGTGTCTGCTGACTGCTGTCCATTTTGTACACAAACCGTTTGCTGACAACTGTCCATACACCACCCAGTCTGCCTGCTCATTGCAGTCTATTCTTGGTCAGTACTGTCTGCTGGACTTTCCTGCTGACTGTGGATGGAATAACAGCTTTTTGCAGTTGCTCTTAGTTTACTTTACTTTTCTCACTTTCCAACCTGATTTGAAACCTTACTTTTGAATGTGACATTGTCTTACCATGGCTACAAGAACCGCTAAAGGGACTAAAAAAGAAGATCCTTCTACATCTTTGGATTATATTATTGAATTGCTGCAAAAACACAGTAAAGAAGCTTCCGAGGAATTTCAGCGATTCAGAAAAGAATCCTCCGAAGAGTTCCAGCAACTCAGCTCTGAAATTAAACAACTACGAAAACTGGATTCTATTCAAAAAACCTTAACTGAGCATGATAAATGAATAAAAGAGAATAGAACATAGAATAGTACAGCACATTACAGGCCCTTCGGCCCACAATGTTGTGTTGACCCTCAAACTCTGCCTCACATATAACCCCCCACCTTAAATTCCTCCATATACCTGTCTAGTAGTCTCTTAAACTTCACTAGTGTATCTGCCTCCACCACTGACTCAGGCAGTGCATTCCACGCACCAACCACTCTCTGAGTGAAAAACCTTCCTCTAATATCCCCCTTGAACTTCCCTCCCCTTAACTTAAAGCCATGTCCTCTTGTACTGAGCAGTGATGCCCTGGGGAAGAGGCACTGGCTGTCCACTCTGTCTATTTCTCTTAATATCTTGTACACCTCTATCATGTCTCCTCTCATCCTCCTTCTCTCCAAAGAGTAAAGCCCTAGCTCCCTTAATCTATGATCATAATGCATACTCTCTAAACCAGGCAGCATCCTGGTAAATCTCCTCTGTACCCTTTCCAATGCTTCCACATTCTTCCTATAGTGTGGCGACCAGAACTGGACACAGTACTCCAAGTGTGGCCTAACCAGAGTTTCATCGCATCTCTTAAACTCTATCCCTCGACTTATGAAAGTTAACACCCCATAAGCTTTCTTAACTACCCTATCTACCTGTGAGGCAACTTTCAGGGATCTGTGGACATGTACCCCCAGATCCCTCTGCTCCTCCACACTACCAAGTATCCTGCCATTTATTTTGTACTCTGCCTTGGAGTTTGTCCTTCCAAAGTGTACCACCTCACACTTCTCTGGGTTGAACTCCATCTGCCATTTTTCAGCCCACTTCTGCATCCTATCAATGTCTCTCTGCAATCTTCAACAATCCTCTGCACTATCCACAACACCACCAACCTTTGTGTCATCTGCAAACCTGCCAACCCACCCTTCTACCCCCACATCCAGGTTGTTAATAAAAATCATGAAAAGTAGAGGTCCCAGAACAGATCCTTGTGGGACACCACTAGTCACAACTCTCCAATCTGAATGTACTCCCTCCACCACAACCCTCTGCCTTCTGCAGGCAAGCCAATTCTGAATCTGCCTGGCCAAACTTCCCTGGATCCCATGCCTTCTGACTTTCTGAATAAGCCTACCATGTGGAACCTTGTCAAATGCCTTACTAAAATCCATGTAGATCACATCCACTGCACTACCCTCATCTATATGCCTGGTCACCTCCTCAAAGAACTCTATCAGGCTTGTTAGGCACGATCTGCCCTTCACAAAGCCATGCTGACTGTCCCTGATCAGACCATGGTTCTCTAAATGCCCATAGATCCTATCTCTAAGAATCTTTTCCAACAGTTTTCCCACCACAGACGAAAGGCTCACTGGTCTATAATTACCTGGACTATCCCTACTACCTTTTTTGAACAAGGGGACAACATTCGCCTCCCTCCAATCTTCCAGTACAATTCCTGTGGACAACGAGGACATAAAGATCCTAGCCAGAGGCTCAGCAATCTCTTCCCTCACCTTGTGGAGCAGCCTGGGGAATATTCCATCATAATGTATTTTAACAACTCCAACACCTCCCCTCCGTTAATATCAACATGCTCCAGAACATCAACCTCACTCATATTGTCCTCACCATCATCAAGTTCCCTCTCATTGGTGAATACTGATGAGAAGTATTCATTGAGGACCTCGCTCACTTCCTCAGCCTCCAGGCACATCTTCCCACTTTTATCTCTAATCGGTCCTACCTTTACTCCTGTCATCCTGTTGTTCTTCACATAATTGAAGAATGCCTTGGGGTTTTCCTTTACCCTACTCGTAAGGCCTTCTCATGCCCCCCTTCTTGCTCTTCTCAGCCCCTTCTTAAGCTCCTTTCTTGCTACCCTATATTCCTCAATAGACCCATCTGATCCTTGCTTCCTAAACCTCATGTATGCTGCCTTCTTCCACCTGACTAGACTTTCCACTTCACTTGTCACCCATGGGTCCTTCACCCTACCATTCTTACCAAGGCGAGGAAGTATTTCTTTGTTCGAACAACTGTCAACTAAATATAGTTTACCAAAAACCCATTTTTTTTGATAATTATGAATTAGAGACCTCCTGCAATCTCAATTATATACATTTCCTAAAAGTCCTAATAAGAACTTATTAGATGAAATTCTTAATTTGAAACCTTTTTATAATGGTTCAATATCCAATATTTATGATATATTGATGGGAATGTGAAATGATTCTTTAGACAAAATCAAAAATCTTTGGGATCAAGATTTACAGACTTCATTTCCTGAAGAAACTTGGAATGAAATTTTTAAACTGGTTAATACTTCATCGCCATGTGCCCGAGCCCGTCACAATTTACAATTTAAAGTGGTCCATAGGGCTTATATGACCAAGGATAAGCTATCCCATTTTTATATGGATATATCTCCCTACTGTGATAGGTGTAACAATGGAGAAGCTTCATTCATTCATATGTTTTGGACATGTCCAAGTCTTGAAAAATATTGGAAGGAAGTATTCCAAACTTTTTCTGTATTTTTTAAAGTAAATTTTAAGCCTCATCCTTTGACTGCCTTATTTGGTATTGTTGGAGGGCAGATACCATTTTGAAGACATCTGACTTGAACATTCTGGCTTTTATCTCTCTTATGGCTAGGAGGGCACTCTTGCCTAAATGGAAGGTTGCTTCTCTGCCTAATCACGCTCAGTGGTTACGGTATGTTATCGCATGCTTAAATTTAGAAAAGATTCATTGTTCAATTTCTGAATCTAACTATGATTTTCAAAATTTGTGGGGACCATTTCTGAATTACTTTCAAAACTTTGATTTCCCTTTAAAGTACAGATGCTTGTTAATAGCATATTTCACTATCTGATAGGGTTTCCCCCTTTTTTTCTTTACCAAACAGCTTTGGCTTTGGTAGTGGTGTTAGATTTTATATATATATAAATAAATTATTCATATCTCAACATACTAATTAAACTAATCTACATGAATATAGGGTAAGGAGTTCGTTAATGTGATTCAAATATAATGTATTTGGTATTATTATATCTTTCTTTTGTTTTATAATATGTTTGTATATATTTTCTTGATCTCTGTATTCTTCTATGTAGAAATTAATAAAAATATTGAAAAAGTACTGTCTGCTGTCACTATCCTTTCACTGTCCATGCTAACTGCTGATTATTATCCATTCTCAGACTGAACTGTCTGCTGATCACTGTCCAGTTATTGTCCGGACTCTCTGCTGATCACTGTCCAGTTATTGTCCGGACTCTCTGCTGATCACTGTCCATTCTCAATCCAACTGTCTGCTGTGCTCTGTCCATTCTCGGTCCAGATAGTTGAAAGATCACTCTCAATTCACAGACCGGACTGTCTGCTGACCAACGTCCATTCTTGGTCTAGACAATGTGCATTCAGTGTCTGGGTTGTCTGCACAATGCTTTCCATTCTCGGTCTGGACTCTCGACTGATCGCTGTTAATTTTATGGCTTAACCTCTGTCCATTCTCTATATGCAGCATCCGCTGATAACTGTCCATTCACTGTAGAGACTGTCAGCTGATCGCTGTCAATTTTCAGTCTGGACTGTATGCTGATCACTGTCAACTCACTCTCCAGACTATCTACTGACAGATATCCATTCTCTGTCTGGACTGTCTGCTGATCACTGTACATTCACTGCTCAATCTGTCTGCCGAATGCTGTCCATTCTCTGTCAGGAGTTGATCACTGTACATTCACTGCTCAATCTGTCTGCCGAATGCTGTCCATTCTCTGTCAGGAGTTGATCACTATACATTCACTGCTTGATCGATCTGCTAAATGCTGTCCATTCTCTGTCAGGAGTTGATCACTATACATTCACTGCTTGATCGATCTGCTAAATGCTGTCCATTCTCTGCCCGGACTGCCTGCAGTTAGCTCTCCATTCTTTTTCCAGTCTGCTCACCGGTGTCTGTTCTTGGTATGGACTGCCTGCTGATCATTGTCCATTCATCTGCTGACCTCTGACTAATCTAGGACTGGATAGTCTGCTGACCGCTGTCCATTTTATGTCTGGACTCTCTACTGACCACTGTTCATTCTCAGTCTAGACTGCCTGCTGATCACTGGCCATTCACTGTCCAGACTATTTGCCAACTGCTGTCCATTCTCTGCCCAAACTGTCTGTTGACTACTGTCTATTCTCAGTCTAGACTGTGTGCTGAACACTGCATGTTCTGAGTCCAGACTGTCCAGTGATCACAGTCCATTCTCTACCCAAACTTCCTGTACACCACTATTCATTCTTGGTCTGGCTGGACTTTCTGTTGACTGCAGTCCATTCTCAGCCTGGACTCTCTGCTGATGACTGTTCAATTACTCCCTAGATGGTCAGCTTGTCACTGTCTGCTCATCACCGTCTATTCTCTGTTCGGACTATCTGCTGCTCACTCTCTATTCACTGTCCAGACATCTGCTGGTCACTGTCTGGTCTGTAAGCCGAGAGCTGTCCATTCCCTATTGAAACCATTTGCTGACAACTGTCCATTCATGTCCAAGCTGTCAGTTGATTACTGTTCATTCTCTGTCTGGACTTTCTGCTTATAACTGTCCATTCACTATCCAGACGGTCTGCTGACTGTCCATTCTTTGTACAGATTGTCTGCTGAATGCTATCCCAACTCAGTCCAGATTGTGTGCTGATCATTGTACATTCTGTCTCTCAACTGTCTGCACAACACTGTCCATTCTCGATTCGGACTGTCCACTGATCACTGTCCATTCTCTGTCTGGACTGTCCGCTGATCACTGTCTGGACTGTCCGCTGATCACTGTCCATTCTCTGTCTGGACTGTCCGCTGATCACTGTCTGGACTGTCTGCTGATCACTGTCCATTCTCTGTCTGGACTGTTTGCTGTCCCTGCACATTTGCTGTTTTGACAGTATGCTGTCTGCAATTCATTCAGACTTTGGCCTGCCTGATCATTACTGTCCATTCACTTTCTGGACTGTCAGCTGATCGCTGTCAATTTTCAGTCCAGACTGAATGTTGATCACTGTCTATTCATGCTCTAGACTATCTGCTGACCGCTGTCCATTTACTGTCTGGACTGTCTGGTGATTAGTATCCATTTACTGTCCAGACTGTCTGCTGCTACCTGTCCGTTCTTGGTCTGGACTGTCTGCTAACTGCTGTCCAGACTGTGTGCTGATTACCATCCATTCTCAGTCCGGACTGTCTGCTAACTGCTGTCATTCACTCTCCAGAGTGAGTGCTGATCAGTGTTTCTTCGCTGCCCTGTCTACTGACTGCAGTCCATTCTCAGTCTGGACTGTCTGCTGACAGCTGTCTATTCTGTTGACTGCAGTCCATTCTCAGTCTGGACTGTCTGCTGACAGCTGTCTATTCTGTTGACTGCAGTCCATTCTCAGTCTGGACTGTCTGCTGACAGCTGTCTATTCTGTTGACTGCAGTCCATTCTCAGTCTGGACTGTCTGCTGACAGCTGTCTATTCTGTTGACTGCACTCCATTCTCAGTCTGGACTGTCTGCTGACAGCTGTCTATTCTGTTGACTGCACTCCATTCTCAGTCTGGACTGTCTGCTGACAGCTGTCTATTCTGTTGACTGCAGTCCATTCTCAGTCTGGACTGTCTGCTGACAGCTGTCTATTCTGTTGACTGCAGTCCATTCTCAGTCTGGACTGTCTGCTGACAGCTGTCTATTCTGTTGACTGCAGTCCATTCTCAGTCTGGACTGTCTGCTGACAGCTGTCTATTCTGTTGACTGCAGTCCATTCTCAGTCTGGACTGTCTGCTGACAGCTGTCTATTCTGTTGACTGCAGTCCATTCTCAGTCTGGACTGTCTGCTGACAGCTGTCTATTCTGTTGACTGCACTCCATTCTCAGTCTGGACTGTCTGCTGACAGCTGTCTATTCTGTTGACTGCACTCCATTCTCAGTCTGGACTGTCTGCTGACAGCTGTCTATTCTGTTGACTGCAGTCCATTCTCAGTCTGGACTGTCTGCTGACAGCTGTCTATTCTGTTGACTGCAGTCCATTCTCAGTCTGGACTGTCTGCTGACAGCTGTCTATTCTGTTGACTGCAGTCCATTCTCAGTCTGGACTGTCTGCTGACAGCTGTCTATTCTGTTGACTGCACTCCATTCTCAGTCTGGACTGTCTGATGACAGCTGTCTATTCTGTTGACTGCACTCCATTCTCAGTCTGGACTGTCTGCTGACAGCTGTCTATTCTGTTGACTGCACTCCATTCTCAGTCTGGACTGTCTGATGACAGCTGTCTATTCTGTTGACTGCAGTCCATTCTCAGTCTGGACTGTCTGCTGACAGCTGTCTATTCTGTTGACTGCAGTCCATTCTCAGTCTGGACTGTCTGCTGACAGCTGTCTATTCTGTTGACTGCAGTCCATTCTCAGTCTGGACTGTCTGCTGACAGCTGTCTATTCTGTTGACTGCAGTCCATTCTCAGTCTGGACTGTCTGCTGACAGCTGTCTATTCTGTTGACTGCACTCCATTCTCAGTCTGGACTGTCTGCTGACAGCTGTCTATTCTGTTGACTGCAGTCCATTCTCAGTCTGGACTGTCTGCTGACAGCTGTCTATTCTGTTGACTGCAGTCCATTCTCAGTCTGGACTGTCTGCTGACAGCTGTCTATTCTGTTGACTGCAGTCCATTCTCAGTCTGGACTGTCTGCTGACAGCTGTCTATTCTGTTGACTGCAGTCCATTCTCAGTCTGGACTGTCTGCTGACAGCTGTCTATTCTGTTGACTGCAGTCCATTCTCAGTCTGGACTGTCTGCTGACAGCTGTCTATTCTGTTGACTGCAGTCCATTCTCAGTCTGGACTGTCTGCTGACAGCTGTCTATTCTGTTGACTGCAGTCCATTCTCAGTCTGGACTGTCTGCTGACAGCTGTCTATTCTGTTGACTGCAGTCCATTCTCAGTCTGGACTGTCTGCTGACAGCTGTCTATTCTGTTGACTGCAGTCCATTCTCAGTCTGGACTGTCTGCTGACAGCTGTCTATTCTGTTGACTGCAGTCCATTCTCAGTCTGGACTGTCTGCTGACAGCTGTCTATTCTGTTGACTGCAGTCCATTCTCAGTCTGGACTGTCTGCTGACAGCTGTCTATTCTGTTGACTGCACTCCATTCTCAGTCTGGACTGTCTGCTGACAGCTGTCTATTCTGTTGACTGCACTCCATTCTCAGTCCAGAAGGATATACTGACTTTGAAGGCAGTGCAGAGGAGACTCACCAGGTTGATTCCAGAGATGAGAGGGTTAGACTATGAGGAGAAATGGAGTCGCCTGGGACTGTACTCCCTTGAAATCAGAAGAATGAGTGTTGATCTTATAGGAGTATATAAAATTATGAAAGGGATAGATAAGATAGAAGTAGGAAAGTTGTTTCCACTGGTAGGTGAGACTAGAACTAGGGGACTTTGCCTCAAGATTCGAGGGAGTAGATTTAGGACAGAGATGAGGAGGAACTGCTTTTCCCAGAGGGTGGTGAATCTGTGGAATTCTTTGTCCAATGAAGTGGAGGGTACCTCAGTAAGTATATTTAAGACAAGGTTGGATAGATTTTTGCTTTGTAGGGGAATTAAGGGTTATGGAGAAAAGGCAGGTTGGTGGAGATGAGTGCATGGCCAGATCAGCCATGATCTTATTGAACGGCGGAGCAGGCTCCATGGACCAGATGGCCTACTCCTGCTCCTATTTCTTGTGTTCTTAAGCTCAGACCATCTGCTGAACATGCTGCTATGTCCAGATTGTCTGCTTCGAAGTGTCCATTCACAATCCAGACTGTCTACTGACTGTTGTACATTTTGTGTCTGGACTGTCCACTGATAACTCCATTCAATGTACAGATTATCTGCTGACCACTGTCCATTCTCTGTCCTAACTGTCCACTGATCACTGTCCATGCAGTCTCCGGTCTGTCTACACAACACTGTCCATTCTCGGTCCAGACAGTCTGCTGATCACTGTTTATTCTATGTTTTGACAGTCTGTTAACTGCTGTCCAATCTCTGCCTGGACTGTCTGCTCATCACTGCCCATTCACTCTCCTGAATGTCTGCTGTTCAATGTCCACTCTCTGTCTGAACTGTCTGCTCATCACTGCCCATTCACTCTCCTGAATGTCTGCTGTTCAATGTCCACTCTCTGTCTGAACTGTCTGCTCATCACTGCCCATTCACTCTCCTGACTGTCTGCTGTTCAATGTCAATTCTTGGTCCAGGCTGTCTGCTGACCACAGTCCATTCTCAGTCTATGCTCTCCGCTGATCACTATCCATTCTCTGCCCAAACTGTCTTCTGATCACTGTGCATTCTCAGTTCAATCTGCCAGCTGATCAGCATCTATTTTCTATGTCTGGACTGTCTGCTGGCCTCTATTCATTCTTGGAGAAGACAGTCTGTGATCGCTGTCCATTCAAGGTCCGAAATGCCTGTCTATCGCCATCCATGCACTTTCCAAACTGTCTGCTGATCACTGTCCATTCTTGGTCAGGACTGTCTGCTGACTGATGTTCATTCTCATTCCAGACTGCCTGCTATTCACTGTCCATTTGCTGTCTAGACTTTCAGCTGACCACTCTCCATTCTCCATCCAAATGGTCTGCTGACTGCTGCCCAGTCAGCATTCAGACTGTCTGCTCACCTCTGCCCATTTTCAGTCCAGACTGTCTGCTGATCGATGTCCGTTCTCTGTGCTGACTGTCTGCTGATCACTGTCCGTTCTCTATGCTGACTGTCTGCTGATCACTGTGCGTTCTCTATGCTGACTGTCTGCTGATCACTGTGTGTTCTCTGTCCTGACTGACTGCTGATCACTGTCCACTCTCTGTCTGAACTGTCTGCTCATCACTGCCCATTCACTCTCCTGAATGTCTGCTGTTCAATGTCCACTCTCTATCTGAACTGTCTGCTCATCACTGCCCATTCACTCTCCTGACTGTCTGCTGTTCAATGTCCACTCTCTGTCTGAACTGTCTGCTCATCACTGCCCATTCACTCTCCTGACTGTCTGCTGTTCAATGTCAATTCTTGGTCCAGGCTGTCTGCTGACCACAGTGTATTCTCAGTCTACGCTCTCTGCTGATCACTATCCATTTTCTGCCCAAACTGTCTTCTGATCACTGTGCATTCTCAGTTCAATCTGCCAGCTGATCAGCATCTATTTTCTATGTCCGGACTGTCTGCTGGCCTCTATTCATTCTTGGAGAAGACAGTCTGTGATCGCTGTCCATTCAAGGTCTGAAATGCCTGTCTATCGCCATCCATGCACTTTCCAGACTGTCTGCTGATCACTGTCCATTCTTGGCCAGGACTGTCTGCTGACTGATGTTCATTCTCATTTCAGACTGCCTGCCTTTCACTGTCCATTTGCTGTCTAGACTTTCAGCTGACCACTCTCCATTCTCCATCCAAATGGTCTGCTGACTATTGCCCAGTCAGCATTCAGACTGTCTGCTCACCTCTGCCCATTTTCAGTCCAGACTGTCTGCTGATCGATGTCCGTTCTCTGTGCTGACTGTCTGCTGATCACTGTGCGTTCTCTGTCCTGACTGTCTGCTGACCACTGTCCGTTCTCTATGCTGACTGTCTGCTGATCACTGTCCGTTCTCTGTCCTGACTGTCTGCTGAACACTGTCCGTTCTCAATGATGACTGTCTGCTGATCACTGTCCGTTCTCTGTCCTGACTGTCTGCTGACCACTGTCCGTTCTCTATGCTGACTGTCTGCTGACCACTGTCCGTTCTCTATGCTGACTGTCTGCTGATCACTGTCCGTTCTCTGTCCTGACTGTCTGCTGATCACTGTCCGTTCTCTGTCCTGACTGTCTGCTGATCACTGTCCGTTCACTGTTCTGACTGTCAGCTGATCACTGTGCGTTCTCTGTGCTGACTGTCTGCTGATCACTGTGCTTTCTCTATGCTGACTGTCTGCTGATCACTGTTTGTTCTCTATGCTGACTGTCTGCTGATCACTGTCCGTTCTCTATGCTGACTGTCTGCTGATCACTGTCCATTCTCTGTCCTGACTGTCTGCTGATCACTGTGCGTTCTCTATGCTGACTGTCTGCTGATCACTGTGCTTTCTCTATGCTGACTGTCTGCTGATCACTGTCTGTTCTCTATGCTGACTGTCTGCTGATCACTGTCCGTTCTCTATGCTGACTGACTGCTGATCACTGTGCGTTCTCTATGCTGACTGTCTGCTGATCATTGTCCGTTCTCTATGCTGACTGTCTGCTGATCACTGTCCGTTCTCTATGCTGACTGTCTGCTGATCACTGTGCGTTCTCTGTCTTGACTGTCTGCTGATCACTGTCCGTTCTCTATGCTGACTGTCTGCTGATCACTGTGCGTTCTCTATGCTGACTGTCTGCTGATCACTGTCCGTTCTCTATGCTGACTGTCTGCTGATCACTGTGCATTCTCTATGCTGACTGTCTGCTGATCACTGTGCGTTCTCTGTCCTGACTGTCTGCTGATCACTGTGCGTTCTCTATGCTGACTGTCTGCTGATCACTGTCCATTCTCTGTCCTGAATGTCTGTTGATCACTGTCCGTTCTCTGTCCTGACTGTCTGCTGATCACTGTCCGTTCTCCATGCTGACTGTCTGCTAATCACTGTCCGTTCTCTGTCCTGACTGTCTGCTGATCACTGTCCGCTCTCTATGCTGACTGTCTGCTAATCACTGTGCTTTCTCTATGCTGACTGTCTGCTGATCACTGTCCATTCTCTGTCCTGACTGTCTGCTGATCACTGTGCGTTCTCTATGCTGACTGTCTGCTGATCACTGTCCGTTCTCTATGCTGACTGTCTGCTGATCACTGTGCGTTCTCTGTCCTGACTGTCTGCTGATCACTGTGCGTTCTCTATGCTGACTGTCTGCTGATCACTGTCCGTTCTCTATGCTGACTGTCGGCTGATCACTGTCCATTCTCTGTCCTGACTGTCTGCTGCTCACTGTCCATTCTCTGTCCTGACTGTCTGCTGACCACTGTCCGTTCTCTATGCTGACTGTCTGCTGATCACTGTCCGTTCTCTATGCTGACTGTCTGCTGATCACTGTCCATTCTCTGTCCTGACTGTCTGCTGACCACTGTCCGTTCTCTATGCTGACTGTCTGCTGATCACTGTCCATTCTCTGTCCTGACTGTCTGCTGACCACTGTCCGTTCTCTATGCTGGCTGTCTGCTGATCACTGTCCATTCTCTGTCCTCACTGTCTGCTGATCACTGTCCATTCTCTGCCCTGACTGTCTTCTGATCACTGTCCATTCTCTATGCTGACTGTCTGCTGATCACTGTCCATTCTCTGTCCTGACTGTCTGCTGACCACTGTCCGTTCTCTATGCTGACTGTCTGCTGATCACTGTGCGTTCTCTATGCTGACTGTCTGCTGATCACTGTCCATTCTCTGCCCTGACTGTCTTCTGATCACTGTGCGTTCTCTGTCCTGACTGTCTGCTGATCACTGTGTGTTCTCTATGCTGACTGTCTGCTGATCACTGTCCGTTCTCTATGCTGACTGTCTGCTGATCACTGTCCATTCTCTGTCCTGACTGTCTGCTGATCACTGTCCGTTCTCTATGCTGACTGTCTGCTGATCACTGTGCGTTCTCTATGCTGACTGTCTGCTGATCACTGTCTGTTCTCTATGCTGACTGTCTGCTGATCACTGTCCGTTCTCTATGCTGACTGTCTGCTGATCACTGTGCGTTCTCTATGCTGACTGTCTGCTGATCACTGTCCGTTCTCTATGCTGACTGTCTGCTGATCACTGTCTGTTCTCTATGCTGACTGTCTGCTGATCACTGTGCGTTCTCTGTCTTGACTGTCTGCTGATCACTGTCCGTTCTCTATGCTGACTGTCTGCTGATCACTGTGCGTTCTCTATGCTGACTGTCTGCTGATCACTGTCCGTTCTCTATGCTGACTGTCTGTTGATCACTGTGCATTCTCTATGCTGACTGTCTGCTGATCACTGTGCGTTCTCTGTCCTGACTATCTGCTGATCACTGTCCGTTCTCTATGCTGACGGTCTGCTGATCACTGTCCATTCTCTGTCCTGAATGTCTGTTGATCACCGTCCGTTCTCTGTCCTGACTGTCTGCTGATCACTGTCCGTTCTCCATGCTGACTGTCTGCTGATCACTGTCCGTTCTCTGTCCTGACTGTCTGCTGATCACTGTCCATTCTCTATGCTGACTGTCTGCTAATCACTGTGCTTTCTCTATGCTGACTGTCTGCTGATCACTGTCCGTTCTCTATGCTGACTGTCTGCTGATCACTGTGCGTTCTCTGTCCTGACTGTCTGCTGATCACTGTGCGTTCTCTATGCTGACTGTCTGCTGATCACTGTCCGTTCTCTATGCTGACTGTCGGCTGATCACTGTCCATTCTCTGTCCTTACTGTCTGCTGATCACTGTCCATTCTCTGTCCTGACTGTCTGCTGACCACTGTCCGTTCTCTATGCTGACTGTCTGCTGATCACTGTCCGTTCTCTATGCTGACTGTCTGCTGATCACTGTCCATTCTCTGTCCTGACTGTCTGCTGACCACTGTCCGTTCTCTATGCTGACTGTCTGCTGATCACTGTCCATTCTCTGTCCTGACTGTCTGCTGACCACTGTCCGTTCTCTATGCTGACTGTCTGCTGATCACTGTCCATTCTCTGTCCTGACTGTCTGCTGATCACTGTCCATTCTCTGCCCTGACTGTCTTCTGATCACTGTCCATTCTCTATGCTGACTGTCTGCTGATCACTGTCCATTCTCTGTCCTGACTGTCTGCTGACCACTGTCCGTTCTCTATGCTGACTGTCTGCTGATCACTGTCCGTTCTCTATGCTGACTGTCTGCTGATCACTGTGCGTTCTCTATGCTGACTGTCTGCTGATCACTGTCTGTTCTCTATGCTGACTGTCTGCTGATCACTGTCCGTTCTCTATGCTGACTGTCTGCTGATCACTGTGCGTTCTCTATGCTGACTGTCTGCTGATCACTGTCCGTTCTCTATGCTGACTGTCTGCTGATCACTGTCTGTTCTCTATGCTGACTGTCTGCTGATCACTGTGCGTTCTCTGTCTTGACTGTCTGCTGATCACTGTCCGTTCTCTATGCTGACTGTCTGCTGATCACTGTGCGTTCTCTATGCTGACTGTCTGCTGATCACTGTCCGTTCTCTATGCTGACTGTCTGTTGATCACTGTGCATTCTCTATGCTGACTGTCTGCTGATCACTGTGCGTTCTCTGTCCTGACTATCTGCTGAACACTGTCCGTTCTCTATGCTGACTGTCTGCTGATCACTGTTCATTCTCTGTCCTGAATGTCTGTTGATCACCGTCCGTTCTCTGTCCTGACTGTCTGCTGATCACTGTCCGTTCTCCATGCTGACTGTCTGCTGATCACTGTCCGTTCTCTGTCCTGACTGTCTGCTGATCACTGTCCATTCTCTATGCTCACTGTCTGCTAATCACTGTGCTTTCTCTATGCTGACTGTCTGCTGATCACTGTCCATTCTCTGTCCTGACTGTCTGCTGATCACTGTGCGTTCTCTATGCTGACTGTCTGCTGATCACTGTGCGTTCTCTGTCCTGACTGTCTGCTGATCACTGTGCGTTCTCTATGCTGACTGTCTGCTGATCACTGTCCGTTCTCTATGCTAACTGTAGGCTGATCACTGTCCATTCTCTGTCCTGACTGTCTGCTGATCACTGTCCATTCTCTGTCCTGACTGTCTGCTGACCACTGTCCGTTCTCTATGCTGACTGTCTGCTGATCACTGTCCGTTCTCTATGCTGACTGTCTGCTGATCACTGTCCATTCTCTGTCCTGACTGTCTGCTGACCACTGTCCGTTCTCTATGCTGACTGTCTGCTGATCACTGTCCATTCTCTGTCCTGACTGTCTGCTGACCACTGTCCGTTCTCTATGCTGACTGTCTGCTGATCACTGTCCATTCTCTGTCCTGACTGTCTGCTGATCACTGTCCATTCTCTGCCCTGACTGTCTTCTGATCACTGTCCATTCTCTATGCTGACTGTCTGCTGATCACTGTCCATTCACTGTCCTGACTGTCTGCTGATCACTGTCCGTTCTCTGTCCTGACTGTCTGCTGATCACTGTGCGTTCTCTATGCTGACTGTCTGCTGATCACTGTCCGTTCTCTATGCTGACAGTCTGCTGATCACTGTCCGTTCTCTATGCTGACTGTCTGCTGATCACTGTGCTTTCTCTATGCTGACTGTCTGCTGATCACTCTCTGTTCTCTATGCTGACTGTCTGCTGATCACTGTGCGTTCTCTGTCCTGACTGTCTGCTGATCACTGTCCATTCTCTATGCTGACTGTCTGCTAATCACTGTGCTTTCTCTATGCTGACTGTCTGCTGATCACTGTCCATTCTCTGTCCTGACTGTCTGCTGATCACTGTGCGTTCTCTATGCTGACTGTCTGCTGATCACTGTCCGTTCTCTATGCTGACTGTCTGCTGATCACTGTGCGTTCTCTGTCCTGACTGTCTGCTGATCACTGTGCGTTCTCTATGCTGACTGTCTGCTGATCACTGTCCGTTCTCTATGCTGACTGTCGGCTGATCACTGTCCATTCTCTGTCCTGACTGTCTGCTGATCACTGTCCATTCTCTGTCCTGACTGTCTGCTGACCACTGTCCGTGCTCTATGCTGACTGTCTGCTGATCACTGTCCGTTCTCTATGCTGACTGTCTGCTGATCACTGTCCATTCTCTGTCCTGACTGTCTGCTGACCACTGTCCGTTCTCAATGCTGACTGTCTGCTGATCACTGTCCATTCTCTGTCCTGACTGTCTGCTGACCACTGTCCGTTCTCTATGCTGACTGTCTGCTGATCACTGTCCATTCTCTGTCCTGACTGTCTGCTGATCACTGTCCATTCTCTGCCCTGACTGTCTTCTGATCACTGTCCATTCTCTATGCTGACTGTCTGCTGATCACTGTCCATTCTCTGCCCTGACTGTCTGCTGACCACTGTCCGTTCTCTATGCTGACTGTCTGCTGATCACTGTCCGTTCTCTATGCTGACTGTCTGCTGATCACTGTGCATTCTCTATGCTGACTGTCTGCAGATCACTGTCCATTCTCTGCCCTGACTGTCTTCTGATCACTGTGCGTTCTCTGTCCTGACTGTCTGCTGATCACTGTGTGTTCTCTATGCTGACGGTCTGCTGATCACTGTCCGTTCTCTATGCTGACTGTGTGCTGATCACTGTCCATTCTCTGTCCTGACTGTCTGCTGATCATTGTCCATTCTCTTCCCTGACTGTCTGCTGATCACTGTCCATTCTCTATGCTGACTGTCTGCTGATCACTGTCCGTTCTCTATGCTGACTGTCTGCTGATCACTGTGCGTTCTCTGTCTTGACTGTCTGCTGATCACTGTCCGTTCTCTATGCTGACTGTCTGCTGATCACTGTGCGTTCTCTATGCTGACTGTCTGCTGATCACTGTCCGTTCTCTATGCTGACTGTCTGCTGATCACTGTGCATTCTCTATGCTGACTGTCTGCTGATCACTGTGCGTTCTCTGTCCTGACTGTCTGCTGATCACTGTGCGTTCTCTATGCTGACTGTCTGCTGATCACTGTCCATTCTCTGTCCTGAATGTCTGTTGATCACTGTCCGTTCTCTGTCCTGACTGTCTGCTGATCACTGTCCGTTCTCCATGCTGACTGTCTGCTAATCACTGTCCGTTCTCTGTCCTGACTGTCTGCTGATCACTGTCCGCTCTCTATGCTGACTGTCTGCTAATCACTGTGCTTTCTCTATGCTGACTGTCTGCTGATCACTGTCCATTCTCTGTCCTGACTGTCTGCTGATCACTGTGCGTTCTCTATGCTGACTGTCTGCTGATCACTGTCCGTTCTCTATGCTGACTGTCTGCTGATCACTGTGCGTTCTCTGTCCTGACTGTCTGCTGATCACTGTGCGTTCTCTATGCTGACTGTCTGCTGATCACTGTCCGTTCTCTATGCTGACTGTCGGCTGATCACTGTCCATTCTCTGTCCTGACTGTCTGCTGCTCACTGTCCATTCTCTGTCCTGACTGTCTGCTGACCACTGTCCGTTCTCTGTGCTGACTGTCTGCTGATCACTGTCCGTTCTCTATGCTGACTGTCTGCTGATCACTGTCCATTCTCTGTCCTGACTGTCTGCTGACCACTGTCCGTTCTCTATGCTGACTGTCTGCTGATCACTGTCCATTCTCTGTCCTGACTGTCTGCTGACCACTGTCCGTTCTCTATGCTGGCTGTCTGCTGATCACTGTCCATTCTCTGTCCTCACTGTCTGCTGATCACTGTCCATTCTCTGCCCTGACTGTCTTCTGATCACTGTCCATTCTCTATGCTGACTGTCTGCTGATCACTGTCCATTCTCTGTCCTGACTGTCTGCTGACCACTGTCCGTTCTCTATGCTGACTGTCTGCTGATCACTGTGCGTTCTCTATGCTGACTGTCTGCTGATCACTGTCCATTCTCTGCCCTGACTGTCTTCTGATCACTGTGCGTTCTCTGTCCTGACTGTCTGCTGATCACTGTGTGTTCTCTATGCTGACTGTCTGCTGATCACTGTCCGTTCTCTATGCTGACTGTCTGCTGATCACTGTACATTCTCTGTCCTGACTGTCTGCTGATCACTGTCCGTTCTCTATGCTGACTGTCTGCTGATCACTGTGCGTTCTCTATGCTGACTGTCTGCTGATCACTGTCTGTTCTCTATGCTGACTGTCTGCTGATCACTGTCCGTTCTCTATGCTGACTGTCTGCTGATCACTGTGCGTTCTCTATGCTGACTGTCTGCTGATCACTGTCCGTTCTCTATGCTGACTGTCTGCTGATCACTGTCTGTTCTCTATGCTGACTGTCTGCTGATCACTGTGCGTTCTCTGTCTTGACTGTCTGCTGATCACTGTCCGTTCTCTATGCTGACTGTCTGCTGATCACTGTGCGTTCTCTATGCTGACTGTCTGCTGATCACTGTCCGTTCTCTATGCTGACTGTCTGTTGATCACTGTGCATTCTCTATGCTGACTGTCTGCTGATCACTGTGCGTTCTCTGTCCTGACTATCTGCTGATCACTGTCCGTTCTCTATGCTGACGGTCTGCTGATCACTGTCCATTCTCTGTCCTGAATGTCTGTTGATCACCGTCCGTTCTCTGTCCTGACTGTCTGCTGATCACTGTCCGTTCTCCATGCTGACTGTCTGCTGATCACTGTCCGTTCTCTGTCCTGACTGTCTGCTGATCACTGTCCATTCTCTATGCTGACTGTCTGCTAATCACTGTGCTTTCTCTATGCTGACTGTCTGCTGATCACTGTCCATTCTCTGTCCTGACTGTCTGCTGATCACTGTGCGTTCTCTATGCTGACTGTCTGCTGATCACTGTCCGTTCTCTATGCTGACTGTCTGCTGATCACTGTGCGTTCTCTGTCCTGACTGTCTGCTGATCACTGTGCGTTCTCTATGCTGACTGTCTGCTGATCACTGTCCGTTCTCTATGCTGACTGTCGGCTGATCACTGTCCATTCTCTGTCCTGACTGTCTGCTGATCACTGTCCATTCTCTGTCCTGACTGTCTGCTGACCACTGTCCGTTCTCTATGCTGACTGTCTGCTGATCACTGTCCGTTCTCTATGCTGACTGTCTGCTGATCACTGTCCATTCTCTGTCCTGACTGTCTGCTGACCACTGTCCGTTCTCTATGCTGACTGTCTGCTGATCACTGTCCATTCTCTGTCCTGACTGTCTGCTGACCACTGTCCGTTCTCTATGCTGACTGTCTGCTGATCACTGTCCATTCTCTGTCCTGACTGTCTGCTGATCACTGTCCATTCTCTGCCCTGACTGTCTTCTGATCACTGTCCATTCTCTATGCTGACTGTCTGCTGATCACTGTCCATTCTCTGTCCTGACTGTCTGCTGACCACTGTCCGTTCTCTATGCTGACTGTCTGCTGATCACTGTCCGTTCTCTATGCTGACTGTCTGCTGATCACTGTGCGTTCTCTATGCTGACTGTCTGCTGATCACTGTCTGTTCTCTATGCTGACTGTCTGCTGATCACTGTCCGTTCTATATGCTGACTGTCTGCTGATCACTGTGCGTTCTCTATGCTGACTGTCTGCTGATCACTGTCCGTTCTCTATGCTGACTGTCTGCTGATCACTGTCTGTTCTCTATGCTGACTGTCTGCTGATCACTGTGCGTTCTCTGTCTTGACTGTCTGCTGATCACTGTCCGTTCTCTATGCTGACTGTCTGCTGATCACTGTGCGTTCTCTATGCTGACTGTCTGCTGATCACTGTCCGTTCTCTATGCTGACTGTCTGTTGATCACTGTGCATTCTCTATGCTGACTGTCTGCTGATCACTGTGCGTTCTCTGTCCTGACTATCTGCTGAACACTGTCCGTTCTCTATGCTGACTGTCTGCTGATCACTGTTCATTCTCTGTCCTGAATGTCTGTTGATCACCGTCCGTTCTCTGTCCTGACTGCTGATCACTGTCCGTTCTCCATGCTGACTGTCTGCTGATCACTGTCCGTTCTCTGTCCTGACTGTCTGCTGATCACTGTCCATTCTCTATGCTCACTGTCTGCTAATCACTGTGCTTTCTCTATGCTGACTGTCTGCTGAGCACTGTCCATTCTCTGTCCTGACTGTCTGCTGATCACTGTGCGTTCTCTATGCTGACTGTCTGCTGATCACTGTGCGTTCTCTGTCCTGACTGTCTGCTGACCACTGTCCGTTCTCTATGCTGACTGTCTGCTGATCACTGTCCGTTCTCTATGCTGACTGTCTGCTGATCACTGTCCATTCTCTGTCCTGACTGTCTGCTGACCACTGTCCGTTCTCTATGCTGACTGTCTGCTGATCACTGTCCATTCTCTGTCCTGACTGTCTGCTGACCACTGTCCGTTCTCTATGCTGACTGTCTGCTGATCACTGTCCATTCTCTGTCCTGACTGTCTGCTGATCACTGTCCATTCTCTGCCCTGACTGTCTTCTGATCACTGTCCATTCTCTATGCTGACTGTCTGCTGATCACTGTCCATTCACTGTCCTGACTGTCTTCTGATCACTGTCCGTTCTCTATGCTGACTGTCTGCTGATCACTGTCCGCTCTCTATGCTGACTGTCTGCTGATCACTGTGCATTCTCTATGCTGACTGTCTGCTGATCACTGTCCATTCTCTGCCCTGACTGTCTTCTGATCACTGTGCGTTCTCTGTCCTGACTGTCTGCTGATCACTCTGTGTTCTCTATGCTGACGGTCTGCTGATCACTGTCCGTTCTCTATGCTGACTGTGTGCTGATCACTGTCCATTCTCTGTCCTGACTGTCTGCTGATCACTGTCCATTCTCTGCCCTGACTGTCTGCTGATCACTGTCCATTCTCTATGCTGACTATCTGCTGATCACTGTCCATTCTCTGTCCTGACTGTCTGCTGATCACTGTCCGTTCTCTATGCTGACTGTGCTGATCACTGTCCGTTCTCTATGCTGACTGTCTGCTGATCACTGTCCGTTCTCTATGCTGACTGTCTGATGATCACTGTCCGTTCTCTATGCTGTCTGTCTGCTGATCACTGTGCATTCTCTATGCTGACTGTCTGCTGATCACTGTCCGTTCTCTGTCCTGACTGTCTGCTGATCACTGTGCGTTCTCTATGCTGACTGTCTGCTGATCACTGTCCGTTCTCTATGCTGACAGTCTGCTGATCACTGTCCGTTCTCTATGCTGACTGTCTGCTGATCACTGTGCTTTCTCTATGCTGACTGTCTGCTGATCACTCTCTGTTCTCTATGCTGACTGTCTGCTGATCACTGTGCGTTCTCTGTCCTGACTGTCTGCTGATCACTGTCCATTCTCTATGCTGACTGTCTGCTAATCACTGTGCTTTCTCTATGCTGACTGTCTGCTGATCACTGTCCATTCTCTGTCCTGACTGTCTGCTGATCACTGTCTGTTCTCTATGCTGACTGTCTGCTGATCACTGTCTGTTCTCTATGCTGACTGTCTGCTGATCACTGTGCGTTCTCTGTCCTGACTGTCTGCTGATCACTGTGCGTTCTCTATGCTGACTGTCTGCTGATCACTGTCCGTTCTCTATGCTGACTGTCGGCTGATCACTGTCTATTCTCTGTCCTGACTGTCTGCTGATCACTGTCCATTCTCTGTCCTGACTGTCTGCTGACCACTGTCCGTGCTCTATGCTGACTGTCTGCTGATCACTGTCCGTTCTCTATGCTGACTGTCTGCTGATCACTGTCCATTCTCTGTCCTGACTGTCTGCTGACCACTGTCCGTTCTCAATGCTGACTGTCTGCTGATCACTGTCCATTCTCTGTCCTGACTGTCTGCTGACCACTGTCCGTTCTCTATGCTGACTGTCTGCTGATCACTGTCCATTCTCTGTCCTGACTGTCTGCTGATCACTGTCCATTCTCTGCCCTGACTGTCTTCTGATCACTGTCCATTCTCTATGCTGACTGTCTGCTGATCACTGTCCATTCTCTGCCCTGACTGTCTGCTGACCACTGTCCGTTCTCTATGCTGACTGTCTGCTGATCACTGTCCGTTCTCTATGCTGACTGTCTGCTGATCACTGTGCATTCTCTATGCTGACTGTCTGCAGATCACTGTCCATTCTCTGCCCTGACTGTCTTCTGATCACTGTGCGTTCTCTGTCCTGACTGTCTGCTGATCACTGTGTGTTCTCTATGCTGACGGTCTGCTGATCACTGTCCGTTCTCTATGCTGACTGTGTGCTGATCACTGTCCATTCTCTGTCCTGACTGTCTGCTGATCATTGTCCATTCTCTTCCCTGACTGTCTGCTGATCACTGTCCATTCTCTATGCTGACTATCTGCTGATCACTGTCCATTCTCTGTCCTGACTGTCTGCTGATCACTGTCCGTTCTCTATGCTGACTGTGCTGATCACTGTCCGTTCTCTATGCTGACTGTCTGCTGATCACTGTCCATTCTCTATGCTGACTGTCTGATGATCACTGTCCGTTCTCTATGCTGTCTGTCTGCTGATCACTGTGCATTCTCTATGCTGACTGTCTGCTGATCACTGTCCGTTCTCTGTCCTGACTGTCTGCTGATCACTGTGCGTTCTCTATGCTGACTGTCTGCTGATCACTGTCCGTTCTCTATGCTGACAGTCTGCTGATCACTGTCCGTTCTCTATGCTGACTGTCTGCTGATCACTGTGCTTTCTCTATGCTGACTGTCTGCTGATCACTGTCTGTTCTCTATGCTGACTGTCTGCTGATCACTGTCTGTTCTCTATGCTGACTGTCTGCTGATCACAGTGCGTTCTCTATGCTGACTGTCTGCTGACCACTGTGCTTTCTCTATGCTGACTGTCTGCTGATCACTGTCCGTTCTCTATGCTGACAGTCTGCTGATCACTGTCCGTTCTCTATGCTGACTGTCTGCTGATCACTGTCTGTTCTCTATGCTGACTGTCTGCTGATCACTGTCCGTTCTCTATGCTGACTGTCTGCTGATCACTGTGTGTTCTCTATGCTGACTGTCTGCTGATCACTGTGCTTTCTCTATGCTGACTGTCTGCTGATCACTGTCCGTTCTATATGCTGACAGTCTGCTGATCACTGTCCGTTCTCTATGCTGACTGTCTGCTGATCACTGTCCATTCTCTAACTGACTGTCTGCTGATCACTGTCTGTTCTCTATGCTGACTGTCTGCTGATCACTGTCCGTTCTCTATCCTGACTGTCTGCTGATCACTGTCCGTTCTCTATGCTGACTGTCTGCTGATCACTGTCCATTCTCTGTCCTGACTGTCTGCTGATCACTGTGCTTTCTCTATGCTGACTGTCTGCTGATCACTGTCTGTTCTCTATGCTGACTGTCTGCTGATCACTGTGCGTTCTCTATGCTGACTGTCTGCTGATCACTGTCTGTTCTCTATGCTGACTGTCTGCTGATCACTGTCCGTTCTCTATGCTGACTGTCTGCTGATCACTGTGCGTTCTCTATGCTGACTGTCTGCTGATCACTGTCCGTTCTCTATGCTGACTGTCTGCTGATCTCTGTCCGTTGTCTATGCTGACTGTCTGCTGATCACTGTGCGTTCTCTGTCTTGACTGTCTGATGATCACTGTCCGTTCTCTATGCTGACTGTCTGCTGATCACTGTGCGTTCTCTATGCGGACTGTCTGCTGATCACTGTCCGTTCTCTATGCTGACTGTCTGCTGATCACTGTGCATTCTCTATGCTGACTGTCTGCTGATCACTGTGCGTTCTCTGTCCTGACTGTCTGCTGATCACTGTCCGTTCTCTATGCTGACTGTCTGCTGATCACTGTCCATTCTCTGTCCTGACTGTCTGTTGATCACTGTCCGTTCTCTGTCCTGACTGTCTGCTGATCACTGTCCGTTCTCCATGCTGACTGTCTGCTGATCACTGTCCGTTCTCTGTCCTGACTGTCTGCTGATCACTGTCCGTTCTCTATGCTGACTGTCTGCTAATCACTGTGCTTTCTCTATGCTGACTGTCTGCTGATCACTGTCCATTCTCTGTCCTGACTGTCTGCTGATCACTGTCCGTTCTCTATGCTGACTGTCTGCTGATCACTGTGCGTTCTCTGTCCTGACTGTCTGCTGATCACTGTGCGTTCTCTATGCTGACTGTCTGCTGATCACTGTCCGTTCTCTATGCTGACTGTCGGCTGATCACTGTCCATTCTCTGCCCTGACTGTCTTCTGATCACTGTGCGTTCTCTGTCCTGACTGTCTGCTGATCACTGTGTGTTCTCTATGCTGACTGTCTGCTGATCACTGTCCGTTCTCTATGCTGACTGTCTGCTGATCACTGTCCATTCTCTGTCCTGACTGTCTGCTGATCACTGTCCGTTCTCTATGCTGACTGTCTGCTGATCACTGTGCGTTCTCTATGCTGACTGTCTGCTGATCACTGTCTGTTCTCTATGCTGACTGTCTGCTGATCACTGTCTGTTCTCTATGCTGACTGTCTGCTGATCACTGTCCGTTCTCTATGCTGACTGTCTGCTGATCACCGTGCGTTCTCTATGCTGACTGTCTGCTGATCACTGTCCATTCTCTATGCTGACTGTCTGATGATCACTGTCCGTTCTCTATGCTGTCTGTCTGCTGATCACTGTGCGTTCTCTATGCTGACTGTCTGCTGATCACTGTCCGTTCTCTATGCTGACTGTCTGCTGATCACTGTCCATTCTCTATGCTGACTGTCTGATGATCACTGTCCGTTCTCTATGCTGTCTGTCTGCTGATCACTGTGCGTTCTCTATGCTGACAGTCTGCTGATCACTGTCCGTTCTCTATGCTGACTGTCTGCTGATCACTGTGCTTTCTCTATGCTGACTGTCTGCTGATCACTGTCTGTTCTCTATGCTGACTGTCTGCTGATCACTGTCCGTTCTCTATGCTGACTGTCTGCTGATCACAGTGCGTTCTCTATGCTGACTGTCTGCTGACCACTGTGCTTTCTCTATGCTGACTGTCTGCTGATCACTGTCCGTCCTCTATGCTGACAGTCTGCTGATCACTGTCCGTTCTCTATGCTGACTGTCTGCTGATCACTGTCCGTTCTCTATGCTGACTGTCTGCTGATCACTGTGTGTTCTCTATGCTGACTGTCTGCTGATCACTGTGCTTTCTCTATGCTGACTGTCTGCTGATCACTGTCCGTTCTCTATGCTGACAGTCTGCTGATCACTGTCCGTTCTCTATGCTGACTGTCTGCTGATCACTGTCCATTCTCTAACTGACTGTCTGCTGATCACTGTGCGTTCTCTATCCTGACTGTCTGCTGATCACTGTCCGTTCTCTATGCTGACTGTCTGCTGATCACTGTCCATTCTCTGTCCTGACTGTCTGCTGATCACTGTGCTTTCTCTATGCTGACTGACTGCTGATCACTGTCTGTTCTCTATGCTGACTGTCTGCTGATTACTGTGCTTTCTCTATGCTGACTGTCTGCTGATCACTGTCTGTTCTCTATGCTGACTGTCTGCTGATCACTGTCCGTTCTCTATGCTGACTGTCTGCTGATCACTGTGCGTTCTCTATGCTGACTGTCTGCTGATCACTGTCCGTTCTCTATGCTGACTGTCTGCTGATCACTGTCCGTTGTCTATGCTGACTGTCCGCTGATCACTGTGCGTTCTCTGTCTTGACTGTCTGATGATCACTGTCCGTTCTCTATGCTGACTGTCTGCTGATCACTGTGCGTTCTCTATGCTGACTGTCTGCTGATCACTGTCCGTTCTCTATGCTGACTGTCTGCTGATCACTGTGCATTCTCTATGCTGACTGTCTGCTGATCACTGTGCGTTCTCTGTCCTGACTGTCTGCTGATCACTGTCCGTTCTCTATGCTGACTGTCTGCTGATCACTGTGTGTTCTCTATGCTGACTGTCTGCTGATCACTGTGCTTTCTCTATGCTGACTGTCTGCTGATCACTGTCCGTTCTCTATGCTGACTGTCTGCTGACCACTGTCCGTTCTCTATGCTGACTGTCTGCTGATCACTGTCCATTCTCTGTCCTGACTGTCTGCTGATCACTGTCCATTCTCTGCCCTGACTGTCTTCTGATCACTGTCCATTCTCTATGCTGACTGTCTGCTGATCACTGTCCATTCTCTGCCCTGACTGTCTGCTGACCACTGTCCGTTCTCTATGCTGACTGTCTGCTGATCACTGTCCGTTCTCTATGCTGACTGTCTGCTGATCACTGTGCATTCTCTATGCTGACTGTCTGCAGATCACTGTCCATTCTCTGCCCTGACTGTCTTCTGATCACTGTGCGTTCTCTGTCCTGACTGTCTGCTGATCACTGTGTGTTCTCTATGCTGACGGTCTGCTGATCACTGTCCGTTCTCTATGCTGACTGTGTGCTGATCACTGTCCATTCTCTGTCCTGACTGTCTGCTGATCATTGTCCATTCTCTTCCCTGACTGTCTGCTGATCACTGTCCATTCTCTATGCTGACTATCTGCTGATCACTGTCCATTCTCTGTCCTGACTGTCTGCTGATCACTGTCCGTTCTCTATGCTGACTGTCTGCTGATCACTGTCCGTTCTCTATGCTGACTGACTGCTGATCACTGTGCGTTCTCTATGCTGACTGTCTGCTGATCATTGTCCGTTCTCTATGCTGACTGTCTGCTGATCACTGTCCGTTCTCTATGCTGACTGTCTGCTGATCACTGTGCGTTCTCTGTCTTGACTGTCTGCTGATCACTGTCCGTTCTCTATGCTGACTGTCTGCTGATCACTGTGCGTTCTCTATGCTGACTGTCTGCTGATCACTGTCCGTTCTCTATGCTGACTGTCTGCTGATCACTGTGCATTCTCTATGCTGACTGTCTGCTGATCACTGTGCGTTCTCTGTCCTGACTGTCTGCTGATCACTGTGCGTTCTCTATGCTGACTGTCTGCTGATCACTGTCCATTCTCTGTCCTGAATGTCTGTTGATCACTGTCCGTTCTCTGTCCTGACTGTCTGCTGATCACTGTCCGTTCTCCATGCTGACTGTCTGCTAATCACTGTCCGTTCTCTGTCCTGACTGTCTGCTGATCACTGTCCGCTCTCTATGCTGACTGTCTGCTAATCACTGTGCTTTCTCTATGCTGACTGTCTGCTGATCACTGTCCATTCTCTGTCCTGACTGTCTGCTGATCACTGTGCGTTCTCTATGCTGACTGTCTGCTGATCACTGTCCGTTCTCTATGCTGACTGTCTGCTGATCACTGTGCGTTCTCTGTCCTGACTGTCTGCTGATCACTGTGCGTTCTCTATGCTGACTGTCTGCTGATCACTGTCCGTTCTCTATGCTGACTGTCGGCTGATCACTGTCCATTCTCTGTCCTGACTGTCTGCTGCTCACTGTCCATTCTCTGTCCTGACTGTCTGCTGACCACTGTCCGTTCTCTATGCTGACTGTCTGCTGATCACTGTCCGTTCTCTATGCTGACTGTCTGCTGATCACTGTCCATTCTCTGTCCTGACTGTCTGCTGACCACTGTCCGTTCTCTATGCTGACTGTCTGCTGATCACTGTCCATTCTCTGTCCTGACTGTCTGCTGACCACTGTCCGTTCTCTATGCTGGCTGTCTGCTGATCACTGTCCATTCTCTGTCCTCACTGTCTGCTGATCACTGTCCATTCTCTGCCCTGACTGTCTTCTGATCACTGTCCATTCTCTATGCTGACTGTCTGCTGATCACTGTCCATTCTCTGTCCTGACTGTCTGCTGACCACTGTCCGTTCTCTATGCTGACTGTCTGCTGATCACTGTGCGTTCTCTATGCTGACTGTCTGCTGATCACTGTCCATTCTCTGCCCTGACTGTCTTCTGATCACTGTGCGTTCTCTGTCCTGACTGTCTGCTGATCACTGTGTGTTCTCTATGCTGACTGTCTGCTGATCACTGTCCGTTCTCTATGCTGACTGTCTGCTGATCACTGTCCATTCTCTGTCCTGACTGTCTGCTGATCACTGTCCGTTCTCTATGCTGACTGTCTGCTGATCACTGTGCGTTCTCTATGCTGACTGTCTGCTGATCACTGTCTGTTCTCTATGCTGACTGTCTGCTGATCACTGTCCGTTCTCTATGCTGACTGTCTGCTGATCACTGTGCGTTCTCTATGCTGACTGTCTGCTGATCACTGTCCGTTCTCTATGCTGACTGTCTGCTGATCACTGTCTGTTCTCTATGCTGACTGTCTGCTGATCACTGTGCGTTCTCTGTCTTGACTGTCTGCTGATCACTGTCCGTTCTCTATGCTGACTGTCTGCTGATCACTGTGCGTTCTCTATGCTGACTGTCTGCTGATCACTGTCCGTTCTCTATGCTGACTGTCTGTTGATCACTGTGCATTCTCTATGCTGACTGTCTGCTGATCACTGTGCGTTCTCTGTCCTGACTATCTGCTGATCACTGTCCGTTCTCTATGCTGACGGTCTGCTGATCACTGTCCATTCTCTGTCCTGAATGTCTGTTGATCACCGTCCGTTCTCTGTCCTGACTGTCTGCTGATCACTGTCCGTTCTCCATGCTGACTGTCTGCTGATCACTGTCAGTTCTCTGTCCTGACTGTCTGCTGATCACTGTCCATTCTCTATGCTGACTGTCTGCTAACCACTGTGCTTTCTCTATGCTGACTGTCTGCTGATCACTGTCCATTCTCTGTCCTGACTGTCTGCTGATCACTGTGCGTTCTCTATGCTGACTGTCTGCTGATCACTGTCCGTTCTCTATGCTGACTGTCTGCTGATCACTGTGCGTTCTCTGTCCTGACTGTCTGCTGACCACTGTCCGTTCTCTATGCTGACTGTCTGCTGATCACTGTCCGTTCTCTATGCTGACTGTCTGCTGATCACTGTGCATTCTCTATGCTGACTGTCTGCAGATCACTGTCCATTCTCTGCCCTGACTGTCTTCTGATCACTGTGCGTTCTCTGTCCTGACTGTCTGCTGATCACTGTCCGTTCTTTATGCTGACTGTGTGCTGATCACTGTCCATTCTCTGTCCTGACTGTCTGCTGATCATTGTCCATTCTCTTCCCTGACTGTCTGCTGATCACTGTCCATTCTCTATGCTGACTATCTGCTGATCACTGTCCATTCTCTGTCCTGACTGTCTGCTGATCACTGTCCGTTCTCTATGCTGACTGTCTGCTGATCACTGTCCGTTCTCTATGCTGACTGACTGCTGATCACTGTGCGTTCTCTATGCTGACTGTCTGCTGATCATTGTCCGTTCTCTATGCTGACTGTCTGCTGATCACTGTCCGTTCTCTATGCTGACTGTCTGCTGATCACTGTGCGTTCTCTGTCTTGACTGTCTGCTGATCACTGTCCGTTCTCTATGCTGACTGTCTGCTGATCACTGTGCGTTCTCTATGCTGACTGTCTGCTGATCACTGTCCGTTCTCTATGCTGACTGTCTGCTGATCACTGTGCATTCTCTATGCTGACTGTCTGCTGATCACTGTGCGTTCTCTGTCCTGACTGTCTGCTGATCACTGTGCGTTCTCTATGCTGACTGTCTGCTGATCACTGTCCATTTTCTGTCCTGAATGTCTGTTGATCACTGTCCGTTCTCTGTCCTGACTGTCTGCTGATCACTGTCCGTTCTCTATGCTGACTGTCTGCTGATCACTGTCCATTCTCTGTCCTGACTGTCTGCTGATCACTGTGCGTTCTCTATGCTGACTGTCTGCTGATCACTGTCCGTTCTCTATGCTGACTGTCTGCTGATCACTGTGCGTTCTCTGTCCTGACTGTCTGCTGATCACTGTGCGTTCTCTATGCTGACTGTCTGCTGATCACTGTCCGTTCTCTATGCTGACTGTCGGCTGATCACTGTCCATTCTCTGTCCTGACTGTCTGCTGCTCACTGTCCATTCTCTGTCCTGACTGTCTGCTGACCACTGTCCGTTCTCTATGCTGACTGTCTGCTGATCACTGTCCGTTCTCTATGCTGACTGTCTGCTGATCACTGTCCATTCTCTGTCCTGACTGTCTGCTGACCACTGTCCGTTCTCTATGCTGACTGTCTGCTGATCACTGTCCATTCTCTGTCCTGACTGTCTGCTGACCACTGTCCGTTCTCTATGCTGGCTGTCTGCTGATCACTGTCCATTCTCTGTCCTCACTGTCTGCTGATCACTGTCCATTCTCTGCCCTGACTGTCTTCTGATCACTGTCCATTCTCTATGCTGACTGTCTGCTGATCACTGTCCATTCTCTGTCCTGACTGTCTGCTGACCACTGTCCGTTCTCTATGCTGACTGTCTGCTGATCACTGTGCGTTCTCTATGCTGACTGTCTGCTGATCACAGTCCATTCTCTGCCCTGACTGTCTTCTGATCACTGTGCGTTCTCTGTCCTGACTGTCTGCTGATCACTGTGTGTTCTCTATGCTGACTGTCTGCTGATCACTGTCCGTTCTCTATGCTGACTGTCTGCTGATCACTGTCCATTCTCTGTCCTGACTGTCTGCTGATCACTGTCCGTTCTCTATGCTGACTGTCTGCTGATCACTGTGCGTTCTCTATGCTGACTGTCTGCTGATCACTGTCTGTTCTCTATGCTGACTGTCTGCTGATCACTGTCCGTTCTCTATGCTGACTGTCTGCTGATCACTGTGCGTTCTCTATGCTGACTGTCTGCTGATCACTGTCCGTTCTCTATGCTGACTGTCTGCTGATCACTGTCTGTTCTCTATGCTGACTGTCTGCTGATCACTGTGCGTTCTCTGTCTTGACTGTCTGCTGATCACTGTCCGTTCTCTATGCTGACTGTCTGCTGATCACTGTGCGTTCTCTATGCTGACTGTCTGCTGATCACTGTCCGTTCTCTATGCTGACTGTCTGTTGATCACTGTGCATTCTCTATGCTGACTGTCTGCTGATCACTGTGCGTTCTCTGTCCTGACTATCTGCTGATCACTGTCCGTTCTCTATGCTGACGGTCTGCTGATCACTGTCCATTCTCTGTCCTGAATGTCTGTTGATCACCGTCCGTTCTCTGTCCTGACTGTCTGCTGATCACTGTCCGTTCTCCATGCTGACTGTCTGCTGATCACTGTCAGTTCTCTGTCCTGACTGTCTGCTGATCACTGTCCATTCTCTATGCTGACTGTCTGCTAATCACTGTGCTTTCTCTATGCTGACTGTCTGCTGATCACTGTCCATTCTCTGTCCTGACTGTCTGCTGATCACTGTGCGTTCTCTATGCTGACTGTCTGCTGATCACTGTCCGTTCTCTATGCTGACTGTCTGCTGATCACTGTGCGTTCTCCGTCCTGACTGTCTGCTGATCACTGTGCGTTCTCTATGCTGACTGTCTGCTGATCACTGTCCGTTCTCTATGCTGACTGTCGGCTGATCACTGTCCATTCTCTGTCCTGACTGTCTGCTGATCACTGTCCATTCTCTGTCCTGACTGTCTGCTGACCACTGTCCGTTCTCTATGCTGACTGTCTGCTGATCACTGTCCGTTCTCTATGCTGACTGTCTGCTGATCACTGTCCATTCTCTGTCCTGACTGTCTGCTGACCACTGTCCGTTCTCTATGCTGACTGTCTGCTGATCACTGTCCATTCTCTGTCCTGACTGTCTGCTGACCACTGTCCGTTCTCTATGCTGACTGTCTGCTGATCACTGTCCATTCTCTGTCCTGACTGTCTGCTGATCACTGTCCATTCTCTGCCCTGACTGTCTTCTGATCACTGTCCATTCTCTATGCTGACTGTCTGCTGATCACTGTCCATTCTCTGTCCTGACTGTCTGCTGACCACTGTCCGTTCTCTATGCTGACTGTCTGCTGATCACTGTCCGTTCTCTATGCTGACTGTCTGCTGATCACTGTGCGTTCTCTATGCTGACTGTCTGCTGATCACTGTCTGTTCTCTATGCTGACTGTCTGCTGATCACTGTCCGTTCTCTATGCTGACTGTCTGCTGATCACTGTGCGTTCTCTATGCTGACTGTCTGCTGATCACTGTCCGTTCTCTATGCTGACTGTCTGCTGATCACTGTCTGTTCTCCATGCTGACTGTCTGCTGATCACTGTGCGTTCTCTGTCTTGACTGTCTGCTGATCACTGTCCGTTCTCTATGCTGACTGTCTGCTGATCACTGTGCGTTCTCTATGCTGACTGTCTGCTGATCACTGTCCGTTCTCTATGCTGACTGTCTGTTGATCACTGTGCATTCTCTATGCTGACTGTCTGCTGATCACTGTGCGTTCTCTGTCCTGACTATCTGCTGAACACTGTCCGTTCTCTATGCTGACTGTCTGCTGATCACTGTTCATTCTCTGTCCTGAATGTCTGTTGATCACCGTCCGTTCTCTGTCCTGACTGTCTGCTGATCACTGTCCGTTCTCCATGCTGACTGTCTGCTGATCACTGTCCGTTCTCTGTCCTGACTGTCTTCTGATCACTGTCCATTCTCTATGCTCACTGTCTGCTAATCACTGTGCTTTCTCTATGCTGACTGTCTGCTGATCACTGTCCATTCTCTGTCCTGACTGTCTGCTGATCACTGTGCGTTCTCTATGCTGACTGTCTGCTGATCACTGTGCGTTCTCTGTCCTGACTGTCTGCTGATCACTGTGCGTTCTCTATGCTGACTGTCTGCTGATCACTGTCCGTTCTCTATGCTAACTGTAGGCTGATCACTGTCCATTCTCTGTCCTGACTGTCTGCTGATCACTGTCCATTCTCTGTCCTGACTGTCTGCTGACCACTGTCCGTTCTCTATGCTGACTGTCTGCTGATCACTGTCCGTTCTCTATGCTGACTGTCTGCTGATCACTGTCCATTCTCTGTCCTGACTGTCTGCTGACCACTGTCCGTTCTCTATGCTGACTGTCTGCTGATCACTGTCCATTCTCTGTCCTGACTGTCTGCTGACCACTGTCCGTTCTCTATGCTGACTGTCTGCTGATCACTGTCCATTCTCTGTCCTGACTGTCTGCTGATCACTGTCCATTCTCTGCCCTGACTGTCTTCTGATCACTGTCCATTCTCTATGCTGACTGTCTGCTGATCACTGTCCATTCACTGTCCTGACTGTCTGCTGACCACTGTCCGTTCTCTATGCTGACTGTCTGCTGATCACTGTCCGCTCTCTATGCTGACTGTCTGCTGATCACTGTGCATTCTCTATGCTGACTGTCTGCTGATCACTGTCCATTCTCTGCCCTGACTGTCTTCTGATCACTGTGCGTTCTCTGTCCTGACTGTCTGCTGATCACTCTGTGTTCTCTATGCTGACGGTCTGCTGATCACTGTCCGTTCTCTATGCTGACTGTGTGCTGATCACTGTCCATTCTCTGTCCTGACTGTCTGCTGATCACTGTCCATTCTCTGCCCTGACTGTCTGCTGATCACTGTCCATTCTCTATGCTGACTGTGCTGATCACTGTCCGTTCTCTATGCTGACTGTCTGCTGATCACTGTCCGTTCTCTATGCTGACAGTCTGCTGATCACTGTGCATTCTCTATGCTGACTGTCTGCTGATCACTGTCCGTTCTCTGTCCTGACTGTCTGCTGATCACTGTCCGTTCTCTGTCCTGACTGTCTGCTGATCACTGTCCGTTCTCTGTCCTGACTGTCTGCTGATCACTGTCCTTTCTCTATGCTGACTGTCTGATGATCACTGTCCGTTCTCTATGCTGACTGTCTGCTGATCACTGTCCATTCTCTATGCTGACTGTCTGCTGATCACTGTGCATTCTCTATGCTGACTGTCTGCTGATCACTGTCCGTTCTCTGTCCTGACTGTCTGCTGATCACTGTGCGTTCTCTATGCTGACTGTCTGCTGATCACTGTCCGTTCTCTATGCTGACAGTCTGCTGATCACTGTCCGTTCTCTATGCTGACTGTCTGCTGATCACTGTGCTTTCTCTATGCTGACTGTCTGCTGATCACTCTCTGTTCTCTATGCTGACTGTCTGCTGATCACTGTGCGTTCTCTGTCCTGACTGTCTGCTGATCACTGTCCATTCTCTATGCTGACTGTCTGCTAATCACTGTGCTTTCTCTATGCTGACTGTCTGCTGATCACTGTCCATTCTCTGTCCTGACTGTCTGCTGATCACTGTGAGTTCTCTATGCTGACTGTCTGCTGATCACTGTCCGTTCTCTATGCTGACTGTCTGCTGATCACTGTGCGTTCTCTGTCCTGACTGTCTGCTGATCACTGTGCGTTCTCTATGCTGACTGTCTGCTGATCACTGTCCGTTCTCTATGCTGACAGTCTGCTGATCACTGTCCGTTCTCTATGCTGACTGTCTGCTGATCACTGTCCATTCTCTGTCCTGACTGTCTGCTGACCACTGTCCGTTCTCTATGCTGACTGTCTGCTGATCACTGTCCATTCTCTGTCCTGACTGTCTGCTGACCACTGTCCGTTCTCTATGCTGACTGTCTGCTGATCACTGTCCATTCTCTGTCCTGACTGTCTGCTGATCACTGTCCATTCTCTGCCCTGACTGTCTTCTGATCACTGTCCATTCTCTATGCTGACTGTCTGCTGATCACTGTCCATTCTCTGTCCTGACTGTCTGCTGACCACTGTCCGTTCTCTATGCTGACTGTCTGCTGATCACTGTCCGTTCTCTATGCTGACTGTCTGCTGATCACTGTGCGTTCTCTATGCTGACTGTCTGCTGATCACTGTCTGTTCTCTATGCTGACTGTCTGCTGATCACTGTCCGTTCTCTATGCTGACTGTCTGCTGATCGCTGTGCGTTCTCTATGCTGACTGTCTGCTGATCACTGTCCGTTCTCTATGCTGACTGTCTGCTGATCACTGTCTGTTCTCTATGCTGACTGTCTGCTGATCACTGTGCGTTCTCTGTCTTGACTGTCTGCTGATCACTGTCCGTTCTCTATGCTGACTGTCTGCTGATCACTGTGCGTTCTCTATGCTGACTGTCTGCTGATCACTGTCCGTTCTCTATGCTGACTGTCTGTTGATCACTGTGCATTCTCTATGCTGACTGTCTGCTGATCACTGTGCGTTCTCTGTCCTGACTATCTGCTGAACACTGTCCGTTCTCTATGCTGACTGTCTGCTGATCACTGTCCATTCTCTGTCCTGAATGTCTGTTGATCACCGTCCGTTCTCTGTCCTGACTGTCTGCTGATCACTGTCCGTTCTCCATGCTGACTGTCTGCTGATCACTGTCCGTTCTCTGTCCTGACTGTCTGCTGATCACTGTCCATTCTCTATGCTCACTGTCTGCTAATCACTGTGCTTTCTCTATGCTGACTGTCTGCTGATCACTGTCCATTCTCTGTCCTGACTGTCTGCTGATCACTGTGCGTTCTCTATGCTGACTGTCTGCTGATCACTGTGCGTTCTCTGTCCTGACTGTCTGCTGATCACTGTGCGTTCTCTATGCTGACTGTCTGCTGATCACTGTCCGTTCTCTATGCTAACTGTAGGCTGATCACTGTCCATTCTCTGTCCTGACTGTCTGCTGATCACTGTCCATTCTCTGTCCTGACTGTCTGCTGACCACTGTCCGTTCTCTATGCTGACTGTCTGCTGATCACTGTCCGTTCTCTATGCTGACTGTCTGCTGATCACTGTCCATTCTCTGTCCTGACTGTCTGCTGACCACTGTCCGTTCTCTATGCTGACTGTCTGCTGATCACTGTCCATTCTCTGTCCTGACTGTCTGCTGACCACTGTCCGTTCTCTATGCTGACTGTCTGCTGATCACTGTCCATTCTCTGTCCTGACTGTCTGCTGATCACTGTCCATTCTCTGCCCTGACTGTCTTCTGATCACTGTCCATTCTCTATGCTGACTGTCTGCTGATCACTGTCCATTCACTGTCCTGACTGTCTGCTGACCACTGTCCGTTCTCTATGCTGACTGTCTGCTGATCACTGTCCGCTCTCTATGCTGACTGTCTGCTGATCACTGTGCATTCTCTATGCTGACTGTCTGCTGATCACTGTCCATTCTCTGCCCTGACTGTCTTCTGATCACTGTGCGTTCTCTGTCCTGACTGTCTGCTGATCACTCTGTGTTCTCTATGCTGACGGTCTGCTGATCACTGTCCGTTCTCTATGCTGACTGTGTGCTGATCACTGTCCATTCTCTGTCCTGACTGTCTGCTGATCACTGTCCATTCTCTGCCCTGACTGTCTGCTGATCACTGTCCATTCTCTATGCTGACTATCTGCTGATCACTGTCCATTCTCTGTCCTGACTGTCTGCTGATCACTGTCCGTTCTCTATGCTGACTGTGCTGATCACTGTCCGTTCTCTATGCTGACTGTCTGCTGATCACTGTCCGTTCTCTATGCTGACAGTCTGCTGATCACTGTGCATTCTCTATGCTGACTGTCTGCTGATCACTGTCCGTTCTCTGTCCTGACTGTCTGCTGATCACTGTCCGTTCTCTGTCCTGACTGTCTGCTGATCACTGTCCGTTCTCTGTCCTGACTGTCTGCTGATCACTGTCCTTTCTCTATGCTGACTGTCTGATGATCACTGTCCGTTCTCTATGCTGTCTGTCTGCTGATCACTGTGCATTCTCTATGCTGACTGTCTGCTGATCACTGTCCGTTCTCTGTCCTGACTGTCTGCTGATCACTGTGCGTTCTCTATGCTGACTGTCTGCTGATCACTGTCCGTTCTCTATGCTGACAGTCTGCTGATCACTGTCCGTTCTCTATGCTGACTGTCTGCTGATCACTGTGCTTTCTCTATGCTGACTGTCTGCTGATCACTCTCTGTTCTCTATGCTGACTGTCTGCTGATCACTGTGCGTTCTCTGTCCTGACTGTCTGCTGATCACTGTCCATTCTCTATGCTGACTGTCTGCTAATTACTGTGCTTTCTCTATGCTGACTGTCTGCTGATCACTGTCCATTCTCTGTCCTGACTGTCTGCTGATCACTGTGCGTTCTCTATGCTGACTGTCTGCTGATCACTGTCCGTTCTCTATGCTGACTGTCTGCTGATCACTGTGCGTTCTCTGTCCTGACTGTCTGCTGATCACTGTGCGTTCTCTATGCTGACTGTCTGCTGATCACTGTCCGTTCTCTATGCTGACTGTCGGCTGATCACTGTCCATTCTCTGTCCTGACTGTCTGCTGATCACTGTCCATTCTCTGTCCTGACTGTCTGCTGACCACTGTCCGTGCTCTATGCTGACTGTCTGCTGATCACTGTCCGTTCTCTATGCTGACTGTCTGCTGATCACTGTCCATTCTCTGTCCTGACTGTCTGCTGACCACTGTCCGTTCTCAATGCTGACTGTCTGCTGATCACTGTCCATTCTCTGTCCTGACTGTCTGCTGACCACTGTCCGTTCTCTATGCTGACTGTCTGCTGATCACTGTCCATTCTCTGTCCTGACTGTCTGCTGATCACTGTCCATTCTCTGCCCTGACTGTCTTCTGATCACTGTCCATTCTCTATGCTGACTGTCTGCTGATCACTGTCCATTCTCTGCCCTGACTGTCTGCTGACCACTGTCCGTTCTCTATGCTGACTGTCTGCTGATCACTGTCCGTTCTCTATGCTGACTGTCTGCTGATCACTGTGCATTCTCTATGCTGACTGTCTGCAGATCACTGTCCATTCTCTGCCCTGACTGTCTTCTGATCACTGTGCGTTCTCTGTCCTGACTGTCTGCTGATCACTGTGTGTTATCTATGCTGACGGTCTGCTGATCACTGTCCGTTCTCTATGCTGACTGTGTGCTGATCACTGTCCATTCTCTGTCCTGACTGTCTGCTGATCATTGTCCATTCTCTTCCCTGACTGTCTGCTGATCACTGTCCATTCTCTATGCTGACTATCTGCTGATCACTGTCCATTCTCTGTCCTGACTGTCTGCTGATCACTGTCCGTTCTCTATGCTGTCTGTCTGCTGATCACTGTGCATTCTCTATGCTGACTGTCTGCTGATCACTGTCCGTTCTCTGTCCTGACTGTCTGCTGATCACTGTGCGTTCTCTATGCTGACTGTCTGCTGATCACTGCCCGTTCTCTATGCTGACAGTCTGCTGATCACTGTCCGTTCTCTATGCTGACTGTCTGCTGATCACTGTGCTTTCTCTATGCTGACTGTCTGCTGATCACTGTCTGTTCTCTATGCTGACTGTCTGCTGATCACTGTCTGTTCTCTATGCTGACTGTCTGCTGATCACAGTGCGTTCTCTATGCTGACTGTCTGCTGACCACTGTGCTTTCTCTATGCTGACTGTCTGCTGATCACTGTCCGTTCTCTATGCTGACAGTCTGCTGATCACTGTCCGTTCTCTATGCTGACTGTCTGCTGATCACTGTCCATTCTCTAACTGACTGTCTGCTGATCACTGTGCTTTCTCTATGCTGACTGTCTGCTGATCACTGTCTGTTCTCTATGCTGACTGTCTGCTGATCACTGTCCGTTCTCTATGCTGACTGTCTGCTGATCACTGTGTGTTCTCTATGCTGACTGTCTGCTGATCACTGTGCTTTCTCTATGCTGACTGTCTGCTGATCACTGTCCGTTCTATATGCTGACAGTCTGCTGATCACTGTCCGTTCTCTATGCTGACTGTCTGCTGATCACTGTCCATTCTCTAACTGACTGTCTGCTGATCACTGTGCGTTCTCTATCCTGACTGTCTGCTGATCACTGTCCGTTCTCTATGCTGACTGTCTGCTGATCACTGTCCATTCTCTGTCCTGACTGTCTGCTGATCACTGTGCTTTCTCTATGCTGACTGTCTGCTGATCACTGTCTGTTCTCTATGCTGACTGTCTGCTGATCACTGTGCGTTCTCTATGCTGACTGTCTGCTGATCACTGTCTGTTCTCTATGCTGACTGTCTGCTGATCACTGTCCGTTCTCTATGCTGACTGTCTGCTGATCACTGTGCGTTCTCTATGCTGACTGTCTGCTGATCACTGTCCGTTCTCTATGCTGACTGTCTGCTGATCACTGTCCGTTGTCTATGCTGACTGTCTGCTGATCACTGTGCGTTCTCTGTCTTGACTGTCTGATGATCACTGTCCGTTCTCTATGCTGACTGTCTGCTGATCACTGTGCGTTCTCTATGCGGACTGTCTGCTGATCACTGTCCGTTCTCTATGCTGACTGTCTGCTGATCACTGTGCATTCTCTATGCTGACTGTCTGCTGATCACTGTGCGTTCTCTGTCCTGACTGTCTGCTGATCACTGTCCGTTCTCTATGCTGACTGTCTGCTGATCACTGTCCATTCTCTGTCCTGACTGTCTGTTGATCACTGTCCGTTCTCTGTCCTGACTGTCTGCTGATCACTGTCCGTTCTCCATGCTGACTGTCTGCTGATCACAGTCCGTTCTCTGTCCTGACTGTCTGCTGATCACTGTCCGTTCTCTATGCTGACTGTCTGCTAATCACTGTGCTTTCTCTATGCTGACTGTCTGCTGATCACTGTCCATTCTCTGTCCTGACTGTCTGCTGATCACTGTCCGTTCTCTATGCTGACTGTCTGCTGATCACTGTGCGTTCTCTGTCCTGACTGTCTGCTGATCACTGTGCGTTCTCTATGCTGACTGTCTGCTGATCACTGTCCGTTCTCTATGCTGACTGTCGGCTGATCACTGTCCATTCTCTGCCCTGACTGTCTTCTGATCACTGTGCGTTCTCTGTCCTGACTGTCTGCTGATCACTGTGTGTTCTCTATGCTGACTGTCTGCTGATCACTGTCCGTTCTCTATGCTGACTGTCTGCTGATCACTGTCCATTCTCTGTCCTGACTGTCTGCTGATCACTGTCCGTTCTCTATGCTGACTGTCTGCTGATCACTGTGCGTTCTCTATGCTGACTGTCTGCTGATCATTGTCTGTTCTCTATGCTGACTGTCTGCTGATCACTGTCTGTTCTCTATGCTGACTGTCTGCTGATCACTGTCCGTTCTCTATGCTGACTGTCTGCTGATCACCGTGCGTTCTCTATGCTGACTGTCTGCTGATCACTGTCCATTCTCTATGCTGACTGTCTGATGATCACTGTCCGTTCTCTATGCTGTCTGTCTGCTGATCACTGTGCGTTCTCTATGCTGACTGTCTGCTGATCACTGTCCGTTCTCTATGCTGACAGTCTGCTGATCACTGTCCGTTCTCTATGCTGACTGTCTGCTGATCACTGTGCTTTCTCTATGCTGACTGTCTGCTGATCACTGTCTGTTCTCTATGCTGACTGTCTGCTGATCACTGTCCGTTCTCTATGCTGACAGTCTGCTGATCACTGTCCGTTCTCTATGCTGACTGTCTGCTGATCACTGTCCGTTCTCTATGCTGACTGTCTGCTGATCACTGAGTGTTCTCTATGCTGACTGTCTGCTGATCACTGTGCTTTCTCTATGCTGACTGTCTGCTGATCACTGTCCGTTCTCTATGCTGACAGTCTGCTGATCACTGTCCGTTCTCTATGCTGACTGTCTGCTGATCACTGTCCATTCTCTAACTGACTGTCTGCTGATCACTGTGCGTTCTCTATCCTGACTGTCTGCTGATCACTGTCCGTTCTCTATGCTGACTGTCTGCTGATCACTGTCTGTTCTCTATGCTGACTGTCTGCTGATTACTGTGCTTTCTCTATGCTGACTGTCTGCTGATCACTGTCTGTTCTCTATGCTGACTGTCTGCTGATCACTGTCCGTTCTCTATGCTGACTGTCTGCTGATCACTGTCCGTTCTCTATGCTGACTGTCTGCTGATCACTGTCCGTTGTCTATGCTGACTGTCCGCTGATCACTGTGCGTTCTCTGTCTTGACTGTCTGATGATCACTGTCCGTTCTCTATGCTGACTGTCTGCTGATCACTGTGCGTTCTCTATGCTGACTGTCTGCTGATCACTGTCCGTTCTCTATGCTGACTGTCTGCTGATCACTGTGCATTCTCTATGCTGACTGTCTGCTGATCACTGTGCGTTCTCTGTCCTGACTGTCTGCTGATCACTGTCCGGTCTCTATGCTGACTGTCTGCTGATCACTGTGTGTTCTCTATGCTGACTGTCTGCTGATCACTGTGCTTTCTCTATGCTGACTGTCTGCTGATCACTGTCCGTTCTCTATGCTGACAGTCTGCTGATCACTGTCCGTTCTCTATGCTGACTGTCTGCTGATCGCTGTCCATTCTCTAACTGACTGTCTGCTGATCACTGTGCGTTCTCTATCCTGACTGTCTGCTGATCACTGTCCGTTCTCTATGCTGACTGTCTGCTGATCACTGTCCATTCTCTGTCCTGACTGTCTGCTGATCACTGTCCGTTCTCTATGCTGACTGTCTGCTGATCACTGTGCTTTCTCTATGCTGACTGACTGCTGATCACTGTCTGTTCTCTATGCTGACTGTCTTCTGATTACTGTGCTTTCTCTATGCTGACTGTCTGCTGATCACTGTCTGTTCTCTATGCTGACTGTCTGCTGATCACTGTCCGTTCTCTATGCTGACTGTCTGCTGATCACTGTGCGTTCTCTGTCTTGACTGTCTGATGATCACTGTCCGTTCTCTATGCTGACTGTCTGCTGATCACTGTCCGTTCTCTATGCTGACTGTCTGCTGATCACTGTGCATTCTCTATGCTGACTGTCTGCTGATCACTGTGCGTTCTCTGTCCTGACTGTCTGCTGATCACTGTCCGTTCTCTATGCTGACTGTCTGCTGATCACTGTGCGTTCTCTGTCCTGACTGTCTGCTGATCACTGTCCGTTCTCTATGCTGACTGTCTGCTGATCACTGTCCGTTCTCTATGCTGACTGTCTGCTGATCACTGTCCGTTCTCTATGCTGACTGTCTGCTAATCACTGTGCTTTCTCTATGCTGACTGTCTGCTGATCACTGTCCGTTCTCTATGCTGACTGTCTGCTAATCACTGTGCTTTCTCTATGCTGACTGTCTGCTGATCACTGTCCATTCTCTGTCCTGACTGTCTGCTGATCACTGTGCGTTCTCTATGCTGACTGTCTGCTGATCACTGTCCGTTCTCTATGCTGACTGTCTGCTGATCACTGTGCGTTCTCTGTCCTGACTGTCTGTTGATCACTGTGCGTTCTCTATGCTGACTGTCTGCTGATCACTGTCCGTTCTCTATGCTGACTGTTGGCTGATCACTGTCCATTCTCTGCCCTGACTGTCTTCTGATCACTGTGCGTTCTCTGTCCTGACTGTCTGCTGATCACTCTGTGTTCTCTATGCTGACTGTCTGCTGATCACTGTCCGTTCTCTATGCTGACTGTCTGCTGATCACTGTCCATTCTCTGTCCTGACTGTCTGCTGATCACTGTCCATTCTCTGCCCTGACTGTCTTCTGATCACTGTGCGTTCTCTGTCCTGACTGTCTGCTGATCACTCTGTGTTCTCTATGCTGACTGTCTGCTGATCACTGTCCGTTCTCTATGCTGACTGTCTGCTGATCATGGTCCGTTCTCTATGCTGACTGTCTGCTGATCACTGTCCGTTCTCTATGCTGACTGTCTGCTGATCACTGTGCGTTCTCTGTCCTGACTGTCTGCTGATCACTGTCCGTTCTCTATGCTGACAGTCTGCTGATCACTGTCCGTTCTCTATGCTGACTGTCTGCTGATCACTGTCCATTCTCTAACTGACTGTCTGCTGATCACTGTGCTTTCTCTATGCTGACTGTCTGCTGATCACTGTCTGTTCTCTATGCTGACTGTCTGCTGATCACTGTCCGTTCTCTATGCTGACTGTCTGCTGATCACTGTGTGTTCTCTATGCTGACTGTCTGCTGATCACTGTGCTTTCTCTATGCTGACGGTCTGCTGATCACTGTCCGTTCTCTATGCTGACAGTCTGCTGATCACTGTCCGTTCTCTATGCTGACTGTCTGCTGATCACTGTCCATTCTCTAACTGACTGTCTGCTGATCACTGTGCGTTCTCTATCCTGACTGTCTGCTGATCACTGTCTGTTCTCTATGCTGACTGTCTGCTGATCACTGTGCGTTCTCTATGCTGACTGTCTGCTGATCACTGTCCGTTCTCTATGCTGACTGTCTGCTGATCACTGTGCGTTCTCTATGCTGACTGTCTGCTGATCACTGTCCGTTCTCTATGCTGACTGTCTGCTGATCACTGTGCATTCTCTATGCTGACTGTCTGCTAATCACTGTGCGTTCTCTGTCCTGACTATCTGCTGATCACTGTCGGTTCTCTATGCTGACTGTCTGCTGATCACTGTCCATTCTCTGTCCTGAATGTCTGTTGATCACCGTCCGTTCTCTGTCCTGACTGTCTGCTGATCACTGTCCGTTCTCCATGCTGACTGTCTGCTGATCACTGTCCGTTCTCTGTCCTGACTGTCTGCTGATCACTGTCCATTCTCTATGCTGACTGTCTGCTAATCACTGTGCTTTCTCTATGCTGACTGTCTGCTGATCACTGTCCATTCTCTGTCCTGACTGTCTGCTGATCACTGTGCGTTCTCTATGCTGACTGTCTGCTGATCACTGTCCGTTCTCTATGCTGACTGTCTGCTGATCACTGTGCGTTCTCTATGCTGACTGTCTGCTGACCACTGTGCTTTCTCTATGCTGACTGTCTGCTGATCACTGTCCGTCCTCTATGCTGACAGTCTGCTGATCACTGTCCGTTCTCTATGCTGACTGTCTGCTGATCACTGTCCGTTCTCTATGCTGACTGTCTGCTGATCACTGTGTGTTCTCTATGCTGACTGTCTGCTGATCACTGTGCTTTCTCTATGCTGACTGTCTGCTGATCACTGTCCGTTCTCTATGCTGACAGTCTGCTGATCACTGTCCGTTCTCTATGCTGACTGTCTGCTGATCACTGTCCATTCTCTAACTGACTGTCTGCTGATCACTGTGCGTTCTCTATCCTGACTGTCTGCTGATCACTGTCCGTTCTCTATGCTGACTGTCTGCTGATCACTGTCCATTCTCTGTCCTGACTGTCTGCTGATCACTGTGCTTTCTCTATGCTGACTGACTGCTGATCACTGTCTGTTCTCTATGCTGACTGTCTGCTGATTACTGTGCTTTCTCTATGCTGACTGTCTGCTGATCACTGTCTGTTCTCTATGCTGACTGTCTGCTGATCACTGTCCGTTCTCTATGCTGACTGTCTGCTGATCACTGTGCATTCTCTATGCTGACTGTCTGCTGATCACTGTCCGTTCTCTATGCTGACTGTCTGCTGATCACTGTCCGTTGTCTATGCTGACTGTCCGCTGATCACTGTGCGTTCTCTGTCTTGACTGTCTGATGATCACTGTCCGTTCTCTATGCTGACTGTCTGCTGATCACTGTGCGTTCTCTATGCTGACTGTCTGCTGATCACTGTCCGTTCTCTATGCTGACTGTCTGCTGATCACTGTGCATTCTCTATGCTGACTGTCTGCTGATCACTGTGCGTTCTCTGTCCTGACTGTCTGCTGATCACTGTCCGTTCTCTATGCTGACTGTCTGCTGATCACTGTGTGTTCTCTATGCTGACTGTCTGCTGATCACTGTGCTTTCTCTATGCTGACTGTCTGCTGATCACTGTCCGTTCTCTATGCTGACAGTCTGCTGATCACTGTCCGTTCTCTATGCTGACTGTCTGCTGATCGCTGTCCATTCTCTAACTGACTGTCTGCTGATCACTGTGCGTTCTCTATCCTGACTGTCTGCTGATCACTGTCCGTTCTCTATGCTGACTGTCTGCTGATCACTGTCCATTCTCTGTCCTGACTGTCTGCTGATCACTGTGCTTTCTCTATGCTGACTGACTGCTGATCACTGTCTGTTCTCTATGCTGACTGTCTGCTGATCACTGTCTGTTCTCTATGCTGACTGTCTGCTGATCACTGTCCGTTCTCTATGCTGACTGTCTGCTGATCACTGTGCGTTCTCTATGCTGACAGTCTGCTGATCACTGTCCGTTGTCCATGCTGACTGTCTGCTGATCACTGTCCGTTCTCTATGCTGACTGTCTGCTGATCACTGTCCGTTGTCTATGCTGACTGTCTGCTGATCACTGTGCGTTCTCTGTCTTGACTGTCTGATGATCACTGTCCGTTCTCTATGCTGACTGTCTGCTGATCACTGTCCGTTCTCTATGCTGACTGTCTGCTGATCACTGTGCATTCTCTATGCTGACTGTCTGCTGATCACTGTGCGTTCTCTGTCCTGACTGTCTGCTGATCACTGTGCGTTCTCTATGCTGACTGTCTGCTGATCACTGTCCATTCTTTGTCCTGACTGTCTGTTGATCACTGTCCGTTCTGCATGCTGACTGTCTGCTGATCACTGTCCGTTCTCTGTCCTGACTGTCTGCTGATCACTGTCCGTTCTCTATGCTGACTGTCTGCTAATCACTGTGCTTTCTCTATGCTGACTGTCTGCTGATCACTGTGCGTTCTCTATGCTGACTGTCTGCTGATCACTGTCCGTTCTCTATGCTGACTGTCTGCTGATCACTGTGCGTTCTCTGTCCTGACTGTCTGTTGATCACTGTGCGTTCTCTATGCTGACTGTCTGCTGATCACTGTCCGTTCTCTATGCTGACTGTTGGCTGATCACTGTCCGTTCTCTATGCTGACTGTCTGCTGATCACTGTCCGTTCTCTATGCTGACTGTTGGCTGATCACTGTCCGTTCTCTATGCTGACTGTCTGCTGATCACTGTCCGTTCTCTATGCTGACTGTTGGCTGATCACTGTCCGTTCTCTATGCTGACTGTCTGCTGATCACTGTGCGTTCTCTGTCCTGACTGTCTTCTGATCACTGTGCGTTCTCTGTCCTGACTGTCTGCTGATCACTCTGTGTTCTCTATGCTGACTGTCTGCTGATCACTGTCCGTTCTCTATGCTGACTGTCTGCTGATCACTGTCCATTCTCTGTCCTGACTGTCTGCTGATCACTGTCCGTTCTCTATGCTGACTGTCTGCTGATCATGGTCCGTTCTCTATGCTGACAGTCTGCTGATCACTGTCCGTTCTCTATGCTGACTGTCTGCTGATCACTGTGCTTTCTCTATGCTGACTGTCTGCTGATCACTGTCTGTTCTCTATGCTGACTGTCTGCTGATCACTGTCCGTTCTCTATGCTGACAGTCTGCTGATCACTGTCCGTTCTCTATGCTGACTGTCTGCTGATCACTGTGTGTTCTCTATGCTGACTGTCTGCTGATCACTGTGCTTTCTCTATGCTGACTGTCTGCTGATCACTGTCCGTTCTCTATGCTGACTGTCTGCTGATCACTGTCCGTTCTCTATGCTGACTGTCTGCTGATCACTGTGTGTTCTCTATGCTGACTGTCTGCTGATCACTGTGCTTTCTCTATGCTGACTGTCTGCTGATCACTGTCCGTTCTCTATGCTGACAGTCTGCTGATCACTGTCCGTTCTCTATGCTGACTGTCTGCTGATCACTGTCCATTCTCTAACTGACTGTCTGCTGATCACTGTGCGTTCTCTATCCTGACTGTCTGCTGATCACTGTCCGTTCTCTATGCTGACTGTCTGCTGATCACTGTCTGTTCTCTATGCTGACTGTCTGCTGATTACTGTGCTTTCTCTATGCTGACTGTCTGCTGATCACTGTCTGTTCTCTATGCTGACTGTCTGCTGATCACTGTCCGTTCTCTATGCTGACTGTCTGCTGATCACTGTCCGTTCTCTATGCTGACTGTCTGCTGATCACTGTCCGTTGTCTATGCTGACTGTCCGCTGATCACTGTGCGTTCTCTGTCTTGACTGTCTGATGATCACTGTCCGTTCTCTATGCTGACTGTCTGCTGATCACTGTGCGTTCTCTATGCTGACTGTCTGCTGATCACTGTCCGTTCTCTATGCTGACTGTCTGCTGATCACTGTGCATTCTCTATGCTGACTGTCTGCTGATCACTGTGCGTTCTCTGTCCTGACTGTCTGCTGATCACTGTCCGTTCTCTATGCTGACTGTCTGCTGATCACTGTGTGTTCTCTATGCTGACTGTCTGCTGATCACTGTGCTTTCTCTATGCTGACTGTCTGCTGATCACTGTCCGTTCTCTATGCTGACAGTCTGCTGATCACTGTCCGTTCTCTATGCTGACTGTCTGCTGATCGCTGTCCATTCTCTAACTGACTGTCTGCTGATCACTGTGCGTTCTCTATCCTGACTGTCTGCTGATCACTGTCCGTTCTCTATGCTGACTGTCTGCTGATCACTGTCCATTCTCTGTCCAGACTGTCTGCTGATCACTGTGCTTTCTCTATGCTGACTGACTGCTGATCACTGTCTGTTCTCTATGCTGACTGTCTTCTGATTACTGTGCTTTCTCTATGCTGACTGTCTGCTGATCACTGTCTGTTCTCTATGCTGACTGTCTGCTGATCACTGTCCGTTCTCTATGCTGACTGTCTGCTGATCACTGTGCGTTCTCTGTCTTGACTGTCTGATGATCACTGTCCGTTCTCTATGCTGACTGTCTGCTGATCACTGTCCGTTCTCTATGCTGACTGTCTGCTGATCACTGTGCATTCTCTATGCTGACTGTCTGCTGATCACTGTGCGTTCTCTGTCCTGACTGTCTGCTGATCACTGTCCGTTCTCTATGCTGACTGTCTGCTGATCACTGTGCGTTCTCTATGCTGACTGTCTGCTGATCACTGTGCGTTCTCTATGCTGACTGTCTGCTGATCACTGTCCGTTCTCTATGCTGACTGTCTGCTAATCACTGTGCTTTCTCTATGCTGACTGTCTGCTGATCACTGTCCATTCTCTGTCCTGACTGTCTGCTGATCACTGTGCGTTCTCTATGCTGACTGTCTGCTGATCACTGTCCGTTCTCTATGCTGACTGTCTGCTGATCACTGTGCGTTCTCTGTCCTGACTGTCTGTTGATCACTGTGCGTTCTCTATGCTGACTGTCTGCTGATCACTGTCCGTTCTCTATGCTGACTGTTGGCTGATCACTGTCCATTCTCTGCCCTGACTGTCTTCTGATCACTGTGCGTTCTCTGTCCTGACTGTCTGCCGATCACTCTGTGTTCTCTATGCTGACTGTCTGCTGATCACTGTCCGTTCTCTATGCTGACTGTCTGCTGATCACTGTCCATTCTCTGTCCTGACTGTCTGCTGATCACTGTCCGTTCTCTATGCTGACTGTCTGCTGATCATGGTCCGTTCTCTATGCTGACTGTCTGCTGATCACTGTCCGTTCTCTATGCTGACTGTCTGCTGATCACTGTGCGTTCTCTGTCCTGACTGTCTGCTGATCACTGTCCGTTCTCTATGCTGACAGTCTGCTGATCACTGTCCGTTCTCTATGCTGACTGTCTGCTGATCACTGTCCATTCTCTAACTGACTGTCTGCTGATCACTGTGCTTTCTCTATGCTGACTGTCTGCTGATCACTGTCTGTTCTCTATGCTGACTGTCTGCTGATCACTGTCCGTTCTCTATGCTGACTGTCTGCTGATCACTGTGTGTTCTCTATGCTGACTGTCTGCTGATCACTGTGCTTTCTCTATGCTGACGGTCTGCTGATCACTGTCCGTTCTCTATGCTGACAGTCTGCTGATCACTGTCCGTTCTCTATGCTGACTGTCTGCTGATCACTGTCCATTCTCTAACTGACTGTCTGCTGATCACTGTGCGTTCTCTATCCTGACTGTCTGCTGATCACTGTCTGTTCTCTATGCTGACTGTCTGCTGATCACTGTGCGTTCTCTGTCTTGACTGTCTGCTGATCACTGTCCGTTCTCTATGCTGACTGTCTGCTGATCACTGTGCGTTCTCTATGCTGACTGTCTGCTGATCACTGTCCGTTCTCTATGCTGACTGTCTGCTGATCACTGTGCATTCTCTATGCTGACTGTCTGCTAATCACTGTGCGTTCTCTGTCCTGACTATCTGCTGATCACTGTCGGTTCTCTATGCTGACTGTCTGCTGATCACTGTCCATTCTCTGTCCTGAATGTCTGTTGATCACCGTCCGTTCTCTGTCCTGACTGTCTGCTGATCACTGTCCGTTCTCCATGCTGACTGTCTGCTGATCACTGTCCGTTCTCTGTCCTGACTGTCTGCTGATCACTGTCCATTCTCTATGCTGACTGTCTGCTAATCACTGTGCTTTCTCTATGCTGACTGTCTGCTGATCACTGTCCATTCTCTGTCCTGACTGTCTGCTGATCACTGTGCGTTCTCTATGCTGACTGTCTGCTGATCACTGTCCGTTCTCTATGCTGACTGTCTGCTGATCACTGTGCGTTCTCTATGCTGACTGTCTGCTGACCACTGTGCTTTCTCTATGCTGACTGTCTGCTGATCACTGTCCGTCCTCTATGCTGACAGTCTGCTGATCACTGTCCGTTCTCTATGCTGACTGTCTGCTGATCACTGTCCGTTCTCTATGCTGACTGTCTGCTGATCACTGTGTGTTCTCTATGCTGACTGTCTGCTGATCACTGTGCGTTCTCTATCCTGACTGTCTGCTGATCACTGTCCGTTCTCTATGCTGACTGTCTGCTGATCACTGTCCATTCTCTGTCCTGACTGTCTGCTGATCACTGTGCTTTCTCTATGCTGACTGACTGCTGATCACTGTCTGTTCTCTATGCTGACTGTCTGCTGATTACTGTGCTTTCTCTATGCTGACTGCCTGCTGATCACTGTCTGTTCTCTATGCTGACTGTCTGCTGATCACTGTCCGTTCTCTATGCTGACTGTCTGCTGATCACTGTGCGTTCTCTATGCTGACTGTCTGCTGATCACTGTCCGTTCTCTATGCTGACTGTCTGCTGATCACTGTCCGTTGTCTATGCTGACTGTCCGCTGATCACTGTGCGTTCTCTGTCTTGACTGTCTGATGATCACTGTCCGTTCTCTATGCTGACTGTCTGCTGATCACTGTGCGTTCTCTATGCTGACTGTCTGCTGAGCACTGTCCGTTCTCTATGCTGACTGTCTGCTGATCACTGTGCATTCTCTATGCTGACTGTCTGCTGATCACTGTGCGTTCTCTGTCCTGACTGTCTGCTGATCACTGTCCGTTCTCTATGCTGACTGTCTGCTGATCACTGTGTGTTCTCTATGCTGACTGTCTGCTGATCACTGTGCTTTCTCTATGCTGACTGTCTGCTGATCACTGTCCGTTCTCTATGCTGACAGTCTGCTGATCACTGTCCGTTCTCTATGCTGACTGTCTGCTGATCGCTGTCCATTCTCTAACTGACTGTCTGCTGATCACTGTGCGTTCTCTATCCTGACTGTCTGCTGATCACTGTCCGTTCTCTATGCTGACTGTCTGCTGATCACTGTCCATTCTCTGTCCTGACTGTCTGCTGATCACTGTGCTTTCTCTATGCTGACTGACTGCTGATCACTGTCTGTTCTCTATGCTGACTGTCTGCTGATTACTGTGCTTTCTCTATGCTGACTGTCTGCTGATCACTGTCTGTTCTCTATGCTGACTGTCTGCTGATCACTGTCCGTTCTCTATGCTGACTGTCTGCTGATCACTGTGCGTTCTCTATGCTGACTGTCTGCTGATCACTGTCCGTTCTCTATGCTGACTGTCTGCTGATCACTGTCCGTTGTCCATGCTGACTGTCTGCTGATCACTGTGCGTTCTCTGTCTTGACTGTCTGATGATCACTGTCCGTTCTCTATGCTGACTGTCTGCTGATCACTGTCCGTTCTCTATGCTGACTGTCTGCTGATCACTGTGCATTCTCTATGCTGACTGTCTGCTGATCACTGTGCGTTCTCTGTCCTGACTGTCTGCTGATCACTGTCCGTTCTCTATGCTGACTGTCTGCTGATCACTGTCCATTCTCTGTCCTGACTGTCTGTTGATCACTGTCCGTTCTCTGTCCTGACTGTCTGCTGACCACTGTCCGTTCTCTGTCCTGACTGTCTGCTGATCACTGTCCGTTCTCTATGCTGACTGTCTGCTAATCACTGTGCGTTCTCTATGCTGACTGTCTGCTGATCACTGTCCGTTCTCTATGCTGACTGTCTGCTGATCACTGTGCGTTCTCTATGCTGACTGTCTGCTGATCACTGTCCGTTCTCTATGCTGACTGTCTGCTGATCACTGTGCGTTCTCTGTCCTGACTGTCTGTTGATCACTGTGCGTTCTCTATGCTGACTGTCTGCTGATCACTGTCCGTTCTCTATGCTGACTGTTGGCTGATCACTGTCCATTCTCTGCCCTGACTGTCTTCTGATCACTGTGCGTTCTCTGTCCTGACTGTCTGCTGATCACTCTGTGTTCTCTATGCTGACTGTCTGCTGATCACTGTCCGTTCTCTATGCTGACTGTCTGCTGATCACTGTCCATTCTCTGTCCTGACTGTCTGCTGATCACTGTCCGTTCTCTATGCTGACTGTCTGCTGATCATGGTCCGTTCTCTATGCTGACTGTCTGCTGATCACTGTCCGTTCTCTATGCTGACTGTCTGCTGATCACTGTGCGTTCTCTGTCCTGACTGTCTGCTGATCACTGTCCGTTCTCTATGCTGACAGTCTGCTGATCACTGTCCGTTCTCTATGCTGACTGTCTGCTGATCACTGTCCATTCTCTAACTGACTGTCTGCTGATCACTGTGCTTTCTCTATGCTGACTGTCTGCTGATCACTGTCTGTTCTCTATGCTGACTGTCTGCTGATCACTGTCCGTTCTCTATGCTGACTGTCTGCTGATCACTGTGTGTTCTCTATGCTGACTGTCTGCTGATCACTGTGCTTTCTCTCTGCTGACTGTCTGCTGATCACTGTCCGTTCTCTATGCTGACAGTCTGCTGATCACTGTCCGTTCTCTATGCTGACTGTCTGCTGATCACTGTCCATTCTCTAACTGACTGTCTGCTGATCACTGTGCGTTCTCTATCCTGACTGTCTGCTGATCACTGTCTGTTCTCTATGCTGACTGTCTGCTGATCACTGTGCGTTCTCTGTCTTGACTGTCTGCTGATCACTGTCCGTTCTCTATGCTGACTGTCTGCTGATCACTGTGCGTTCTCTATGCTGACTGTCTGCTGATCACTGTCCGTTCTCTATGCTGACTGTCTGCTGATCACTGTGCATTCTCTATGCTGACTGTCTGCTAATCACTGTGCGTTCTCTGTCCTGACTATCTGCTGATCACTGTCGGTTCTCTATGCTGACTGTCTGCTGATCACTGTCCATTCTCTGTCCTGAATGTCTGTTGATCACCGTCCGTTCTCTGTCCTGACTGTCTGCTGATCACTGTCCGTTCTCCATGCTGACTGTCTGCTGATCACTGTCCGTTCTCTGTCCTGACTGTCTGCTGATCACTGTCCATTCTCTATGCTGACTGTCTGCTAATCACTGTGGTTTCTCTATGCTGACGGTCTGCTGATCACTGCCCATTGCCTGTCCTGACTGTCTGCTGATCACTGTGCGTTCTCTATGCTGACTGTCTGCTGATCACTGTCCGTTCTCTATGCTGACTGTCTGCTGATCACTGTGCGTTCTCAGTCCTGACTGTCTGCTGATCACTGTGCGTTCTCTATGCTGACTGTCTGCTGATCACTGTCCGTTCTCTATGCTGACTGTCGGCTGATCACTGTCCATTCTCTGTCCTGACTGTCTGCTGATCACGGTCCATTCTCTGTCCTGACTGTCTGCTGACCACTGTCCGTTCTCTATGCTGACTGTCTGCTGATCACTTTCCGTTCTCTATGCTGACTGTCTGCTGATCACTGTCCATTCTCTGTCCTGACTGTCTGCTGACCACTGTCCGTTCTCTATGCTGACTGTCTGCTGATCATTGTCCATTCTCTGTCCTGACTGTCTGCTGACCACTGTCCGTTCTCTATGCTGACTGTCTGCTGATCACTGTCCATTCTCTGTCCTGACTGTCTGCTGACCACTGTCCGTTCTCTATGCTGACTGTCTGCTGATCACTGTCCGTTCTGTATGCTGACTGTCTGCTGATCACTGTGCATTCTCTATGCTGACTGTCTGCTGATCACTGTCCATTCTCTGCCCTGACTGTCTTCTGATCACTGTGCGTTCTCTGTCCTGACTGTCTGCTGATCACTGTGTGTTCTCTATGCTGACTGTCTGCTGATCACTGTCCATTCTCTGCCCTGACTGTCTTCTGATCACTGTCCATTCTCTATGCTGACTGTCTGCTGATCACTGTCCATTCTCTGTCCTGACTGTCTGCTGACCACTGTCCGTTCTCTATGCTGACTGTCTGCTGATCACTGTCCGTTCTGTATGCTGACTGTCTGCTGATCACTGTGCATTCTCTATGCTGACTGTCTGCTGATCACTGTCCATTCTCTTCCCTGACTGTCTTCTGATCACTGTGCGTTCTCTGTCCTGACTGTCTGCTGATCACTGTGTGTTCTCTATGCTGACTGTCTGCTGATCACTGTCCGTTCTCTATGCTGACTGTCTGCTGATCACTGTCCATTCTCTGTCCTGACTGTCTGCTGATCACTGTCCATTCTCTATGCTGACTATCTGCTGATCACTGTCCATTCTCTGTCCTGACTGTCTGCTGATCACTGTCCGTTCTCTATGCTGACTGTGCAGATCACTGTCCGTTCTCTATGCTGACTGTCTGCTGATCACTGTCCATTCTCTATGCTGACTGTCTGATGATCACTGTCCGTTCTCTATACTGTCTGTCTGCTGATCACTGTGCATTCTCTATGCTGACTGTCTGCTGATCACTGTCCGTTCTCTGTCCTGACTGTCTGCTGATCACTGTGCGTTCTCTATGCTGACTGTCTGCTGATCACTGTCCGTTCTCTATGCTGACAGTCTGCTGATCACTGTCCGTTCTCTATGCTGACTGTCTGCTGATCACTGTCCATCCTCTAACTGACTGTCTGCTGATCCCTGTGCGTTCTCTATCCTGACTGTCTGCTGATCACTGTCCGTTCTCTATGCTGACTGTCTGCTGATCACTGTCCATTCTCTGTCCTGACTGTCTGCTGATCACTGTCCGTTCTCTATGCTGACTGTCTGCTGATCATGGTCCGTTCTCTATGCTGACTGTCTGCTGATCACTGTCCGTTCTCTATGCTGACTGTCTGCTGATCACTGTGCGTTCTCTGTCCTGACTGTCTGCTGATCACTGTCCGTTCTCTATGCTGACAGTCTGCTGATCACTGTCCGTTCTCTATGCTGACTGTCTGCTGATCACTGTCCATTCTCTAACTGACTGTCTGCTGATCACTGTGCTTTCTCTATGCTGACTGTCTGCTGATCACTGTCTGTTCTCGATGCTGACTGTCTGCTGATCACTGTCCGTTCTCTATGCTGACTGTCTGCTGATCACTGTGTGTTCTCTATGCTGACTGTCTGCTGATCACTGTGCTTTCTCTCTGCTGACTGTCTGCTGATCACTGTCCGTTCTCTATGCTGACAGTCTGCTGATCACTGTCCGTTCTCTATGCTGACTGTCTGCTGATCACTGTCCATTCTCTAACTGACTGTCTGCTGATCACTGTGCGTTCTCTATCCTGACTGTCTGCTGATCACTGTCTGTTCTCTATGCTGACTGTCTGCTGATCACTGTGCGTTCTCTGTCTTGACTGTCTGCTGATCACTGTCCGTTCTCTATGCTGACTGTCTGCTGATCACTGTGCGTTCTCTATGCTGACTGTCTGCTGATCACTGTCCGTTCTCTATGCTGACTGTCTGCTGATCACTGTGCATTCTCTATGCTGACTGTCTGCTAATCACTGTGCGTTCTCTGTCCTGACTATCTGCTGATCACTGTCGGTTCTCTATGCTGACTGTCTGCTGATCACTGTCCATTCTCTGTCCTGAATGTCTGTTGATCACCGTCCGTTCTCTGTCCTGACTGTCTGCTGATCACTGTCCGTTCTCCATGCTGACTGTCTGCTGATCACTGTCCGTTCTCTGTCCTGACTGTCTGCTGATCACTGTCCATTCTCTATGCTGACTGTCTGCTAATCACTGTGCTTTCTCTATGCTGACGGTCTGCTGATCACTGCCCATTCTCTGTCCTGACTGTCTGCTGATCACTGTGCGTTCTCTATGCTGACTGTCTGCTGATCACTGTCCGTTCTCTATGCTGACTGTCTGCTGATCACTGTGCGTTCTCAGTCCTGACTGTCTGCTGATCACTGTGCATTCTCTATGCTGACTGTCTGCTGATCACTGTCCGTTCTCTATGCTGACTGTCGGCTGATCACTGTCCATTCTCTGTCCTGACTGTCTGCTGATCACGGTCCATTCTCTGTCCTGACTGTCTGCTGACCACTGTCCGTTCTCTATGCTGACTGTCTGCTGATCACTTTCCGTTCTCTATGCTGACTGTCTGCTGATCACTGTCCATTCTCTGTCCTGACTGTCTGCTGACCACTGTCCGTTCTCTATGCTGACTGTCTGCTGATCATTGTCCATTCTCTGTCCTGACTGTCTGCTGACCACTGTCCGTTCTCTATGCTGACTGTCTGCGGATCACTGTCCATTCTCTGTCCTGACTGTCTGCTGATCACTGTCCATTCTCTGCCCTGACTGTCTTCTGATCACTGTCCATTCTCTATGCTGACTGTCTGCTGATCACTGTCCATTCTCTGTCCTGACTGTCTGCTGACCACTGTCCGTTCTCTATGCTGACTGTCTGCTGATCACTGTCCGTTCTGTATGCTGACTGTCTGCTGATCACTGTGCATTCTCTATGCTGACTGTCTGCTGATCACTGTCCATTCTCTGCCCTGACTGTCTTCTGATCACTGTGCGTTCTCTGTCCTGACTGTCTGCTGATCACTGTGTGTTCTCTATGCTGACTGTCTGCTGATCACTGTCCATTCTCTGCCCTGACTGTCTTCTGATCACTGTCCATTCTCTATGCTGACTGTCTGCTGATCACTGTCCATTCTCTGTCCTGACTGTCTGCTGACCACTGTCCGTTCTCTATGCTGACTGTCTGCTGATCACTGTCCATTCTCTGTCCTGACTGTCTGCTGATCACTGTCCGTTCTGTATGCTGACTGTCTGCTGATCACTGTGCATTCTCTATGCTGACTGTCTGCTGATCACTGTCCATTCTCTGCCCTGACTGTCTTCTGATCACTGTGCGTTCTCTGTCCTGACTGTCTGCTGATCACTGTGTGTTCTCTATGCTGACTGTCTGCTGATCACTGTCCGTTCTCTATGCTGACTGTCTGCTGATCACTGTCCATTCTCTGTCCTGACTGTCTGCTGATCACTGTCCATTCTCTGCCCTGACTGTCTGCTGATCACTGTCCATTCTCTATGCTGACTATCTGCTGATCACTGTCCATTCTCTGTCCTGACTGTCTGCTGATCACTGTCCGTTCTCTTTGCTGACTGTGCAGATCACTGTCCGTTCTCTATGCTGACTGTCTGCTGATCACTGTCCATTCTCTATGCTGACTGTCTGATGATCACTGTCCGTTCTCTATACTGTCTGTCTGCTGATCACTGTGCATTCTCTATGCTGACTGTCTGCTGATCACTGTCCGTTCTCTATGCTGACTGTCTGCTGATCACTGTCCGTTCTCTATGCTGACAGTCTGCTGATCACTGTCCGTTCTCTATGCTGACTGTCTGCTGATCACTGTCCATTCTCTAACTGACTGTCTGCTGATCCCTGTGCGTTCTCTATCCTGACTGTCTGCTGATCACTGTCCGTTCTCTATGCTGACTGTCTGCTGATCACTGTCCATTCTCTGTCCTGACTGTCTGCTGATCACTGTGCTTTCTCTATGCTGACTGTCTGCTGATCACTGTCCGTTCTCTATGCTGACTGTCGGCTGATCACTGTCCATTCTCTGTCCTGACTGTCTGCTGATCACGGTCCATTCTCTGTCCTGACTGTCTGCTGACCACTGTCCGTTCTCTATGCTGACTGTCTGCTGATCACTGTCCGTTCTCTATGCTGACTGTCTGCTGATCACTGTCCATTCTCTGTCCTGACTGTCTGCTGACCACTGTCCGTTCTCTATGCTGACTGTCTGCTGATCATTGTCCATTCTCTGTCCTGACTGTCTGCTGACCACTGTCCGTTCTCTATGCTGACTGTCTGCTGATCACTGTCCATTCTCTGTCCTGACTGTCTGCTGATCACTGACCATTCTCTGCCCTGACTGTCTTCTGATCACTGTCCATTCTCTATGCTGACTGTCTGCTGATCACTGTCCATTCTCTGTCCTGACTGTCTGCTGACCACTGTCCGTTCTCTATGCTGACTGTCTGCTGATCACTGTCCGTTCTGTATGCTGACTGTCTGCTGATCACTGTGCATTCTCTATGCTGACTGTCTGCTGATCACTGTCCATTCTCTGCCCTGACTGTCTTCTGATCACTGTGCGTTCTCTGTCCTGACTGTCTGCTGATCACTGTGTGTTCTCTATGCTGACTGTCTGCTGATCACTGTCCATTCTCTGCCCTGACTGTCTTCTGATCACTGTCCATTCTCTATGCTGACTGTCTGCTGATCACTGTCCATTCTCTGTCCTGACTGTCTGCTGACCACTGTCCGTTCTCAATGCTGACTGTCTGCTGATCACTGTCCGTTCTGTATGCTGACTGTCTGCTGATCACTGTGCATTCTCTATGCTGACTGTCTGCTGATCACTGTCCATTCTCTGCCCTGACTGTCTTCTGATCACTGTGCGTTCTCTGTCCTGACTGTCTGCTGATCACTGTGTGTTCTCTATGCTGACTGTCTGCTGATCACTGTCCGTTCTCTATGCTGACTGTCTGCTGATCACTGTCCATTCTCTGTCCTGACTGTCTGCTGATCACTGTCCATTCTCTGCCCTGACTGTCTGCTGATCACTGTCCATTCTCTATGCTGACTATCTGCTGATCACTGTCCATTCTCTGTCCTGACTGTCTGCTGATCACTGTCCGTTCTCTATGCTGACTGTGCAGATCACTGTCCGTTCTCTATGCTGACTGTCTGCTGATCACTGTCCATTCTCTATGCTGACTGTCTGATGATCACTGTCCGTTCTCTATACTGTCTGTCTGCTGATCACTGTCCGTTCTCTGTCCTGACTGTCTTCTGATCACTGTGCGTTCTCTGTCCTGACTGTCTGCTGATCACTGTGTGTTCTCTATGCTGACTGTCTGCTGATCACTGTCCATTCTCTGCCCTGACTGTCTTCTGATCACTGTCCATTCTCTATGCTGACTGTCTGCTGATCACTGTCCGTTCTCTATGCTGACTGTCTGCTGATCACTGTCCATTCTCTGCCCTGACTGTCTTCTGATCACTGTGCGTTCTCTATGCTGACTGTCTGCTGATCACTGTCCGTTCTCTATGCTGACAGTCTGCTGATCACTGTCCGTTCTCTATGCTGACTGTCTGCTGATCACTGTCCATTCTCTAACTGACTGTCTGCTGATCCCTGTGCGTTCTCTATCCTGACTGTCTGCTGATCACTGTCCGTTCTCTATGCTGACTGTCTGCTGATCACTGTCCATTCTCTGTCCTGACTGTCTGCTGATCACTGTGCTTTCTCTATGCTGACTGTCTGCTGATCACTGTCCGTTCTCTATGCTGACTGTCTGCTGATCACTGTCCGTTCTCTATGCTGACTGTCTGCTGATCACTGTGCGTTCTCTATGCTGACTGTCTGCTGACCACTGTGCTTTCTCTATGCTGACTGTCTGCTGATCACTGTCCGTTCTCTATGCTGACAGTCTGCTGATCACTGTCCGTTCTCTATGCTGACTGTCTGCTGATCACTGTCCATTCTCTAACTGACTGTCTGCTGATCACTGTGCATTCTCTATGCTGACTGTCTGCTGATCACTGTCCGTTCTCTGTCCTGACTGTCTTCTGATCACTGTGCGTTCTCTGTCCTGACTGTCTGCTGATCACTGTGTGTTCTCTATGCTGACTGTCTGCTGATCACTGTCCATTCTCTGCCCTGACTGTCTTCTGATCACTGTCCATTCTCTATGCTGACTGTCTGCTGATCACTGTCCGTTCTCTATGCTGACTGTCTGCTGATCACTGTCCATTCTCTGCCCTGACTGTCTTCTGATCACTGTGCGTTCTCTATGCTGACTGTCTGCTGATCACTGTCCGTTCTCTATGCTGACAGTCTGCTGATCACTGTCCGTTCTCTATGCTGACTGTCTGCTGATCACTGTCCATTCTCTAACTGACTGTCTGCTGATCCCTGTGCGTTCTCTATCCTGACTGTCTGCTGATCACTGTCCGTTCTCTATGCTGACTGTCTGCTGATCACTGTCCATTCTCTGTCCTGACTGTCTGCTGATCACTGTGCTTTCTCTATGCTGACTGTCTGCTGATCACTGTCCGTTCTCTATGCTGACTGTCTGCTGATCACTGTCCGTTCTCTATGCTGACTGTCTGCTGATCACTGTGCGTTCTCTATGCTGACTGTCTGCTGACCACTGTGCTTTCTCTATGCTGACTGTCTGCTGATCACTGTCCGTTCTCTATGCTGACAGTCTGCTGATCACTGTCCGTTCTCTATGCTGACTGTCTGCTGATCACTGTCCATTCTCTAACTGACTGTCTGCTGATCACTGTGCTTTCTCTATGCTGACTGTCTGCTGATCACTGTCTGTTCTCTATGCTGACTGTCTGCTGATCACTGTCCGTTCTCTATGCTGACTGTCTGCTGATTACTGTGTGTTCTCTATGCTGACTGTCTGCTGATCACTGTGCTTTCTCTATGCTGACTGTCTGCTGATCACTGTCCGTTCTCTATGCTGACAGTCTGCTGATCACTGTCCGTTCTCTATGCTGACTGTCTGCTGATCACTGTCCATTCTCTAACTGACTGTCTGCTGATCACTGTGCGTTCTCTATCCTGACTGTCTGCTGATCACTGTCCGTTTTCTATGCTGACTGTCTGCTGATCACTGTCCATTCTCTGTCCTGACTGTCTGCTGATCACTGTGCTTTCTCTATGCTGACTGTCTGCTGATCACTGTCTGTTCTCTATGCTGACTGTCTGCTGATCACTGTGCTTTCTCTATGCTGACTGTCTGCTGATCACTGTCTGTTCTCTATGCTGACTGTCTGCTGATCACTGTCCGTTCTCTATGCTGACTCTCTGCTGATCACTGTCCGTTCTCTATGCTGACTGTCTGCTGATCACTGTGCGTTCTCTATGCTGACTGTCTGCTGATCACTGTCCGTTCTCTATGCTGACTGTCTGCTGATCACTGTCCGTTGTCTATGCTGACTGTCTGCTGATCACTGTGCGTTCTCTGTCTTGACTGTCTGATTATCACTGTCCGTCCTCTATGCTGACTGTCTGCTGATCACTGTGCGTTCTCTATGCTGACTGTCTGCTGATCACTGTCCGTTCTCTATGCTGACTGTCTGCTAATCACTGTGCTTTCTCTATGCTGACTGTCTGCTGATCACTGTCCATTCTCTGTCCTGACTGTCTGCTGATCACTGTGCGTTCTCTATGCTGACTGTCTGCTGATCACTGTCCGTTCTCTATGCTGACTGTCTGCTGATCACTGTGCGTTCTCTGTCCTGACTGTCTGCTGATCACTGTGCGTTCTCTATGCTGACTGTCTGCTGATCACTGTCCGTTCTCTATGCTGACTGTCGGCTGATCACTGTCCATTCTCTGTCCTGACTGTCTGCTGATCACTGTCCATTCTCTGTCCTGACTGTCTGCTGACAAGTGTCCGTTGTCTATGCTGACTGTCTGCTGATCACTGTCCGTTCTCTATGCTGACTGTCTGCTGATCACTGTCCATTCTCTGTCCTGACTGTCTGCTGACCACTGTCCGTTCTCTATGCTGACTGTCTGCTGATCACTGTCCATTCTCTGTCCTGACTGTCTGCTGACCACTGTCCGTTCTCTATTCTGACTGTCTGCTGATCACTGTCCATTCTCTGTCCTGACTGTCTGCTGATCACTGTCCATTCTCTGCCCTGACTGTCTTCTGATCACTGTCCATTCTCTATGCTGACTGTCTGCTGATCACTGTCCATTCTCTGTCCTGACTGTCTGCTGACCACTGTCCGTTCTCTATGCTGACTGTCTGCTGATCACTGTCCGTTCTCTATGCTGACTGTCTGCTGATCACTGTGCATTCTCTATGCTGACTGTCTGCTGATCACTGTCCATTCTCTGCCCTGACTGTCTTCTGATCACTGTGCGTTCTCTGTCCTGACTGTCTGCTGATCACTGTGTGTTCTCTATGCTGACTGTCTGCTGATCACTGTCCGTTCTCTATGCTGACTGTCTGCTGATCACTGTCCATTCTCTGTCCTGACTGTCTGCTGATCACTGTCCATTCTCTGCCCTGACTGTCTGCTGATCACTGTCCATTCTCTATGCTGACTATCTGCTGATCACTGTCCATTCTCTGTCCTGACTGTCTGCTGATCACTTTCCGTTCTCTATGCTGACTGTCTGCTGATCACTGTCCATTCTCTGCCCTGACTGTCTGCTGATCACTGTCCGTTCTCTATGCTGACTGTCTGCTGATCACTGTCCATTCTCTGTCCTGACTGTCTGCTGATCACTGTCCATTCTCTGCCCTGACTGTCTGCTGATCACTGTCCATTCTCTATGCTGACTGTCTGCTGATCACTGTCCATTCTCTGTCCTGACTGTCTGCTGATCACTGTCCATTCTCTGTCCTGACTGTCTGCTGACCACTGTCCGTTCTCTTTGCTGACTGTCTGCTGATCACTGTCCGTTCTCTAACTGACTGTCTGCTGATCACTGTGCGTTCTCTATGCTGACTGTGCTGATCACTGTCCGTTCTCTATGCTGACTGTCTGCTGATCACTGTCCTTTCTCTATGCTGACTGTCTGATGATCACTGTCCATTCTCTATGCTGACTGTCTGATGATCACTGTCCATTCTCTATGCTGACTGTCTGATGATCACTGTCCATTCTCTATGCTGACTGTCTGATGATCACTGTCCATTCTCTATGCTGACTGTCTGCTGATCTCTGTCCATTCTCTATGCTGACTGTCTGATGATCACTGTCCATTCTCTATGCTGACTGTCTGCTGATCTCTGTCCATTCTCTATGCTGACTGTCTGATGATCACTGTCCATTCTCTATGCTGACTGTCTGCTGATCACTGTCTGTTCTCTATGCTGACTGTCTGCTGATCACTGTCCGTTCTCTATGCTGTCTGTCTGCTGATGACTGTGCATTCTCTATGCTGACTGTCTGCTGATCACTGTCCGTTCTCTGTCCTGACTGTCTGCTGATCACTGTGCGTTCTCTATGCTGACTGTCTGCTGATCACTGTCCGTTCTCTATGCTGACAGTCTGCTGATCACTGTCCGTTCTCTATGCTGACTGTCTGCTGATCACTGTGCTTTCTCTATGCTGACTGTCTGCTGATCACTCTCTTTTCTCTATGCTGACTGTATGCTGATCACTGTGCGTTCTCTGTCCTGACTGTCTGCTGATCACTGTCCATTCTCTATGCTGACTGTCTGCTAATCACTGTGCTTTCTCTATGCTGACTGTCTGCTGATCACTGTCCATTCTCTGTCCTGACTGTCTGCTGATCACTGTGCGTTCTCTATGCTGACTGTCTGCTGATCACTGTCCGTTCTCTATGCTGACTGTCTGCTGATCACTGTGCGTTCTCTGTCCTGACTGTCTGCTGATCACTGTGCGTTCTCTATGCTGACTGTCTGCTGATCACTGTCCGTTCTCTATGCTGACTGTCGGCTGATCACTGTCCATTCTCTGTCCTGACTGTCTGCTGATCACTGTCCATTCTCTGTCCTGACTGTCTGCTGACCACTGTCCGTTCTCTATGCTGACTGTCTGCTGATCACTGTCCGTTCTCTATGCTGACTGTCTGCTGATCACTGTCCATTCTCTGTCCTGACTGTCTGCTGACCACTGTCCGTTCTCAATGCTGACTGTCTGCTGATCACTGTCCATTCTCTGTCCTGACTGTCTGCTGACCACTGTCCGTTCTCTATGCTGACAGTCTGCTGATCACTGTCCATTCTCTGTCCTGACTGTCTGCTGATCACTGTCCATTCTCTGCCCTGACTGTCTTCTGATCACTGTCCATTCTCTATGCTGACTGTCTGCTGATCACTGTCCATTCTCTGCCCTGACTGTCTGCTGACCACTGTCCGTTCTCTATGCTGACTGTCTGCTGATCACTGTCCGTTCTCTATGCTGACTGTCTGCTGATCACTGTGCATTCTCTATGCTGACTGTCTGCAGATCACTGTCCATTCTCTGCCCTGACTGTCTTCTGATCACTGTGCGTTCTCTGTCCTGACTGTCTGCTGATCACTGTGTGTTCTCTATGCTGACGGTCTGCTGATCACTGTCCGTTCTCTATGCTGACTGTGTGCTGATCACTGTCCATTCTCTGTCCTGACTGTCTGCTGATCACTGTCTATTCTCTGCCCTGACTGTCTGCTGATCACTGTCCATTCTCTATGCTGACTATCTGCTGATCACTGTCCATTCTCTGTCATGACTGTCTGCTGATCACTGTCCGTTCTCTATGCTGACTGTGCTGATCACTGTCCGTTCTCTATGCTGACTGTCTGCTTATCACTGTCCATTCTCTATGCTGACTGTCAGATGATCACTGTCCGTTCTCTATGCTGTTTGTCTGCTGATCACTGTGCATTCTCTATGCTGACTGTCTGCTGATCACTGTCCGTTCTCTGTCCTGACTGTCTGCTGATCACTGTGCGTTCTCTATGCTGACTGTCTGCTGATCACTGTCCGTTCTCTATGCTGACAGTCTGCTGATCACTGTCCGTTCTCTATGCTGACTGTCTGCTGATCACTGTGCTTTCTCTATGCTGACTGTCTGCTGATCACTGTCTGTTCCCTATGCTGACTGTCTGCTGATCACTGTCCGTTCTCTATGCTGACTGTCTGCTGATCACAGTGCGTTCTCTATGCTGACTGTCTGCTGACCACTGTGCTTTCTCTATGCTGACTGTCTGCTGATCACTGTCCGTTCTCTATGCTGACAGTCTGCTGATCACTGTCCGTTCTCTATGCTGACTGTCTGCTGATCACTGTCCATTCTCTAACTGACTGTCTGCTGATCACTGTGCGTTCTCTATCCTGACTGTCTGCTGATCACTGTCCGTTCTCTATGCTGACTGTCTGCTGATCACTGTCCATTCTCTGTCCTGACTGTCTGCTGATCACTGTGCTTTCTCTATGCTGACTGTCTGCTGATCACTGTCTGTTCTCTATGCTGACTGTCTGCTGATCACTGTGCGTTCTCTATGCTGACTGTCGGCTGATCACTGTCTGTTCTCTATGCTGACTGTCTGCTGATCACTGTCCGTTCTCTATGCTGAATGTCTGCTGATCACTGTGCGTTCTCTATGCTGACTGTCTGCTGATCACTGTGCATTCTCTATGCTGACTGTCTGCTGATCACTGTCCGTTCTCTATGCTGACTGTCTGCTGATCACTGTCCGTTCTCTATGCTGACTGTCTGCTGATCACTGTGAGTTCTCTGTCCTGACTGTCTGCTGATCACTGTCCGTTCTCTATGCTGACAGTCTGCTGATCACTGTCCGTTCTCTATGCTGACTGTCTGCTGATCACTGTCCATTCTCTAACTGACTGTCTGCTGATCACTGTGCTTTCTCAATGCTGACTGTCTGCTGATCACTGTCTGTTCTCTATGCTGGCTGTCTGCTGATCACTGTCCGTTCTCCATGCTGACTGTCTGCTGATCACTGTCCGTTCTCTGTCCTGACTGTCTGCTGATCACTGTCCGTTCTCTATGCTGACTGTCTGCTAATCACTGTGCTTTCTCTATGCTGACTGTCTGCTGATCACTGTCCATTCTCTGTCCTGACTGTCTGCTGATCACTGTGCGTTCTCTATGCTGACTGTCTGCTGATCACTGTCCGTTGTCTATGCTGACTGTCTGCTGATCACTGTGCGTTCTCTGTCCTGACTGTCTGCTGATCACTGTGCGTTCTCTATGCTGACTGTCTGCTGATCACTGTCCGTTCTCTATGCTGACTGTTGGCTGATCACTGTCCATTCTCTGCCCTGACTGTCTTCTGATCACTGTGCGTTCTCTGTCCTGACTGTCTGCTGATCACTGTGTGTTCTCTATGCTGACTGTCTGCTGATCACTGTCCGTTCTCTATGCTGACTGTCTGCTGATCACTGTCCATTCTCTGTCCTGACTGTCTGCTGATCACTGTGCGTTCTCTATGCTGACTGTCTGCTGATCACTGTGCGTTCTCTATGCTGACTGTCTGCTGATCACTGTCTGTTCTCTATGCTGACTGTCTGCTGATCACTGTCCGTTCTCTATGCTGACTGTCTGCTGATCACTGTGCGTTCTCTATGCTGACTGTCTGCTGATCACTGTCCGTTCTCTATGCTGACTGTCTGCTGTTCACTGTCCATTCTCTATGCTGACTGTCTGATGATCACTGTCCGTTCTCTATGCTGTCTGTCTGCTGATCACTGTGCATTCTCTATGCTGACTGTCTGCTGATCACTGTCCGTTCTCTGTCCTGACTGTCTGCTGATCACTGTGCGTTCTCTATGCTGACTGTCTGCTGATCACTGTCCGTTCTCTATGCTGACAGTCTGCTGATCACTGTCCGTTCTCTATGCTGACTGTCTGCTGATCACTGTGCTTTCTCTATGCTGACTGTCTGCTGATCACTGTCTGTTCTCTATGCTGACTGTCTGCTGATCACTGTCCGTTCTCTATGCTGACTGTCTGCTGATCACAGTGCGTTCTCTATGCTGACTGTCTGCTGACCACTGTGCTTTCTCTATGCTGACAGTCTGCTGAACACTGTCCGTTCTCTATGCTGACTGTCTGCTGATCACTGTCCGTTCTCTATGCTGACTGTCTGCTGATCACTGTGTGTTCTCTATGCTGACTGTCTGCTGATCACTGTGCTTTCTCTATGCTGACTGTCTGCTGATCACTGTCCGTTCTCTATGCTGACAGTCTGCTGATCACTGTCCGTTCTCTATGCTGACTGTCTGCTGATCACTGTCCATTCTCTAACTGACTGTCTGCTGATCACTGTGCGTTCTCTATCCTGACTGTCTGCTGATCACTGTCCGTTCTCTATGCTGACTGTCTGCTGATCACTGTGCGTTCTCTATGCTGACTGTCTGCTGATCACTGTGCATTCTCTATGCTGACTGTCTGCTGATCACTGTCCGTTCTCTATGCTGACTGTCTGCTGATCACTGTGCTTTCTCTATGCTGACTGTCTGCTGATCACTGTGAGTTCTCTGTCCTGACTGTCTGCTGATCACTGTCCGTTCTCTATGCTGACAGTCTGCTGATCACTGTCCGTTCTCTATGCTGACTGTCTGCTGATCACTGTCCATTCTCTAACTGACTGTCTGCTGATCACTGTGCTTTCTCAATGCTGACTGTCTGCTGATCACTGTCTGTTCTCTATGCTGGCTGTCTGCTGATCACTGTCCGTTCTCCATGCTGACTGTCTGCTGATCACTGTCCGTTCTCTGTCCTGACTGTCTGCTGATCACTGTCCGTTCTCTATGCTGACTGTCTGCTAATCACTGTGCTTTCTCTATGCTGACTGTCTGCTGATCACTGTCCATTCTCTGTCCTGACTGTCTGCTGATCACTGTGCGTTCTCTATGCTGACTGTCTGCTGATCACTGTCCGTTGTCTATGCTGACTGTCTGCTGATCACTGTGCGTTCTCTGTCCTGACTGTCTGCTGATCACTGTGCGTTCTCTATGCTGACTGTCTGCTGATCACTGTCCGTTCTCTATGCTGACTGTTGGCTGATCACTGTCCATTCTCTGCCCTGACTGTCTTCTGATCACTGTGCGTTCTCTGTCCTGACTGTCTGCTGATCACTGTGTGTTCTCTATGCTGACTGTCTGCTGATCACTGTCCGTTCTCTATGCTGACTGTCTGCTGATCACTGTCCATTCTCTGTCCTGACTGTCTGCTGATCACTGTGCGTTCTCTATGCTGACTGTCTGCTGATCACTGTGCGTTCTCTATGCTGACTGTCTGCTGATCACTGTCTGTTCTCTATGCTGACTGTCTGCTGATCACTGTCCGTTCTCTATGCTGACTGTCTGCTGATCACTGTGCGTTCTCTATGCTGACTGTCTGCTGATCACTGTCCGTTCTCTATGCTGACTGTCTGCTGTTCACTGTCCATTCTCTATGCTGACTGTCTGATGATCACTGTCCGTTCTCTATGCTGTCTGTCTGCTGATCACTGTGCATTCTCTATGCTGACTGTCTGCTGATCACTGTCCGTTCTCTGTCCTGACTGTCTGCTGATCACTGTGCGTTCTCTATGCTGACTGTCTGCTGATCACTGTCCGTTCTCTATGCTGACAGTCTGCTGATCACTGTCCGTTCTCTATGCTGACTGTCTGCTGATCACTGTGCTTTCTCTATGCTGACTGTCTGCTGATCACTGTCTGTTCTCTATGCTGACTGTCTGCTGATCACTGTCCGTTCTCTATGCTGACTGTCTGCTGATCACAGTGCGTTCTCTATGCTGACTGTCTGCTGACCACTGTGCTTTCTCTATGCTGACAGTCTGCTGAACACTGTCCGTTCTCTATGCTGACTGTCTGCTGATCACTGTCCGTTCTCTATGCTGACTGTCTGCTGATCACTGTGTGTTCTCTATGCTGACTGTCTGCTGATCACTGTGCTTTCTCTATGCTGACTGTCTGCTGATCACTGTCCGTTCTCTATGCTGACAGTCTGCTGATCACTGTCCGTTCTCTATGCTGACTGTCTGCTGATCACTGTCCATTCTCTAACTGACTGTCTGCTGATCACTGTGCGTTCTCTATCCTGACTGTCTGCTGATCACTGTCCGTTCTCTATGCTGACTGTCTGCTGATCACTGTCCGTTCTCTGTCCTGACTGTCTGCTGATCACTGTGCTTTCTCTATGCTGACTGACTGCTGATCACTGTCTGTTCTCTATGCTGACTGTCTGCTGATTACTGTGCTTTCTCTATGCTGACTGTCTGCTGATCACTGTCCATTCTCTGTCCTGACTGTCTGCTGATCACTGTGCTTTCTCTATGCTGACTGTCTGCTGATCACTGTCTGTTCTCTATGCTGACTGTCTGCTGATCACTGTGCGTTCTCTATGCTGACTGCCGGCTGATCACTGTCTGTTCTCTATGCTGACTGTCTGCTGATCACTGTCCGTTCTCTATGCTGACTGTCTGCTGATCACTGTGCGTTCTCTATGCTGACTGTCTGCTGATCACTGTGCATTCTCTATGCTGACTGTCTGCTGATCACTGTCCGTTCTCTATGCTGACTGTCTGCTGATCACTGTCCGTTCTCTATGCTGACTGTCTGCTGATCACTGTGCGTTCTCTGTCCTGACTGTCTGCTGATCACTGTCCGTTCTCTATGCTGACAGTCTGCTGATCACTGTCCGTTCTCTATGCTGACTGTCTGCTGATCACTGTCCATTCTCTAACTGACTGTCTGCTGATCACTGTGCTTTCTCAATGCTGACTGTCTGCTGATCACTGTCTGTTCTCTATGCTGGCTGTCTGCTGATCACTGTCCGTTCTCCATGCTGACTGTCTGCTGATCACTGTCCGTTCTCTGTCCTGACTGTCTGCTGATCACTGTCCGTTCTCTATGCTGACTGTCTGCTAATCACTGTGCTTTCTCTATGCTGACTGTCTGCTGATCACTGTCCATTCTCTGTCCTGACTGTCTGCTGATCACTGTGCGTTCTCTATGCTGACTGTCTGCTGATCACTGTCCGTTGTCTATGCTGACTGTCTGCTGATCACTGTGCGTTCTCTGTCCTGACTGTCTGCTGATCACTGTGCGTTCTCTATGCTGACTGTCTGCTGATCACTGTCCGTTCTCTATGCTGACTGTTGGCTGATCACTGTCCATTCTCTGCCCTGACTGTCTTCTGATCACTGTGCGTTCTCTGTCCTGACTGTCTGCTGATCACTGTGTGTTCTCTATGCTGACTGTCTGCTGATCACTGTCCGTTCTCTATGCTGACTGTCTGCTGATCACTGTCCATTCTCTGTCCTGACTGTCTGCTGATCACTGTGCGTTCTCTATGCTGACTGTCTGCTGATCACTGTGCGTTCTCTATGCTGACTGTCTGCTGATCACTGTCTGTTCTCTATGCTGACTGTCTGCTGATCACTGTCCGTTCTCTATGCTGACTGTCTGCTGATCACTGTGCGTTCTCTATGCTGACTGTCTGCTGATCACTGTCCGTTCTCTATGCTGACTGTCTGCTGTTCACTGTCCATTCTCTATGCTGACTGTCTGATGATCACTGTCCGTTCTCTATGCTGTCTGTCTGCTGATCACTGTGCATTCTCTATGCTGACTGTCTGCTGATCACTGTCCGTTCTCTGTCCTGACTGTCTGCTGATCACTGTGCGTTCTCTATGCTGACTGTCTGCTGATCACTGTCCGTTCTCTATGCTGACAGTCTGCTGATCACTGTCCGTTCTCTATGCTGACTGTCTGCTGATCACTGTGCTTTCTCTATGCTGACTGTCTGCTGATCACTGTCTGTTCTCTATGCTGACTGTCTGCTGATCACTGTCCGTTCTCTATGCTGACTGTCTGCTGATCACAGTGCGTTCTCTATGCTGACTGTCTGCTGACCACTGTGCTTTCTCTATGCTGACAGTCTGCTGATCACTGTCCGTTCTCTATGCTGACTGTCTGCTGATCACTGTCCGTTCTCTATGCTGACTGTCTGCTGATCACTGTGTGTTCTCTATGCTGACTGTCTGCTGATCACTGTGCTTTCTCTATGCTGACTGTCTGCTGATCACTGTCCGTTCTCTATGCTGACAGTCTGCTGATCACTGTCCGTTCTCTATGCTGACTGTCTGCTGATCACTGTCCATTCTCTAACTGACTGTCTGCTGATCACTGTGCGTTCTCTATCCTGACTGTCTGCTGATCACTGTCCGTTCTCTATGCTGACTGTCTGCTGATCACTGTCCATTCTCTGTCCTGACTGTCTGCTGATCACTGTGCTTTCTCTATGCTGACTGACTGCTGATCACTGTCTGTTCTCTATGCTGACTGTCTGCTGATTACTGTGCTTTCTCTATGCTGACTGTCTGCTGATCACTGTCTGTTCTCTATGCTGACTGTCTGCTGATCACTGTCCGTTCTCTATGCTGACTGTCTGCTGATCACTGTGCGTTCTCTATGCTGACTGTCTGCTGATCACTGTCCGTTCTCTATGCTGACTGTCTGCTGATCACTGTCCGTTGTCTATGCTGACTGTCTGCTGATCACTGTGCGTTCTCTGTCTTGACTGTCTGATGATCACTGTCCGTTCTCTATGCTGACTGTCTGCTGATCACTGTGCGTTCTCTATGCTGACTGTCTGCTGATCACTGTCCGTTCTCTATGCTGACTGTCTGCTGATCACTGTGCATTCTTTATGCTGACTGTCTGCTGATCACTGTGCGTTCTCTGTCCTGACTGTCTGCTGATCACTGTCCGTTCTCTATGCTGACTGTCTGCTGATCACTGTCCATTCTCTGTCCTGACTGTCTGTTGATCACTGTCCGTTCTCTGTCCTGACTGTCTGCTGATCACTGTCCGTTCTCCATGCTGACTGTCTGCTGATCACTGTCCGTTCTCTGTCCTGACTGTCTGCTGATCACTGTCCGTTCTCTATGCTGACTGTCTGCTAATCACTGTGCTTTCTCTATGCTGACTGTCTGCTGATCACTTTCCATTCTCTGTCCTGACTGTCTGCTGATCACTGTGCGTTCTCTATGCTGACTGTCTGCTGATCACTGTCCGTTCTCTATGCTGACTGTCTGCTGATCACTGTGCGTTCTCTGTCCTGACTGTCTGTTGATCACTGTGCGTTCTCTATGCTGACTGTCTGCTGATCACTGTCCGTTCTCTATGCTGACTGTTGGCTGATCACTGTCCATTCTCTGCCCTGACTGTCTTCTGATCACTGTGCGTTCTCTGTCCTGACTGTCTGCTGATCACTGTGTGTTCTCTATGCTGACTGTCTGCTGATCACTGTGCGTTCTCTATGCTGACTGTCTGCTGATCACTGTCCGTTCTCTATGCTGACTGTCTGCTGATCACTGTCCGTTGTCTATGCTGACTGTCTGCTGATCACTGTGCGTTCTCTGTCTTGACTGTCTGATGATCACTGTCCGTTCTCTATGCTGACTGTCTGCTGATCACTGTGCGTTCTCTATGCTGACTGTCTGCTGATTACTGTCCGTTCTCTATGCTGACTGTCTGCTGATCACTGTGCATTCTTTATGCTGACTGTCTGCTGATCACTGTGCGTTCTCTGTCCTGACTGTCTGCTGATCACTGTCCGTTCTCTATGCTTACTGTCTGCTGATCACTGTCCATTCTCTGTCCTGACTGTCTGTTGATCACTGTCCGTTCTCTGTCCTGACTGTCTGCTGATCACTGTCCGTTCTCCATGCTGACTGTCTGCTGATCACTGTCCGTTCTCTGTCCTGACTGTCTGCTGATCACTGTCCGTTCTCTATGCTGACTGTCTGCTAATCACTGTGCTTTCTCTATGCTGACTGTCTGCTGATCACTTTCCATTCTCTGTCCTGACTGTCTGCTGATCACTGTGCGTTCTCTATGCTGACTGTCTGCTGATCACTGTCCGTTCTCTATGCTGACTGTCTGCTGATCACTGTGCGTTCTCTGTCCTGACTGTCTGTTGATCACTGTGCGTTCTCTATGCTGACTGTCTGCTGATCACTGTCCGTTCTCTATGCTGACTGTTGTCTGATCACTGTCCATTCTCTGCCCTGACTGTCTTCTGATCACTGTGCGTTCTCTGTCCTGACTGTCTGCTGATCACTGTGTGTTCTCTATGCTGACTGTCTGCTGATCACTGTCCGTTCTCTATGCTGACTGTCTGCTGATCACTGTCCATTCTCTGTCCTGACTGTCTGCTGATCACTGTCCGTTCTCTATGCTGACTGTCTGCTGATCACTGTGCGTTCTCTATGCTGACTGTCTGCTGATCACTGTCTGTTCTCCATGCTGACTGTCTGCTGATCAGTGTCCGTTCTCTATGCTGACTGTCTGCTGATCACTGTGCATTCTCTATGCTGACTGTCTGCTGATCACTGTCCGTTCTCTATGCTGACTGTCTGCTGATCACTGTCCGTTCTCTATGCTGACTGTCTGCTGATCACTGTGCGTTCTCTGTCCTGACTGTCTGCTGATCACTGTCCGTTCTCTATGCTGACAGTCTGCTGATCACTGTCCGTTCTCTATGCTGACTGTCTGCTGATCACTGTCCATTCTCTAACTGACTGTCTGCTGATCACTGTGCTTTCTCTATGCTGACTGTCTGCTGATCACTGTCTGTTCTCTATGCTGACTGTCTGCTGATCACTGTCCGTTCTCTATGCTGACTGTCTGCTGATCACTGTGTGTTCTCTATGCTGACTGTCTGCTGATCACTGTGCTTTCTCTATGCTGACTGTCTGCTGATCACTGTCCGTTCTCTATGCTGACAGTCTGCTGATCACTGTCCGTTCTCTATGCTGACTGTCTGCTGATCACTGTCCATTCTCTAACTGACTGTCTGCTGATCACTGTGCGTTCTCTATCCTGACTGTCTGCTGATCACTGTCTGTTCTCTATGCTGACTGTCTGCTGATCACTGTGCGTTCTCTGTCTTGACTGTCTGCTGATCACTGTCCGTTCTCTATGCTGACTGTCTGCTGATCACTGTGCGTTCTCTATGCTGACTGTCTGCTGATCACTGTCCGTTCTCTATGCTGACTGTCTGCTGATCACTGTGCATTCTCTATGCTGACTGTCTGCTGATCACTGTGCGTTCTCTGTCCTGACTATCTGCTGATCACTGTCTGTTCTCTATGCTGACTGTCTGCTGATCACTGTGCGTTCTCTGTCTTGACTGTCTGCTGATCACTGTCCGTTCTCCATGCTGACTGTCTGCTGATCACTGTCCGTTCTCTGTCCTGACTGTCTGCTGATCACTGTCCATTCTCTATGCTGACTGTCTGCTAATCACTGTGCTTTCTCTATGCTGACTGTCTGCTGATCACTGTCCATTCTCTGTCCTGACTGTCTGCTGATCACTGTGCGTTCTCTATGCTGACTGTCTGCTGATCACTGTCCGTTCTCTATGCTGGCTGTCTGCTGATCACTGTGCGTTCTCTGTCCTGACTGTCTGCTGATCACTGTGCGTTCTCTATGCTGACTGTCTGCTGATCACTGTCCGTTCTCTATGCTGACTGTCGGCTGATCACTGTCCATTCTCTGTCCTGACTGTCTGCTGATCACTGTCCATTCTCTGTCCTGACTGTCTGCTGACCACTGTCCGTTCTCTATGCTGACTGTCTGCTGATCACTGTCCGTTCTCTATGCTGACTGTCTGCTGATCACTGTCCATTCTCTGTCCTGACTGTCTGCTGACCACTGTCCGTTCTCTATGCTGACTGTCTGCTGATCACTGTCCATTCTCTGTCCTGACTGTCTGCTGACCACTGTCCGTTCTCTATGCTGACTGTCTGCTGATCACTGTCCATTCTCTGTCCTGACTGTCTGCTGATCACTGTCCATTCTCTGCCCTGACTGTCTTCTGATCACTGTCCATTCTCTATGCTGACTGTCTGCTGATCACTGTCCATTCTCTGTCCTGACTGTCTGCTGACCACTGTCCGTTCTCTATGCTGACTGTCTGCTGATCACTGTCCGTTCTCTATGCTGACTGTCTGCTGATCACTGTGCATTCTCTATGCTGACTGTCTGCTGATCATTGTCCATTCTCTGCCCTGACTGTCTTCTGATCACTGTGCGTTCTCTGTCCTGACTGTCTGCTGATCACTGTGTGTTCTCTATGCTGACTGTCTGCTGATCACTGTCCGTTCTCTATGCTGACTGTCTGCTGATCACTGTCCATTCTCTGTCCTGACTGTCTGCTGATCACTGTCCATTCTCTGCCCTGACTGTCTGCTGATCACTGTCCATTCTCTATGCTGACTATCTGCTGATCACTGTCCATTCTCTGTCCTGACTGTCTGCTGATCACTGTCCGTTCTCTATGCTGACTGTGCAGATCACTGTCCGTTCTCTATGCTGACTGTCTGCTGATCACTGTCCATTCTCTATGCTGACTGTCTGATGATCACTGTCCGTTCTCTATGCTGTCTGTCTGCTGATCACTGTGCATTCTCTATGCTGACTGTCTGCTGATCACTGTCCGTTCTCTGTCCTGACTGTCTGCTGATCACTGTGCGTTCTCTATGCTGACTGTCTGCTGATCACTGTCCGTTCTCTATGCTGACTGTCTGCTGATCACTGTGCGTTCTCTGTCCTGACTGTCTGCTGATCACTGTGCGTTCTCTATGCTGACTGTCTGCTGATCACTGTCCGTTCTCTATGCTGACTGTCGGCTGATCACTGTCCATTCTCTGTCCTGACTGTCTGCTGATCACTGTCCATTCTCTGTCCTGACTGTCAGCTGACCAGTGTCCGTTCTCTATGCTGACTGTCTGCTGATCACTGTCCGTTCTCTATGCTGACTGTCTGTTGATCACTGTCCATTCTCTGTCCTGACTGTCTGCTGACCACTGTCCGTTCTCTATGCTGACTGTCTGCTGATCACTGTCCATTCTCTGTCCTGACTGTCTGCTGACCACTGTCCGTTCTCTATTCTGACTGTCTGCTGATCACTGTCCATTCTCTGTCCTGACTGTCTGCTGATCACTGTCCATTCTCTGCCCTGACTGTCTTCTGATCACTGTCCATTCTCTATGCTGACTGTCTGCTGATCACTGTCCATTCTCTGTCCTGACTGTCTGCTGACCACTGTCCGTTCTCTATGCTGACTGTCTGCTGATCACTGTCCGTTCTCTATGCTGACTGTCTGCTGATCACTGTGCATTCTCTATGCTGACTGTCTGCTGATCACTGTCCATTCTCTGCCCTGACTGTCTTCTGATCACTGTGCGTTCTCTGTCCTGACTGTCTGCCTATCACTGTGTGTTCTCTATGCTGACTGTCTGCTGATCACTGTCCGTTCTCTATGCTGACTGTCTGCTGATCACTGTCCATTCTCTGTCCTGACTGTCTGCTGATCACTGTCCATTCTCTGCCCTGACTGTCTGCTGATCACTGTCCATTCTCTATGCTGACTATCTGCTGATCACTGTCCATTCTCTGTCCTGACTGTCTGCTGATCACTGTCCGTTCTCTATGCTGACTGTCTGCTGATCACTGTCCATTCTCTGTCCTGACTGTCTGCTGACCACTGTCCGTTCTCTTTGCTGACTGTCTGCTGATCACTGTCCATTCTCTGTCCTGACTGTCTGCTGATCACTGTCCGTTCTCTATGCTGACTGTCTGCTGATCACTGTGCGTTCTCTGTCTTGACTGTCTGCTGATCACTGTCCGTTCTCTATGCTGACTGTCTGCTCATCAATGTGCGTTCTCTATGCTGACTGTCTGCTGATCACTGTCCGTTCTCTATGCTGACTGTCTGCTGATCACTGTGCATTCTCTATGCTGACTGTCTGCTGATCACTGTGTGTTCTCTGTCCTGACTGTCTGCTGATCACTGTCCGTTCTCTATGCTGACTGTCTGCTGATCACTGTCCATTCTCTGTCCTGACTGTCTGTTGATCACTGTCCGTTCTCTGTCCTGACTGTCTGCTGATCACTGTCCGTTCTCCATGCTGACTGTCTGCTGATCACTGTCCGTTCTCTGTCCTGACTGTCTGCTGATCACTGTCCGTTCTCTATGCTGACTGTCTGCTAATCACTGTGCTTTCTCTATGCTGACTGTCTGCTGATCACTTTCCATTCTCTGTCCTGACTGTCTGCTGATCACTGTGCGTTCTCTATGCTGACTGTCTGCTGATCACTGTCCGTTCTCTATGCTGACTGTCTGCTGATCACTGTGCGTTCTCTGTCCTGACTGTCTGTTGATCACTGTGCGTTCTCTATGCTGACTGTCTGCTGATCACTGTCCGTTCTCTATGCTGACTGTTGGCTGATCACTGTCCATTCTCTGCCCTGACTGTCTTCTGATCACTGTGCGTTCTCTGTCCTGACTGTCTGCTGATCACTGTGTGTTCTCTATGCTGACTGTCTGCTGATCACTGTGCGTTCTCTATGCTGACTGTCTGCTGATCACTGTCCGTTCTCTATGCTGACTGTCTGCTGATCACTGTCCGTTGTCTATGCTGACTGTCTGCTGATCACTGTGCGTTCTCTGTCTTGACTGTCTGATGATCACTGTCCGTTCTCTATGCTGACTGTCTGCTGATCACTGTGCGTTCTCTATGCTGACTGTCTGCTGATCACTGTCCGTTCTCTATGCTGACTGTCTGCTGATCACTGTGCATTCTTTATGCTGACTGTCTGCTGATCACTGTGCGTTCTCTGTCCTGACTGTCTGCTGATCACTGTCCGTTCTCTATGCTGACTGTCTGCTGATCACTGTCCATTCTCTGTCCTGACTGTCTGTTGATCACTGTCCGTTCTCTGTCCTGACTGTCTGCTGATCACTGTCCGTTCTCCATGCTAACTGTCTGCTGATCACTGTCCGTTCTCTGTCCTGACTGTCTGCTGATCACTGTCCGTTCTCTATGCTGACTGTCTGCTAATCACTGTGCTTTCTCTATGCTGACTGTCTGCTGATCACTTTCCATTCTCTGTCCTGACTGTCTGCTGATCACTGTGCGTTCTCTATGCTGACTGTCTGCTGATCACTGTCCGTTCTCTATGCTGACTGTCTGCTGATCACTGTGCGTTCTCTGTCCTGACTGTCTGTTGATCACTGTGCGTTCTCTATGCTGACTGTCTGCTGATCACTGTCCGTTCTCTATGCTGACTGTCTGCTGATCACTTTCCATTCTCTGTCCTGACTGTCTGCTGATCACTGTGCGTTCTCTATGCTGACTGTCTGCTGATCACTGTCCGTTCTCTATGCTGACTGTCTGCTGATCACTGTGCGTTCTCTGTCCTGACTGTCTGTTGATCACTGTGCGTTCTCTATGCTGACTGTCTGCTGATCACTGTCCGTTCTCTATGCTGACTGTTGGCTGATCACTGTCCATTCTCTGCCCTGACTGTCTTCTGATCACTGTGCGTTCTCTGTCCTGACTGTCTGCTGATCACTGTGTGTTCTCTATGCTGACTGTCTGCTGATCACTGTCCGTTCTCTATGCTGACTGTCTGCTGATCACTGTCCATTCTCTGTCCTGACTGTCTGCTGATCACTGTCCGTTCTCTATGCTGACTGTCTGCTGATCACTGTGCATTCTCTATGCTGACTGTCTGCTGATCACTGTCTGTTCTCTATGCTGACTGTCTGCTGATCACTGTCCGTTCTCTATGCTGACTGTCTGCTGATCACTGTGCATTCTCTATGCTGACTGTCTGCTGATCACTGTCCGTTCTCTATGCTGACTGTCTGCTGATCACTGTCCGTTCTCTATGCTGACTGTCTGCTGATCACTGTGCGTTCTCTGTCCTGACTGTCTGCTGATCACTGTCCGTTCTCTATGCTGACAGTCTGCTGATCACTGTCCGTTCTCTATGCTGACTGTCTGCTGATCACTGTCCATTCTCTAACTGACTGTCTGCTGATCACTGTGCTTTCTCTATGCTGACTGTCTGCTGATCACTGTCTGTTCTCTATGCTGACTGTCTGCTGATCACTGTCCGTTCTCTATGCTGACTGTCTGCTGATCACTGTGTGTTCTCTATGCTGACTGTCTGCTGATCACTGTGCTTTCTCTATGCTGACTGTCTGCTGATCACTGTCCGTTCTCTATGCTGACAGTCTGCTGATCACTGTCCGTTCTCTATGCTGACTGTCTGCTGATCACTGTCCATTCTCTAACTGACTGTCTGCTGATCACTGTGCGTTCTCTATCCTGACTGTCTGCTGATCACTGTCTGTTCTCTATGCTGACTGTCTGCTGATCACTGTGCGTTCTCTGTCTTGACTGTCTGCTGATCACTGTCCGTTCTCTATGCTGACTGTCTGCTGATCACTGTGCGTTCTCTATGCTGACTGTCTGCTGATCACTGTCCGTTCTCTATGCTGACTGTCTGCTGATCACTGTGCATTCTCTATGCTGACTGTCTGCTGATCACTGTGCGTTCTCTGTCCTGACTATCTGCTGATCACTGTCGGTTCTCTATGCTGACTGTCTGCTGATCACTGTCGATTCTCTATCCTGAATGTCTGTTGATCACCGTCCGTTCTCTGTCCTGACTGTCTGCTGATCACTGTCCGTTCTCCATGCTGACTGTCTGCTGATCACTGTCCGTTCTCTGTCCTGACTGTCTGCTGATCACTGTCCATTCTCTATGCTGACTGTCTGCTAATCACTGTGCTTTCTCTATGCTGACTGTCTGCTGATCACTGTCCATTCTCTGTCCTGACTGTCTGCTGATCACTGTGCGTTCTCTATGCTGACTGTCTGCTGATCACTGTCCGTTCTCTATGCTGGCTGTCTGCTGATCACTGTGCGTTCTCTGTCCTGACTGTCTGCTGATCACTGTGCGTTCTCTATGCTGACTGTCTGCTGATCACTGTCCATTCTCTGTCCTGACTGTTTGCTGACCACTGTCTGTTCTCTATGCTGACTGTCTGCTGATCACTGTCCGTTCTCTATGCTGACTGTCTGCTGATCACTGTGCATTCTCTATGCTGACTGTCTGCTGATCATTGTCCATTCTCTGCCCTGACTGTCTTCTGATCACTGTGCGTTCTCTGTCCTGACTGTCTGCTGATCACTGTGTGTTCTCTATGCTGACTGTCTGCTAATCACTGTGCTTTCTCTATGCTGACTGTCTGCTGATCACTTTCCATTCTCTGTCCTGACTGTCTGCTGATCACTGTGCGTTCTCTATGCTGACTGTCTGCTGATCACTGTCCGTTCTCTATGCTGACTGTCTGCTGATCACTGTGCGTTCTCTGTCCTGACTGTCTGTTGATCACTGTGCGTTCTCTATGCTGACTGTCTGCTGATCACTGTCCGTTCTCTATGCTGACTGTCTGCTGATCACTTTCCATTCTCTGTCCTGACTGTCTGCTGATCACTGTGCGTTCTCTATGCTGACTGTCTGCTGATCACTGTCCGTTCTCTATGCTGACTGTCTGCTGATCACTGTGCGTTCTCTGTCCTGACTGTCTGTTGATCACTGTGCGTTCTCTATGCTGACTGTCTGCTGATCACTGTCCGTTCTCTATGCTGACTGTTGGCTGATCACTGTCCATTCTCTGCCCTGACTGTCTTCTGATCACTGTGCGTTCTCTGTCCTGACTGTCTGCTGATCACTGTGTGTTCTCTATGCTGACTGTCTGCTGATCACTGTCCGTTCTCTATGCTGACTGTCTGCTGATCACTGTCCATTCTCTGTCCTGACTGTCTGCTGATCACTGTCCGTTCTCTATGCTGACTGTCTGCTGATCACTGTGCATTCTCTATGCTGACTGTCTGCTGATCACTGTCTGTTCTCTATGCTGACTGTCTGCTGATCACTGTCCGTTCTCTATGCTGACTGTCTGCTGATCACTGTGCATTCTCTATGCTGACTGTCTGCTGATCACTGTCCGTTCTCTATGCTGACTGTCTGCTGATCACTGTCCGTTCTCTATGCTGACTGTCTGCTGATCACTGTGCGTTCTCTGTCCTGACTGTCTGCTGATCACTGTCCGTTCTCTATGCTGACAGTCTGCTGATCACTGTCCGTTCTCTATGCTGACTGTCTGCTGATCACTGTCCATTCTCTAACTGACTGTCTGCTGATCACTGTGCTTTCTCTATGCTGACTGTCTGCTGATCACTGTCTGTTCTCTATGCTGACTGTCTGCTGATCACTGTCCGTTCTCTATGCTGACTGTCTGCTGATCACTGTGTGTTCTCTATGCTGACTGTCTGCTGATCACTGTGCTTTCTCTATGCTGACTGTCTGCTGATCACTGTCCGTTCTCTATGCTGACAGTCTGCTGATCACTGTCCGTTCTCTATGCTGACTGTCTGCTGATCACTGTCCATTCTCTAACTGACTGTCTGCTGATCACTGTGCGTTCTCTATCCTGAATGTCTGCTGATCACTGTCTGTTCTCTATGCTGACTGTCTGCTGATCACTGTGCGTTCTCTGTCTTGACTGTCTGCTGATCACTGTCCGTTCTCTATGCTGACTGTCTGCTGATCACTGTGCGTTCTCTATGCTGACTGTCTGCTGATCACTGTCCGTTCTCTATGCTGACTGTCTGCTGATCACTGTGCATTCTCTATGCTGACTGTCTGCTGATCACTGTGCGTTCTCTGTCCTGACTATCTGCTGATCACTGTCGGTTCTCTATGCTGACTGTCTGCTGATCACTGTCGATTCTCTATCCTGAATGTCTGTTGATCACCGTCCGTTCTCTGTCCTGACTGTCTGCTGATCACTGTCCGTTCTCCATGCTGACTGTCTGCTGATCACTGTCCGTTCTCTGTCCTGACTGTCTGCTGATCACTGTCCATTCTCTATGCTGACTGTCTGCTAATCACTGTGCTTTCTCTATGCTGACTGTCTGCTGATCACTGTCCATTCTCTGTCCTGACTGTCTGCTGATCACTGTGCGTTCTCTATGCTGACTGTCTGCTGATCACTGTCCGTTCTCTATGCTGGCTGTCTGCTGATCACTGTGCGTTCTCTGTCCTGACTGTCTGCTGATCACTGTGCGTTCTCTATGCTGACTGTCTGCTGATCACTGTCCGTTCTCTATGCTGACTGTCGGCTGATCACTGTCCATTCTCTGTCCTGACTGTCTGCTGATCACTGTCCATTCTCTGTCCTGACTGTCTGCTGACCACTGTCCGTTCTCTATGCTGACTGTCTGCTGATCACTGTCCGTTCTCTATGCTGACTGTCTGCTGATCACTGTCCATTCTCTGTCCTGACTGTCTGCTGACCACTGTCCGTTCTCTATGCTGACTGTCTGCTGATCACTGTCCATTCTCTGTCCTGACTGTCTGCTGACCACTGTCCGTTCTCTATGCTGACTGTCTGCTGATCACTGTCCATTCTCTGTCCTGACTGTCTGCTGATCACTGTCCATTCTCTGCCCTGACTGTCTTCTGATCACTGTCCATTCTCTATGCTGACTGTCTGCTGATCACTGTCCATTCTCTGTCCTGACTGTCTGCTGACCACTGTCTGTTCTCTATGCTGACTGTCTGCTGATCACTGTCCGTTCTCTATGCTGACTGTCTGCTGATCACTGTGCATTCTCTATGCTGACTGTCTGCTGATCATTGTCCATTCTCTGCCCTGACTGTCTTCTGATCACTGTGCGTTCTCTGTCCTGACTGTCTGCTGATCACTGTGTGTTCTCTATGCTGACTGTCTGCTGATCACTGTCCGTTCTCTATGCTGACTGTCTGCTGATCACTGTCCATTCTCTGTCCTGACTGTCTGCTGATCACTGTCCATTCTCTGCCCTGACTGTCTGCTGATCACTGTCCATTCTCTATGCTGACTATCTGCTGATCACTGTCCATTCTCTGTCCTGACTGTCTGCTGATCACTGTCCATTCTCTGCCCTGACTGTCTGCTGATCACTGTCCATTCTCTATGCTGACTATCTGCTGATCACTGTCCATTCTCTGTCCTGACTGTCTGCTGATCACTGTCCGTTCTCTATGCTGACTGTCTGCTGATCACTGTGCATTCTCTGTCCTGACTGTCTGCTGATCACTGTCCATTCTCTATGCTGACTATCTGCTGATCACTGTCCATTCTCTGTCCTGACTGTCTGCTGATCACTGTCCATTCTCTGCCCTGACTGTCTGCTGATCACTGTCCATTCTCTATGCTGACTATCTGCTGATCACTGTCCATTCTCTGTCCTGACTGTCTGCTGATCACTGTCCGTTCTCTATGCTGACTGTCTGCTGATCACTGTCCATTCTCTATGCTGACTGTCTGATGATCACTGTCCGTTCTCTATGCTGTCTGTCTGCTGAACACTTTGCATTCTCTATGCTGACTGTCTGCTGATCACTGTCCATTCTCTGTCCTGACTGTCTGCTGACCACTGTCCGTTCTCTATGCTGACTGTCTGCTGATCACTGTCCGTTCTCTATGCTGACTGTCTGCTGATCACTGTCCATTCTCTGTCCTGACTGTCTGCTGACCACTGTCCGTTCTCTATGCTGACTGTCTGCTGATCACTGTCCATTCTCTGTCCTGACTGTCTGCTGACCACTGTCCGTTCTCTATGCTGACTGTCTGCTGATCACTGTCCATTCTCTGTCCTGACTGTCTGCTGATCACTGTCCATTCTCTGCCCTGACTGTCTTCTGATCACTGTCCATTCTCTATGCTGACTGTCTGCTGATCACTGTCCATTCTCTGTCCTGACTGTCTGCTGACCACTGTCCGTTCTCTATGCTGACTGTCTGCTGATCACTGTCCGTTCTCTATGCTGACTGTCTGCTGATCACTGTGCATTCTCTATGCTGACTGTCTGCTGATCATTGTCCATTCTCTGCCCTGACTGTCTTCTGATCACTGTGCGTTCTCTGTCCTGACTGTCTGCTGATCACTGTGTGTTCTCTATGCTGACTGTCTGCTGATCACTGTCCGTTCTCTATGCTGACTGTCTGCTGATCACTGTCCATTCTCTGCCCTGACTGTCTGCTGATCACTGTCCATTCTCTATGCTGACTATCTGCTGATCACTGTCCATTCTCTGTCCTGACTGTCTGCTGATCACTGTCCGTTCTCTATGCTGACTGTCTGCTGATCACTGTCCATTCTCTATGCTGACTGTCTGATGATCACTGTCCGTTCTCTATGCTGTCTGTCTGCTGATCACTGTGCATTCTCTATGCTGACTGTCTGCTGATCACTGTCCGTTCTCTGTCCTGACTGTCTGCTGATCACTGTGCGTTCTCTATGCTGACTGTCTGCTGATCACTGTCCGTTCTCTATGCTGACTGTCTGCTGATCACTGTGCGTTCTCTGTCCTGACTGTCTGCTGATCACTGTGCGTTCTCTATGCTGACTGTCTGCTGATCACTGTCCGTTCTCTATGCTGACTGTCGGCTGATCACTGTCCATTCTCTGTCCTGACTGTCTGCTGATCACTGTCCATTCTCTGTCCTGACTGTCTGCTGATCACTGTCCATTCTCTGTCCTGACTGTCTGCTGACCAGTGTCCGTTCTCTATGCTGACTGTCTGCTGATCACTGTCCGTTCTCTATGCTGACTGTCTGCTGATCACTGTCCATTCTCTGTCCTGACTGTCTGCTGACCACTGTCCGTTCTCTATGCTGACTGTCTGCTGATCACTGTCCATTCTCTGTCCTGACTGTCTGCTGACCACTGTCCGTTCTCTATTCTGACTGTCTGCTGATCACTGTCCATTCTCTGTCCTGACTGTCTGCTGATCACTGTCCATTCTCTGCCCTGACTGTCTTCTGATCACTGTCCATTCTCTATGCTGACTGTCTGCTGATCACTGTCCATTCTCTGTCCTGACTGTCTGCTGACCACTGTCCGTTCTCTATGCTGACTGTCTGCTGATCACTGTCCGTTCTCTATGCTGACTGTCTGCTGATCACTGTGCATTCTCTATGCTGACTGTCTGCTGATCACTGTCCATTCTCTGCCCTGACTGTCTTCTGATCACTGTGCGTTCTCTGTCCTGACTGTCTGCTGATCACTGTGTGTTCTCTATGCTGACTGTCTGCTGATCACTGTCCGTTCTCTATGCTGACTGTCTGCTGATCACTGTCCATTCTCTGTCCTGACTGTCTGCTGATCACTGTCCATTCTCTGCCCTGACTGTCTGCTGATCACTGTCCATTCTCTATGCTGACTATCTGCTGATCACTGTCCATTCTCTGTCCTGACTGTCTGCTGATCACTGTCCGTTCTCTATGCTGACTGTCTGCTGATCACTGTCCATTCTCTGTCCTGACTGTCTGCTGACCACTGTCCGTTCTCTTTGCTGACTGTCTGCTGATAACTGTCCATTCTCTGTCCTGACTGTCTGCTGATCACTGTCCGTTCTCTATGCTGACTGTCTGCTGATCACTGTGCGTTCTCTGTCTTGACTGTCTGCTGATCACTGTCCGTTCTCTATGCTGACTGTCTGCTCATCACTGTGCGTTCTCTATGCTGACTGTCTGCTGATCACTGTCCGTTCTCTATGCTGACTGTCTGCTGATCACTGTGCATTCTCTATGCTGACTGTCTGCTGATCACTGTGTGTTCTCTGTCCTGACTGTCTGCTGATCACTGTCCGTTCTCTATGCTGACTGTCTGCTGATCACTGTCCATTCTCTGTCCTGACTGTCTGTTGATCACTGTCCGTTCTCTGTCCTGACTGTCTGCTGATCACTGTCCGTTCTCTATGCTGACTGTCTGCTGATCACTGTCCGTTCTCTGTCCTGATTGTCTGCTGATCACTGTCCGTTCTCTATCCTGACTGTCTGCTAATCACTGTGCTTTCTCTATGCTGACTGTCTGCTGATCACTGTCCATTCTCTGTCCTGACTGTCTGCTGATCACTGTGCGTTCTCTATGCTGACTGTCTGCTGATCACTGTCCGTTCTCTATGCTGACTGTCTGCTGATCACTGTGCGTTCTCTGTCCTGACTGTCTACTGATTACTGTCTGTTCTCTGCACTGTCTGATGATCACCATCCATTCTTTGTCTGGACCATCTGCTTCTGTCCATTCACTCCCCTCACTGTCTGCTGTTCAATGTCGATTCTCTGTCTAGACAGTCTGCTGGTTACTATCCATTCACTGCCCAGGCTGTCTGCTGACCATGGTCCATTCTCAGACCACACTCTGCTGATCACTGCCTATTGTCTTCTGATCACTGTGCATTCTCAGTCCAGTCCTTTGACCAATCAGTGCTCATTCTCTCTCTGGACTGTCTGTTGTCCACTGTCTATTCTTAGTCCAAACTGTCTGCTGATACTGTCCATTCTTGGTCTGTACAGTCTGTGATCGCTGTCCATTGAAAGTCCTGACTGTCTGACCACTGTACATTCTCTGAGAGGACTGTCTGCTGACCTCTGTTCATTCTTTGTCTGGACTATCTGCTGATCACTGTCTATTCACTGTCCAGAGACTGTCTGCTGAGCACTGTCCACTCTGCATGCACTGTCCAGACTGTCTGCTGATCAGTATCCCTTCTCGTCCCGGTCTGTCTACTGATCATGGTTCTAGATTCTAGAGTCTAGAATCTCTGCTGATCACCGTCCATTCACTGTCCTGACTGACTGTTGACCGCTGTCTATTCTTGGTCAAGACTGTCCACTGATCACTGACCTTTCACTTTCAGTGTCTGCAGATCACTGTACATTCTCTGGACTGTCTGTTGATCACTGTCCATTCTCAGTTCCGACAGTCCGCTGGTCACTGTCCATTCGATATGCGAGCTCTCTGCTGATTGACGTCCATTCTGTGGCCGCCGATCACAGTTCATTCACTATCCTGATTCTCTGCTGATCACCTCGGGCTGGTGAGAGATGTAGTGAGAGTTTTCAGCATCAAACACACCATGCGATCTCGCTTACTTCCACACCAACAGAGATCTCATATTGTTTCGTGTTTTAATTTCTCGCTTTTCAAAGGGACTGACCTAAGAAAGGTCGGGGAGGCTCAGCCGATCGTAAACAAAGCTGTTAAAATTAAACCTGACGGCCAGGTTGGAGGGTGAAGATCCTAACAGCGGGAGTGTGTCGCTTCGAAAAACAAAACTTTGAATTTCCCTAGTTAAATCGTCTCGTTTGAAAAATTCTAATTGGAGTAATGTGGATTGTTGAACGTTGGTTTAGCAAGAGAGCTCTGGTCGCTTTCATCTGCAGTCGGGAAGGGCACCTGTGAAGAATTAACTGTATGGGGTGTAAAGAGAGTTAGTGGTCAGGAAACGCTATCTACTGGATTTAATTAGCGTCAGAAACTGAAGCTTCTCTACTGGACATCAAACACTTCACGGAATTGTTAGGACCTTTCGATGTGACCCACACCCGCAGTCTGGGCGGCTCCGTTGCTTCTGGCGGAGGAAGGCCAGTTTGCGCTTCGACGGTCGCTCTGTCAGACAGGGGCTGTTTCCCCAATGGCGAAAACACGCAATCAGAAACCTTAATTGAAAGATTGGGGAGTCTGTAGAAGGGGTTAGACACTATTCGGAGAATGGGCAAAGAAGTGACAGATGGAATACGGTGTCGGGAATTGTATAGTCATGCAATTCGGTAGAAGGAATAAAGGAGTAGACTGTTTTCTAAAAGGGGAGAAAATGGAAAAATCTGAGGTGCACAGGGACTTGGGAGTCCTTGTGCAGGATTCCCTAAAGGTTAATTTGCAGGGAATGAGTCAGTGGTGAGGAAGGCCAATGCAATGTTAGCTTTCATTTCGAGAAGACTAGAATATAAAAACAAAAATATAATGTTGTGGCTTAATATGACATTGTTCAGACCACATTTGGAGTAGCGCAAATTCCGGTGTATAAGCCAAGAATTTGGCCCTAAATTTTGGTCCTAAAATTAGAGGGTCGGCTTATACAGAGGGTGCAAACTTTGGGGAAAAAAAGAATACACGGAAGACAGGTCGTATTTATTGGCTGGTTTTGAATCCAATTGGTTCCACTGTCGACACACGAATTCTTTGGTTTGTTTAAACTCACATCTAGTGGCTGGAGCACGGACTTCAAGCCACCAGGGATGACTGCAATGTCCAAATTTTCAGCTTTCAATGCTGCTTTTGTCTCACCTGACAAGTGCGCTTTGAACATGTCCCAGACAAGTAGTGACTTTTCCTTCCTGAAACCTTCAGGACGTTGACGCCACACCTCTTTAACCCACTTCATGCAACCGGCTTCGTCCATCCAGCAGCTTTCTTGAACGTAAACAACATCCCGCGGGAATTTTCTGAACAATCTTTGCTTTTTGTCTTAACACAAGATCACGTCTATTCATAAATAGGGTGCACCAATTTCGCGTAGCTTTGAAATTTTCATTGACCTCACGATCTTTTTCAACGCATGAACTCGAATCATTTCTCTGGTAACAATGTATCCAGATGATCACTGGTGATTCACCCACTCTAAAACTTTTTCTTCCAGTTCTGGCCACCGGCGTGTTTTCCCGCGGTTTGTGCATTTCGTCTTTGGCATTTCCCTCAGTGTGTCCTCTGCCTTTCTCCAATCTCGCACTCTGTCGTTTACACTAAACTTCTTAGCAGCTGCAGAATTATTCGTTCCTTTAGTCAAATCAACAACCTTCGGCTTGAAGCCAGCATCATATCACATTCGTTTTAAACTTTTGTTCATGGTGATTGCAAACTCAATACCGAGTACATGTACTGATCCCGCCACCCCATGTTATGTTTTAACGAGATTGTGATGGGCGCTAAATGGTTTCACGGGGCTTACATTGCAGAGGATTCTTTTCCATTGGAAACTTAATCCAAAATTTCTCTCCCTGATTTATTTATTAAGAATTTGCTTATAACGCTCTACAATGTGTAGGCCTGTTTTCTTAGCAGGTACTGGTTCACAAAATTTCCCGGTTCCGGATCAGGCAAAGCTGAGTACTGGCATGTGAGATATTGTGATCTTTTCTGGTTAAATCAAAAACCTTTACAAAAGGGGTCGGCTTATACAAAGGTAACATGAAAAAGTCACCTTTTTAACCTTGAAAATAGTGGGGGGGGGGGTCGGCTTATACTCTGGAATATATGGTATTGTAAGGAGTTTAGAAACATAGAAAATAGGTGCAGGAGTAAGCCATTCGGCCCTTCGAGCCTGCACCACCATTCAGTATGATCATGGCTGATCATCCAACTCAGAACCCTGTACCTGCTTTCTCTCCATACCCCCTGATCCCTTTAGCCACAAGGGCCATATCTAACTTCCTCTTAAATATAGCCAATGAACCGGCCTCAACTGTTTCCTGTGGCAGAGAATTCCACAGATTCACCACTCTCTGTGTGAAGAAGTTTTTCCTCATCTCAGTCCTAAAAGGCTTCCCCATTATCCTTAAACTGTAACCCCTCATTCTGGACTTCCCCAACATCGGAAACAATCTTCCTGCATCTAGCCTGTCCAATCCCTTTAGAATTTTATACGTTTCAATAAGATCCCCCCTCAATCTTCTAAATTCCAGTGAGTATAAGCCTAGTCGATCCAATCTTTCTTCATATGAAAGTCCTGCCATCCCAGGAATCAATCTGGTGAACCTTCTCTGTACTCCCTCTATGGCAAGAATGTCTTTCCTCAGATTAGGGGACCAAAACTGCATACAATATTCTAGGTGCGGTCTCACCAAGGCCTTGTACAACTGCAGTAGAACCTCCCTGCTCCTGTACTCAAATCCTTTTGCTATGAATGCCAACATACCATTTGCCTTTTTCACCGCCTGCTGTACCTGCATGCCCACCTTCAATGACTGGTGTACAATGACACCCAGGTTTCGTTGCATCTCCCCTTTTCCAAATCGGCCACCGTTCAGATAATAATCTGTTTTCCTGTTCTTGCAACTAAAGTGGATAACCTCACATTTATCCACATTAAATTGCATCTGCCATGAATTTGCCTACTCACCTAACCTATCCAAGTCACCCTGCATCCTCTTAGCATCCTCCTCACAGCTAACACCGCCGCTCAGCTTTGTGTCATCCGCAAACTTGGAGATGCTGCATTTAATTCCCTCATCTAAATCATTAATATATATTGTAAACAACTGGGGTCCCAGCACTGAGCTTTGCGGTACCCCACTAGTCACTGCCTGCCATTCTGAAAAGGTCCCGTTTACTCCCACTCTTTGCTTCCTGTCTGCCAATTAATTCTCTATCCACATCAATACCATACCCCCCAATACTGTGTGCTTTAAGTTTGCACACTAACCTCCTGTGTGGGACCTTGTCAAAAGCCTTTTGAAAATCTAAATATACCACATCCACTAGCTCACCCCTATCCACTCTACTAGTTACATCTTCAAAAAATTCTACAAGATTCGTCAGATATGATTTTCCTTTCACAAATCCATGCTGACTTTGTCCAATGATTTCACCTCTTTCCAAATGTGCTGTTATCACATCTTTGATAACTGACTCTAGCATTTTCCCCACCACCGATGTCAGACTAACCGGTCTATAATTCCCCGGTTTCTCTCTCCCTCCTTTTTTTAAAAAGTGGGGTTACATTAGCGGCCCTCCAATCCTCAGGAACTAATCCAGAATCTAAGGAGTTTTGAAAAATTGTCACTAATGCATCCACTATTTCTTGGGCTACTTCCTTAAGCACTCTGGGATGCAGACCATCTGGCCCTGGGGATTTATCTGCCTTTAATCCCTTCAATTTACCTAACACCACTTCCCTACTAACATGTATTTCCCTCAGTTCCTTCATCTCACTAGACCCTCGGTCCCTTACTATTTCCGGAAGATTATTTATGTCCTCCTTAGTGAAGACAGAACCAAAGTAGTTATTCAATTAGTCTGCCATGTCTTTGTTCCCTATGATCAATTCACCTGTTTCTGATTGTAAGGGACCTACATTTGTCTTGACCAATCTTTTTCTTTTCACATATCTATAAAAGCTTTTACAGTCAGTTTTTATGTTCCCTGTCAGCTTTCTCTCAATCTTTTTTCCCTTTCCTAATTAAGCCCTTTGTCCTCCTCTGCTGGTCTCTGAATTTCTCCCAGTCCTCAGGTGTGCTGCTTTTTTTTGCTAATTTATATGTTTCTTCTTTGTACTTGATACTATCCCTAATTTCCCTTGTCAGCCACGGGTGCACTACCTTCCCTAGTTTATTCTTTTGCCAAACTGGGATGAACAATTATTGTAGTTCATCCATGCGATCTTTAAATGCTTCCCATTGTATATCCACCGTCAACCCTTTAAGTATCATTTGCCAGTCTATCTTAGCTAATTCACGTGTCATACCTTCAAAGTTACCCTTCTTTAAATTCAGAACCTTTGTTTCTGAATTAACTATGTCACTCTCCATCTTAATGAAGAATTCCACCATATTATGGTCACTCTTACCCAAGGGGCCTTGCACGACAAGATTGCTAACTAACCCTTCCTCATTGCTCAATACCCAATCTAGAATGGCCTGCTCTCTAGTTGGTTCCTCGACCTGTTGGTTCAGAAAACCATCCCGCATACATTCCAAGAAATCCTCTTCCTCAGCACCCTTACCAATTTGGTTCACCCAATCTATATGTAGATTGAAGTCACCCATTATAACTACTGTTCCTTTATTGCACGCATTTCTAATTTCTTGTTTAATGCCATCCCCAACCTCACTACTACTGTTTTGGGTCCCTTATCTAAGAGAAAAAAAATGTGCTGGCATTGGAGAATTGACTAGAGTTTAAGGTAAACGAACCCTTAGGAGAAAGTGATCATAATATGATGGAGTTCTCCCTGAAATTTGAGAAGCTAGATTATTAGAAAGAGATGTGGGCCTTGTGGGCCAAATGGCCTGTATTGTGCTGTAGGTTTTGTATGTTTCTGAAGTCAGATGTATCATTATTACTGTAGGGTAAAGGAAATTACAGAGGCAGAAGCGAGGAGTTGGGCAGAATTAATTGGAAAAGAACAGTGACAGGGATGATGGCTGGAATTTCTGAAAGTAATTCAGAAGGGATGAGATATATACATCCCAAAGAAGAAATATTCTAAAGGCAGGATGAACAACAGTGGCTGACAAGTCAAAGCCAACATTAAAGCCAAAGAGAGGGCATATCATAAAGCAAAGATTAGTGGAAAATTAGAGGATTGGGAAGCTTTTAAAAACCAACAGAAGGCATCTAAAAAAGCCATTAGGAAGGAAAAGATGAAACACAGAGGTAAGCCAGCCAGTAATATTAAAGAAGATACCAGTAGTTTCTTCAGATGCATGAAGTGTAAAAGAGAGGCAAGAGTGAATATTAGACCATTGGAAAACAATGCTGGTGAGGTAGTAATTGGGTATAAAGAAATGGCGGATGAACTGAATAAGTCCTTTGCATCAGCCTTCACTGTGGAAGACACTAGCAGTGTGCTGGCAGTTTGAGAGTGTCAGTGGGCAGAAGTGTGGGAAGTTGCCATTAATAGAGAGAAGGTTCTTGAGAAACTGAAAGGTCTGAAGGTGGATAAGACAGCTGGACCAGATGGTGTACACCCCAGGGTTCTGAAACAGGTGGCTGAAGAGATTGTGGTGGCATTAGTAACTATCTTTCAATAATTACTCAAACCTGGCATGGTTCCAGATAAATAGAAAATTACAAATGTCACTCCACTCTTCAAGAAAGGACAAATGGGATTGGTTCCTGACCCATATTGCTCATTTTGCCCCCATGGAACCATTGGCTCTTTTATACATGTTGTATGGGAATATCCAGGGGTTTTTGGTTTGTGGGGGAAGGTCATCAGTACTCTTACAGAACTAATGGAGACCCCACTGTACATCTTCTGAACGAAGACTCCCACCTTTCCCTTACGGAAAAAACATGCAAAGTCTGGCTGTCAGGCCTGACTGCAGCTAAGAAGTTTGTAGTCCAGCGTTGGAAACCTCCTCATGATATTTCATATACTCACTGGCTTCGGAGCTTTTTGAACATTTCTTACCTGGAATTATCATCAGCAAGAGTAAATGATGCACAACCAAACACAATCTTAATGTGGACAAATTTGATATCTAACTTAAAAGATCTTCTGTTAAAATAGGAATGCTCTGTCTGTGTATGCACTACTATTCAATTGGTTGGTGGAGGGCAGAAGGGTGGGGGGCAGAGAGAGGGGTGGAGGGGGTAGGGGTGAAGAGGGGGCTGAGGATGAGGGTGGAGGGGGGATGGCGATGAGGGTTGCGGGTGGCTGAGTTAAACAGTCAAAATGTAATTGGCAACTGGTTATATTGAATGTAATTTGTTGGAGTTGCAATAAAAATTAGTGATAAAAAAGGGAGAGAGGCAGAATAAAGGAAATTATAGGCCAGTTAGTCTGACCTCAATGGTTGGGAAGAAGTCAGACTGATTGTTAAGGATGTGGTTTTGGGTACTTGGCGGCATATGGCAAAATAGACTGTAGGCAGCATGGTTTCCTGAAGAGAAAATCTTGCCTGACAAATCTGCTGGAATTCTTTGAAGACATAACAAGCAGGATAGACAAAAAGAAATTGGTGGATGTTGAGTACTTGGAATTTTGGAAGGCTTTTGGAAAGGTATCACACATGAAGCCAATTAACAAGCTGCGAACCCAGGGTATTACAGAAAAGACTCTAGATGGATAAAGCAGTGGATGATTGGCAGAGGCAAAGGGTGGGAATAAAGGAGCCTTTTCTGGTTGGCTGCTGTGACTAGTGGTGTTCCACGGGGTCTGTACTGGAGCCGCTTCTTTTTATGTTATATGTCAATGACTTGGATGATGGAATTGATGGCTTTGTGCCAAAGTTTGAGAGTCATATGATGATAGTGGAGGAGCAGGTAGTTTTGAGGAAGGAATTAGAGAGGGTACAGAAGGACTGAGATTAGGAGAATGGGCAATGAAGTAGCAGATGGAGTACAGTGTCAGGAAGTGTATGTCGTGCACCTTCGTAAAAAGAAATAAAAGCATAGATTATTTTCTAAATGGAGAGAACATTTAAAAATCTAAGGTGCAAAGGGACTTAAGAGTCTTTGTGCAGGATTCTATAAAGGTTAATTTGTAGGTTGAGTCAGAGGTGAGGAAGGCAAATGCAACATTAGTATTCATTTCAAGAGGACTAGAATATAAAAGCAAGGATGTAATGTTAAGACTGGTTAAAGCACTGGGTGAGGTCTCACTTGGAGCATTGTGAGCAATTTTGGGCCCTTGTCTAAGAAAGGATGTGCTGACATTGGAGAGGGTTCAAAGGAGGTTCACAAAAATAATTCTGGAATTGAAAGTCTTGGCATTCACAAAGCGTTTGATGGCTCTGGGCCTCTATACACTGGAATTCAGAAGAATGAGGAAACCTATCAAATGGTGAAGAACCTCCAAAGAGTGGATGTTTCCTATGGTGGGGTGCCTAGGGCCAGAAGACACAGCCTTAGAGTAGAGGGGCGACCTTTTAGAATGGAAATGAGAAGGAATTTCTTTAGCCAGAGAGTGGTGAATCTGAGGAATACATGGCCAGAGGCAGCTGTGTTGGCTAAGTTATTGGGTATATTTAAGGCTCAGGTTGATAGATTTGTGATTCTCCAGGGAGAAGGGAGGAGATTGAGGTTGAGAACCATGATGAAATGGTGGAGCAGAAATAGCCTAATTCTGCTCTTATATCTTATAGCAATTCCACACATCCCACTGTCCAACTCTGTCCCCATAGCCCCACACTAATCCTACTTCCCCACTCTCTCCTCACAGTCCTGTATCAGTCCCAAACTAATCTCACAGTCCCACTCTCTCCCAACAGCTCTGTATCTGTCCCAAACTAATTCCATTCCCCCGCTCTTTCCTGGAGCCCTGTACCACTCTCACCACAGCTCTGCATCGACCCTACACTAATTCCACTGCCCTGATTTCTCCCTGCATCCTGTATCATTCCCCACACTAATCCTACTGTCCTACTCTCTCCACACATTCCTGTCAGTCCCCACACTAATCCCACTGTCCCACTCTCTCCCCACAGTCCTGTATCAGAATTAGATTTATGCCACACAAAAGCATTTCCTTGCTCATAAGGACTTTACAAGGTGTCTCTTAGAAGATACTGTAAAGATGTGGAAGAAGGTCTTGTGGTCACATAGGGTTAAATTGGAACATTTTTGCCTCAACATGCAGCATGAGCTGAAGTATGGTGGAGATAACATTGTGTTATGGGGAGCCTTTCAGCAGAAGGGTCCAGAAATCTGGTTAGGATTGATGGAAGTGAATGCTGCTAAATACAGAGATCCTGGATAAAAACCAGGATCTGCCAGAAAGTTAAAACTATAGAGGAAGTTAGTCTTTCAGCAGGGTAACAACCCAAAACACACTGCCAGAGTAACCATGGAGAGGCTTCAAATCAAGAAAATTGATGTTCTGGAGAGGCTCAGAGTCCTGACCTTGACCCAGTCGAACATCTTTGGGAAGACCTCAAGAATGCTGTGGCCTGCCACTCCCCAACTAACCTGCCACAGTTTAATCAATTTTGCAAAGAGCAAACGGGAAATCTCGCTCAATCACGTTGGGAGGCTAATAGACTACTGGCATAGACTACTATGCAAATAGACTACTGCCTGTGAATGCTGCAAGATGTGGTTCAACTAAGTTCTGAGCAAAGGGGATGAATGCTTCTGAACTGCTGACATTTCAGTTCTCGGGTTTTTAGTTTTTCATGCTTCAAAGTTTCCATGTTTTTTGGGCTCCACTGTAAAACAAGGAGCATGTGATTCACAAGAGAAATCTCAGTTAAATTGATCAAAATTATTAGTTGTAGAATTCATTTATGTGAGCAAAAGGTTGTGGGCTGAATATTTTTTCCAAGGCAGAATGCACACATATACAGTACATACATATTTTTGGCTATTTCTTACTTATTGTAGTTCATAGCTTTTTTATTATTATGTCTTGCATTGTGCTGCAGCTGCAACACAACAAATTTCACAACATATTCCAATGATACCAAGATGAGAAAATCTGTAGATGCTGGAAATCCAAACAACACACACAATTCTGGTGGGACTCAGCAGGCCAGGCAGCATCTATGGAAAGAATAAACAGTTGATGTTTTAGGATGAGACCCTTCACCAGGAAGTCCTGTTGGCAAATGAACTCAAGTATTTTGCATCAGTCTTCACTGTGGAAGACACTAGCAGTGTGCCAGTTGTTGAAGGGTGTGTGAAGGAAGAGAAGTGGGTGCAGTTACAATTACAATAGAGAAGGTGCTCAAAAAGCTGAAAGACCTAAAGGTACATAAGTCACCTGGGCCAGATGAACTGCACCCCAGGGTTCTGAAAATGATAATGAAAGAGATTGTGGAGGTATTTGTAATGATCTTTCAAGAATCATTGGACTCTGGCAAAGCTTCCCAAATGTCTACACAAAGTATACTGCAGATGCTGTGGTCAAATCAGCACATACAAACAAGCTGGATGAACTCAGCAGGTGGGGCAGCATCCCTTGAAATGAGCAGTCAACGTTTCGGGCCGAGACCCTTCATCAGGACTGACAAAGACTGACAGACATTCCCAAATGTCTAACCTTCCAATAATTTTTGTTTTATTGTATGCCCACTGAGTTTTATGTTAGTTATGAACTCTCATCAGCACAGATTGAGTCATTCTTCCTTTAGAGTACTTCATCTTTGGAATGTATATATCCTGTGTATTGTTCCCAGAAATTCCAGCCATTGCTTCTCCACTGTCATCCTATTTGTGTTCCTTTCCAATTAATTTTGGCCAGCTCCTCTCTCATGCATCTGTAATTTCCTTCACTCTACTGTAATACTGATGCATCTGACTTTAGTTTCTTCTCAAATTGCAGGGTGAATTCTATCACATTATGAACACTGGCCCCTTAAGAGTTCCTTTACTTTAAGCTCCTTAATCAATTCTTGTTCATTGCACAACACCCAATCCAGAATAGTTGATCCACAAGTGGTCTCAAACACAAGCCACTCTAATAAGCTATCCCATAGGCATTGAGAAAACCCCCCTCTTGAGATCCATCACCAACCTGTTTTTCCCAAACTACCTGCATATAGAAATCCTCCATGACTATCATAATATTGCCCTTTTGACATGCACTTTCTATCACCCATTGTAATTTGTAGACCACATCTTTCCTACTGTTTGGGGTTCTATATTTCACTCCAGTCAAAGTCACCTTACCCTTGCAGTTCCTTAGCTCTGTTCACAATGATTCAACATCTTCTCTTTCTAATGATTTCATTTCATTTTTTTTTAAACCAACAGAGTCACCCTCTACTTACCAGCCTGAACTTTTAGTACAATGTGTATCCTTGGAGATTAAATCCCAGTTATAATCTTCTTTCAGCCACTATTCAGTTATGCCCACAATATCACACATGACAATCTGTAACTGTGCTACAAATTCATCTGCCTTGTTCCTTATACTGCATGCATTCAAATACAACACCTTCAATCCTGTATTCACCCTTTCCAATTTGTCCACCTTTTACATCACAACTCATTCTGTAGACTTCAATTTTGCCATATCATCAGCCCCTCCTTGCTAGCAGTCTCACCAGTTGTTTGAAAACCAGCTACCTCATCTTCAGCACTATCACTCTAGTTTAAACCCTCCCAAACACCTCTAGTAAACCTACCCACAAGGATATTGGACCCCCCAGGTTCAGGTGTAACCCATCCCTTTTATCAAGGTAGTAAATTCCCAAGAAAAGATCCCAATGGTCAATACATCTGAAACCCTGCCACCTGCACTAGTTCCTCAGGCACGCACTCATCCTATCCTTGCCCTCGCTGGCATGTGACACAGCAATCCAGAGATTACTATCCTGGAGGCTCTGTTTTTCAGTTTTCTTCCTCACTCCCTATAATCTCTCTTCAGGACTTCCTTACCTTTCCTACCTTTGTCATTGGTGCCAATATGTACCATGACTTCTGGATGTTCACCCTCACTCTTTAGAAATGCTGTGGACCCAATCTGAGATGTTCCTGACCTAACTCCTGGGAGGCATAATGCTGTCTGGGTGTCTGTCATGCCCACAGAATCTTTCCTCTATTCCTCAGCCTATGGAATCTCCTATATCATGGCAATCCTTTTCACCTCTGCTCTCTGAGCCACAGTGCAAGAGACCCAGTCACTGTGGCTCCCCCACTTATAGATTGCTCCCTCCCAACAGTATCCCCACTTATTGAGGGGAATGGCCACAGGGGTACTCTGTGCTGAGTGACCATTTCCCTTCCTTCTCCTGACAGTCAGTCTGTTAACTGTCTCCTGCAACCTATGCATGACTGCCTCCCTGTCTATTACCTCTTCATTCTCCCATATGAGTTGAAGTTCATTGATCTGCAGCTCCAGTTCCTTAACTCGGACTTTGAGGAGCTGCAGCTGGTGCAGGTGTGGTTATCCAGGAGACTGGAATTCCCACACTTCACATGCAGAACAAAGCACTGCCAGTGGAGCCATTCTCACTGCTCAGTGCCCCAAGAGATGAGGAACAAAGAGTAAAGAAGAACAAGAAATTTACCAGATTCTTACCTTGTCCTAGTCTGATCTCACACTGGCACACTCACACAATGGCTGCTCTGCTTGTTCCTGCCTTACTTCTATTCACCCTTTTTAATTGACTTAATTGATTGGTCACAGACCAACTCTGAAAAACCGCCGTGAAGCACTGCCTTTTTAATTTTCAGCCATGAACCAAACTGAGAACGTATCTCCACTCACTGGGTGGGCTCAGTCCAACTCGCAAGACTCTTTGCACATCTGATTTTTGAATTTTCTCCCCATTTAGAAAATAGTCCATACCTTTATTGGTTCCACCAACATACATGGCCATACATTCCCTGAAACTATATTTCATCTTCCACTTCTTTAACCATTCTCCCAACCTGTCTAAGCCCTTCTGCTGTCTCCCAGCTTCCTCAATACTACCTGCACCTCCAGCTACCTCTGTATCATCTGTAAACTTGGCCACAAAGCCATTAATTCCATCATGCAAATCCTTGACATAACATAAGAAGTTGTCTCAACAGCAACCCCACAGAACAGCACTAGTCACTGGCAGCTAACCAATGGACTTGGCTAAACTACATCTCAAGGCCCATTAACCATCTTTGAGCTGAAACATTTGATGCCCTAAATCCCCATAATTTTCTCAATCCCAATCACCCAGTTATACTTATTTAGCCAGTAAACGTCTGGTGGAGCGTTTCTGGTGCTACCCAACATCTGACAGTAACGCAGAGTTTCCAAACCCCAGCTAAGAAAAACACATGTTAAAGCAATCATAGCACATTCTCCTGGAGCCAGCTCATCCTGTGGGGAATGTCACAAAATAATTAGATTTCATTATTTGGAGCTGAAACTTACTGTGTGCAGTTTGTTTGTGGTATTGATCCAATGATCACAAGAATACTTCAACATGAAAAGAGTTGGCCTCCAGAGTCTGCTGTAAGTGGCAAGGAAGATTTTAATCAACAGAATGTAGAGAGCATGTTATCTACCTCATTTGTTATTTACTGGTTGTGCTTAGAGGATTCTGGTTCATTGGAGCACATTGACCAGGACATTTTGTCTCAATTAAGCCACTGCCCTAATTAGCCGTAGTTGCATGGAAATAGTTAAAAAGGTATTAAAAAAAGACAAACTACTGTTTAGCTGAGTAATAAAGTATGCATTTAAATGAAATACAGAACAAATAGAACACTATCAATAGTACAAAAGTACTATAAAACAGTGTATTTGTTCTTAATTATCAACAGAGGAATTAATCTCATATGCAAATGTGTTCTTTGATTGACTGTAAATGATCAATTAGTCCAGACACCTAGTGTAGATAATGGACTGCCTTCATGCAATGCTGTAGATGATTGCATCCTACAAATCTGCATTTTCGTTATAACATTCAAGATGATTGCTGACACTTCAAATTCTTCATAGTTTCCAACTTGTTGAAATAGTGAAATCATTCCTGCAGTGTACTTAACATTTCAGTAACATTTGATCAATATTGTAAGTGTATTGTTTGATTAAACATTATTTGCTTGTTCACATTATTCTTATTGGTTATATGTAAGAAACACATGATCGGCATATGTCATTACTATAAGACCGTAAGACATAGGAGCAGAATTAGGCCATTCAGCCCATCGATTCTGCTTTGCCATTCCATCATGGCTGATCCCAGATCACATCAACCCCATACACCTGCCTTCTTGCCATAACCTTTGATGTCCTGACCAGTCAGGAAACAATCAACTTCCACATTAAATATACCAACAGACATGGTCTCCAACACAGTTTATAACAGAATATTGTACAGATTCATTACTCTGGTTAAAAAAAAATCCTCCTTACCTCAATTCTAAAGGGTTTCCAATTCTGAGGCTGCACCCTGTAGTTTTGGATCTCCTCACCACAGGACACACCCTCTCCATATCCACCCTATCTAGTCCTTTCAACATCTGATAGAAAAATATAGGGGGTGTCATTGAAACCTAAGTTCCAATGAGTACAGACCCAAGGCTGCCAAATGCTCCTCAGTCTAACTTCTTCATTCCTAGAATCATCCTCGTGAACCTCCTCTGCACTCTCTCCAATGACAACACATCTTTTTTGAGATATGGGGCCCAGAACTGTTGTCAATTCTCTAAATTCAGCCTGACTAGTGTCTTATACAGACTTGGCATTATCTACTTGCTTTTATATTCTATTCCCCTTGAAATAAATACCAACATTGCATTTGCCTTCCTTACCACCGACTCAACCTGTAAATTAACCTTCTGGGAGTCCTGCACAAGGACTCCTAACTCCCTCTGCACCCCTGATATTTGAACATTCTCCCCCATTTAGATAGTCTGCACTATTGTTCCTTTTACCAAAATGTATTATCATATATTTCCCAACACTGTATTCCATCTGCCACTTTTTTTGTCTTTTCTTCCAATTTGTTTAAGTCCTGCTGCAATTGCATTGCTTCCTCAGCACTACCTACCCCTCCACCTATCTTCATATCATTCACAAACTTTGCCACAAAGCCATCAATACCACTATCGACATCATTGACAAACAATGTGAAAAGTAGTGGTCCCAATGCTGACCCCTGAGGAACACTAGTCACTGGCAGCCAACCCAAAAAGGCCCCTTTATTCCCACTCGCTGCCTCCTCCCGGTCAGACATTCTGTATCTTTCCTGTACCACCAACACCATCTATGGCACCTTATCAAACACCTTCTGAAAATCCAAGTAAATGATATCCACTGCCTCTGCTTTGTCCACCCTGCTTGTTACTTACTTGAAGAATTCTAACAGATTTGTCAGGCAAGATTTCCCTTCACAGAAACAATGCTGATTTTGACTTATTTTATCATTAGTCTCCAAGTACCTCAAAACTATCTTGTCCTGTGTCACCAAGTACTCCATTACCTCATCCTTAACAATTGACTCTAACATCTTCTGGACCACTGAGGTTAGGCTAACTGGTCTATAATTTCCTTTCTTTCGCCTTCCTCCCTTCTTAAAGAGTGGAGTGGAAATTGCACCGGCTTGGATCACAAGACCCTGCAGTGGATAGTGAGGTCAGCTGAAAGGATCATCAGGGTCTCTCTTCCCGCTGTTACAGACATTTACACCACACACTGCATCCGCAAAGCTAACAGCATTGTGAAGGACCCCACACACCCCTCATACAAACTCTTTCCCTCCTGCCATCTGGCGAAGCATTCGGGCTCTCACGACTAGACTGTAACAGTTTCTTCCCCCAAGCCATTAGACTCCTCAAATCCTAGAACACGAACACACACACTGCAATTTTTGCTCATTTCTTTCTCAATTCCTGCTAAAACATTGTTTACATTGTCTATATTTATATTTACATTTTTATTATTATATTGTAAATTGCTCTTTTCTGTGCCTATTGTCTTGTTTATTAATTATTGTACTGTATTACACTGTTTTGTGCACTTTATGTAGTCCCGTGTAGGTCTGAAGTCTAATGTAGTTTTGTGTTGTTTCATGTAGCACCAGGGTCCTGGAGGAACGTTGTTTCATTTTTACTGTGTACTGTACCAGCAGCTATGGTTGAAATGACAATAAAAAGCAACTTGACTTGACTTGAGTGACATTTGCAGACTTCTAGTCTTTCAAGACCATGTCAGAAACAAGTGATTCTTGAGAGATCATAACCAATGCAACCATTATCTTCACAACAACCTCTCTTAGGACTCTAGCCTAGGTGACTTATCGACCTTAAGATCTTTGAGTTTGTCTAGTACGTTTCCCTTTGTAATAGCAATGGCACTCACTCCTGCTCCCTGTTGCTCACGGACCTCTGGCACACTGCTAGTGTCTTCCACAGTGAAGACAGATGCAAAGTACCCATTTAGTTCATCTGCCATTTCTTTGTCCCCCATTACTACCTCACCAGCACCATCTTCCAGTGGTCCAATATCAGCTCTCACCTCCCTTTAACTCTTTGTGTAACTGAAAAAAAACTTTTAGTATCCTGCTTCATATTATTGGTTGCCTGCCCTTATATTTCATCTTTTCTTTTGCTTTTTTACTTGCCTTTTGTTGGATGTTAAAAGCTTCCCAATCATCCAACTTCCTTTTACTACCTTATATGCCCTTTCCTTGACTTTTATGACAAACTTCCTTTGTCAGCCATGGTTGTCTACCACTGCCATTTGAGAACTTCTTCTGGGGTCATATCTATCCTGCACCTTGTAAACTTTTCCCGGACACTACAGCCATCTCTGTCTTGCTGTTATTCCCGCCAGCATCCTCCTTCAATCCAGCTGGGCAAGCTCTGCTCTCATGCCTCTGTAAGTTCCTTTATTCCACTGCAATACCAATACATGCAAGTTATGCCTCTCCCCTCTCAAATTGCAATATGAATTCAATCATATTATGATCAGTGCCTTCTAGGGGTTGCTTTACATTAAGCTCCCTCATAAGATCTGGGTTATTACACAGCACCCAGTCCATGATAGCCTTTCCCTGAGTAGGCTCAAGCACAGGCTGCTCTAAAAAGCCATTTTATAGGCATTCAACAAATTCCCTCTTGCGATCTGACACCAACCTAATTTTTCCAATCCTCTTGCATATTAATGTCCCATTTAAATACAGCAACTTCAGTCCTGCATTCGTCACCCTTTTGAATTTTGGTACAATTAAACTCTTTTCTGTCTCGATTTGTACTCTGTCCTTCATTAAATTCATGTTACACCCATCATCTACTTGTAAACCTGCTGACTCATCCTCAGCTCCATCATTCTGGTTCCCACCCCACTGCCATATTAGTTTAAACCACTCCCAACAGCTCAAGTTAATCTGCCCACAAGAATATTGGTCCCCCTTGGATTCAATTGTAACCATCCCTATTGTACAGGTCCCACCTGCCCCAGAAGAGGTCCCAATGAGCTAGAAATTTGTATTACTGCCCCTGCTCCAATTCTTCAGCCACACATTTATCTGGCACCTCATTCCATTCCTATCCTCACCATCGTGTGACACAGGCAGTAATCCTGCTCAGTCTGGAAGACCACAATCTGTGCAATTGGTGACAGCATATCCTCCTCGCTGATGATCAATACTAACACACCTCAGGGGTGTGTGCTTCGCCCACTGCTCTACTCTCTATATATACCCGACTGTGTGGCTAGGCAAAGCTCAAATACCATCTATAAATTTGCTGGCGATACAGCCGTTGTTGGTAAAATCTCAGGTGGTGATGAAAAGGCATACAGGAGTGAGATATGCCAACTGGTGGAGTGGTGTCGCAGCAACAACCTGGCACAACATCAGTAAGACAAAAGAGCTGATTGTGGACTTCAGGAAGGGTAAGACAAAGGAACACATACCCATCCTCAGAGGGATCAGAAGTGGAGAGATTGAGCAGTTTCAAGTTCCTGGGTGTCAAGATCTCCGAGGATCTAACCTGGTCCCAACATATCGATGTAGTTATAAAGAAAGCAAGACAGCGGCTATACTTCAGTAGGAGTTTGAAGAGATTTGGCATGTCAACAAATACACTCAAAAACTTCTATAGTTGTACCGTGGAGAGCATTCTGACAGGCTGCATCACTGTCTGGTGTGGGGTGGGGTGGGGCTACTGCACAGGACAGAAAGAAGCTGCAAAAGGTTGTAAATCTAGTGAGCTGCATCTTGGGTACTAGCCTACAAAGTACTCAGGGCATCTTCAAGGAGCGGTGTCTCAGAAAGGCAGCGTCCATTATTAAGGAGCTCCAGCACCCAGGGCATGCCCTTTTCTCACTGTTACCATCAGGTAGGAGATACAGAAGCCTGAAGGCACACACTCAGTGATTCAGGAACAGCTTCTTCCCCTCTGCCATCTGATTCCTAAATGGACATTGAACCCTTGGACACTATCTCACTGTTTTTAATATACAGTATTTCTGTTCTGGCATGATTTTTAATCTATTCAATATATGTATGCTGTAATTGATTTAGTTCTTTATTTATTATTATTATTATTGTTTCTATATTATTTATTGCATTGAACTGTTGCTGATAAGTTAATAACGTGGCTATCCATGCCACATGCTAGTGAGGCCAGAACTAGAAATATTATACAGTTTCATATGTGGCTAAGGAGTTGGTGTAGGAGGGAGGGCATAAGATTTTTAGGTCATTGGGCTCTCTTCCAGGGAGGTGGGACCTGTACAGAAGAGATGGTTAGCACCTAAACTGGAGGGGACTAATATCCTAGCAGGAAGGTTTGAAAATGCTGCTCGGTGGGATTTAAACAAGTTGTAGGGGGGTGGGAACCAGAGTGCCAGAACAGTTAGTGGAGAGGTTGTGGAGGTAAATGTTGGTAAGACCTCAGACAATGTTAGGAAGCAAAAGGTTGAGCATGGTGTGAATAGTGCCCTGTGTTGCATATATTTAAGATCATGAAGTATCGTAGGAAAGGCAGACAATAATGCTGAAGATGAGGTGGCTGGTTTACAAACGGAGGCAATGTGTAGTGAGGAGAGGCTGTTGATAGGACAAATTGCAGTCAACAGGATGAGTTGCAATGTAAAAGGCAGACAAAGCCAAAAGGGGTGAACACAGGACTGAAGGTGTTGTATTTGGCTGCACACAGTATATGGAATAAGGTAGAGAAACTTGCAGCGCAGTTGCAAATTGGCAGGCATGATGTTGTAGGCATCACTGAATCATGGCTGAAAGATATAGCTGGGAGCTTAATGTCCAAAGATATGCATTGTATCGAAAGAATTGGTAGGAGGCGGAGGGGGTGGTGTTGCTTTGTTGGTAAAAAAAAATGAACTCCAAATCATTAGAAAGAGGTGACATAGGGGTTGGAAAGTGTTGAACTACTGTGAATACAGCCAAAGAATTGCAAAGGTAAACAAATCCTTAAGAGGAGCTGTATACAGAGATAGAAAATGCATGCCAAGAGGGCAATGTTACAATAGTCATGGGGGATTTCAATATGCAGTTAGATGAGGAAAATCATGTTGCTGCTGGATTACAGAAGGGGAATTTCCAGAGTGCCTGAGATGGCCTTTTACAGTAGCTCATGGTTGAGCCCTTTAGAGGATCAGCTAATCTGGATTGGGTGTTGTACAATGAACCAGAAAAGATTAGAGAGTTTAAGGTAAAAGAGCCCTTAGGGGAAAATGATCATAATATGATCAAATTCACCCTGAAATTTAAGAAGCCAACATCAGAATTATTAGTATTATAGCAGAGTAAAGGGAATTACAGAGGCATGAGCAAGGAGGTGGCCAGAATTCATTGGAAAAGAACACTGGCAGGGATGACGGCAGAGCACCAATGGCTGGAATTTCTGGAAGCAAGTCGGAAGGCACAGCATATCTACATCCCAAAGAGGAAGAAGTATTCCAAAGGAAAGATGACACCAGCAAGGTAATCCATCAATCCTACCCTACCTCTCCCTATTATCCTCAAGTCCTGGCAGCATCCTTGCAAATCTTCTCTTCACTCTTTCTAGTTTAATGATGCCTTTCCTGTAACAGGGTGACCAGAACAGTACACAGTATTTGAGATGTCATCTTGTGGTTCAAGAAAAAAAACTGTACAAAAGCAATTACTGGTAATGTCAGCAAAAGCAATTGAAATAGATAAGGGCAGAACCACAATGGTGCTAGACAGCGACTTCTTTGAGCTCATCTGCAGAAACAGTTAATTTCTCACTTTAATATCTCTCTTCTTCCTTTTCAAGGTGGATGGGGTTCTGTTGAAGGCCCTGACCCAGAGCTACACTCAAACTTCAGTTCTTTGCGGTGATGGGTCCTGCTCCCAGGGTTCACTGACTTTCCGTTTTCTGATATCTGAAGGACACAGCCAAGAGGATGAGCATACCTTCTGGGTTCAGAGGCTTTGTGGGTCTGGGAACAAGCTGATTCTACTGAACTATTGATAAAATAACATGAAATTTCTCTCCTAGTTATTGTTAGCTCTGTACAAGCTGTAAAAGAGCATCACCAAACCACTTCACACCACTGCCATGTGCAAGTACCATAGGCTTCTATCTCACCCAACCAATTCTGTTAGCCCACTGATTAACATATACCATGATACATACAAGCAAAGTTAGGCCATTCAGCCCATCAAGTCTGCTCTGTCATTCCATCATGGCTGATTTATTATCCCTCTCAACCTCATTCTCTTGTCTTCGCCCCATAACCTTTGGCATCCTTACTATTCAAGAACCTATCAACCTCTACTTTAAATATAACCAGTGACTTGGCCTCCACAGACATCTATGGCAATAAATTCCACAGATTCACTACCTTCTGGCTGAAGAAATTCCTTCTTATCTCTGTTCTAAATGGACACCCCTCTTTTCTGAGGCTGTGCCATCCAGTCCGAGACTCCTCCACATTAGGAATCATCCTCTCCACATTCACTCAATATTCAGTAGGTCGCAGTGAGATTCCTCTTTCATTCGTCTAAACTCCAACAAGTACAGAACCAAAAGACAGGCTAATGTCTGATCCAACTCCTGACACTCTTGACCTGTGAAGGAGTCCTACAGTCTCTGAGTGTGACTCGGGCATGCAGCCAGCTGAGGTGAGAGTGCTGGCTAGCATCAGTGTAAAAGTAGTGCTAAAAGGAATGTGGGATGAATGTATAATAAATGAGCTTCAGCTGTTCAAGGTATGAGTGACTATAGCTGGAATATTGCCAAGAATTTTTGCTTTTTATTCTCTTAAGATTAAAAATATCTTCACACCAACCTAAAACAATAATCAATTGAGCTTCAGATCATGACCGGAACTGAGCACAATATTCCATATATGGAATAACTGGAGTTTCATGGAACTACAATATTATTTCATGGCTCTTGAACTTAATCCCCTGAATAAAGAAGGCCAACACACCATGTGCCTTCTCAACCACCCAATCAACTTGTGTGGCAACTTTGGGGGATCTATGGATGTGTACCCCAATGGATCCTGTGTTTTTCCACACCACTAAGAATCCTGCCAATAACTCTGTACTCTGCCTTCAGCTTCAACCTTCTAAATTAAATCACTTCAGACAATTCCAGATTTAACTCCACCCACCATTTTTCGACACAAATTTACATCCACTCAATATCCCAATTGTAACTTACCCCAACCTTCTACATTATCCACAAACTATTAACTTTTGTGTCATCTGCAAATTTACTAAACCCACCCCCCACTTCCTCATCCAAGGTATTTATAAAAATCATAAAGAGCAGGGATCCCAAAACAGATTCCTGTAGAAAACCCTTAGTCACCAACCTCCAAGCAGAATATGCTCCATCACCTACCACCCTCTGCCTTCCATGGGCAAGCCAATTCTGAATTCACATAGACAAACTTCCCTGGATCCAATGCTTCCTGACTTTGAGCCTAACATGGGGAACTTTATCAAATGATTTACTCAAATCCACATATACCACATCCATTGCTCTACCTTCATCAGTGTGCTTTGTCACATCTTTAAAGAATTCAATCAGGCTCATGAGGCACAACCTGTCCCTCACAAAGTCACATTGACTATCCTAATTAGAGTATGCTTCTCTAAATTCTCATAAATCCAGTCTCTAGGAATCCTCTCCAGCTGTTTCCCACCACTGAGATAAGACTCACTGGTCTATAATTCCCAGGATGATCCCTATTACCTTTCTTGAACAAAGGAACAACATTTGCCACCCTCAAATCATCTGGTAGTACTCCTGTGGCCAGTGAGGACACAAAGATCGTTGCCAAAGGCACAGCAATCTCTTCATTCATTTCCAGTATTGACCCAGTGGATATCCTGTGCAGCCACAGGTTTGTTCTAGTCCAATGTTCCAGCACATCCTCTTTCTTGATGCTGACATGCTCCAGTATATCAGCCGGTTTTACACTGACCTCACATTTCTCAAGGCTCTGCTCACCGGTGAATACTGAAGCAAAATATTCATTAAGGACCTCCCATTCCTCCTCTGACTCTAGGCACATGCTTCTTCCTTTATCGATGACCTCGTTCTGGTTATCCTCCTGTTCTTCACGCATGTGTAGAATGCCTTGGAGTTTTCCTTCATCCTACTTGACAATACTCCAAATGTGGTTATGTCATAAGTGGGGTGTTGGGAGCGGACCCAAAAGCAAGACACAGACACTGAACTACCAGGAACAGGAATAGGCGTGAGATGGGAAGCAGGGGAAGTGAGGAAGAAAGGACGCTGGACATGACACTGGCCCCAGACAAGACAAGGTATCCGGGCCTGGGCTAGGACTTGATAAGGATAGAGGAACCAGGACATGGAACTGGGAACTAGGAGACTGGGCTTGGACTCCAAGCCAGAGACTGGACAAGGACACAGAACCTGGGTCTTGACTCTGGCTCGGTCTCCAGAACCAGGCAAGGACAAGACGTGAGACTCATGGACAGGACATGGGAACCCCAGCACTGGGCTGGGCAAGACATGGTTACAGAACAAGGAGAGGCAACAGGGCTGGATGTGAGACTCAAGGACAGAACAAGGGAACCCCAGCACCAGGCTGGGCAAGGAACTCCTGGGCTGGGTGGGGCACATGACAAGAACACAATGCCATGGCTTGGATAGGACAAGGACCTTGGATGTAACTAGGTCTGGACGAGACCCCGAAGCCTTGACTTGGTCAAGGAAGAGACAGGAACACAAAGCCTTGGTTGAGGAAGAGACAGCAACATGGAACACCAAGCCAGGACCCCTCCTTGGGTACAGGACATAGGGCCAGGCCTCATAACACAGAACGCTGATCACGACAAGACCATTTCTGATGTTAAGTAGCAGCAAAACAGCCAGACCTACCTAGCAAAGGTGTGGACACCAACAGACAGTTCCAAACAGGGTGAGGCAAAGCAAGGCTCCAGGCAAGGGAAGGGATACAAACAAAGGGTTAGGACAGGAACAATGCAGCAGCCAGAGACTGAATCCTGAAGCTATTTATGAGGCCAGCCCAAACAAGAATCAGCTGCCTCAACAGAAACTGGAGAAACACAGAAAACCTGGAATAAGGAACATGGAGCGGACTGTGAACCAGAATGTGGATTTCATGGACCGGACCATGACAGGTTGATTAGAAGGGCTGGATTAAGGTCACTTGATTTTCTTTGAGACCAAATATCAGAATGAAAGATCATGAATTTTGAATCACTGAAACTGAAAGGATAAAATTGTGTTGGGTCAGCCCCAGTCAGGTCAGTTAGTGAACTTCAAATGCAAGCCAAAGTCACTGCAAGCAACAGGCAGATGGAAACTAAATGATTAACACAAGAGATTCTGCAGATGCTGG